>NC_067234.1:20992976-21592976 GCF_019924925.1 Ctenopharyngodon idella
GAACGCAAATTAAGATATTTTTGTTGAAATCCGATGGCTCAGTGATGGCTCAGCTTTGGAGCGTTATGAATCAGCGTGTCGAATCATGATTCGGACCACCAAACTGCTGAAATCACGTGACTTTGGTGCTCCGAACCGCTGATTCGACACGCTGATTCATGATGCTCCGAAGCTTCATTAAGCAGTGTTTTGAAATCGGCCATCACTATATAAGTCGTTATTTAGTTTTTTTGGCGCACCAAAAATATTCTTGTCGCTTTATAATATTAATATTGAACCACTGTACTCACATGAACTGCTTTAAATATGTTTTTAGTACATTAATGGATCTTGAAAGAGGAAATGTCATTGCTGGCTATGCAGGCCTCACTGAGCCATCGGATTTCAACAAAAATATCTTAATTTGCGTTTCGAAGATTAATGAAGGTCTTACAGGTGTGGAACGACATGAGGGTGAGTAACTAATGACATTATTTTCATTTTTGAGTGAACTAACCCTTTAACATAAATAGTTTGAAATTAAATCATAAGAAACTGAATGATAAATATTTCTTATTAGGATCTAAGGTATATCTTATCTTCAGACCCCTGGTTGAATCAATGGGTCTGAAGCAATTAAAAAGGAACTAATTGTAACATAATAAACATTCATTATGTCAATGAATGGCTGTATTTGTAGAGATTAAACCATCACATTTTGAGGAATGCTCCTTTTTTTGATTTTTATTGAGAACTTGGTCGACTTACAGCATAAAAATGTTATAATGTATAGAAACTGGTTCACTGTTGCACATCCTTTGATGTTTGAAATTCTATTACCAGGAGATGAACATTCACAGCAGAGCTGAGGGAGAGACGGTAGGGGATGTATGAAGTGTGGTTCAAAGGAAGCTGGACCAGGCTGTGAACAGGGATAAGGTTTCGTTCTGTTTCACCTTTATTTTGTATACACGCTAGAAATTCAATTCTATTAGGTCCCCTCCCAAGTTTCGAACAGTCACACACAAAATGACAATGAACCAAATCTGAAACAGTTTTTTTTAAGCACCATTTATTTTTTTAAAATGCACAGATTTATGCATTTGCCTTTTGCACAGACCTTTGTTGCACAGATTTCTTTTTTCTTCTTTTTTTTTTTTTGGATTTTATCTCCCCTGTAAATAAATGTACAAAAAATAAATACAACGGTCTCATCATATATCATATATGACAACTTTGGTTAGAGGGAGAGAAGATGTGGAAGCTGACTAACCTGGACTCTAATACCACTTGTTAATGCCAAAAAGCCTTGCCCTGTCAGTGGCAGAGAGAAAGGTAGCAGCATCTCTGGTCTTCCCGTGCTGATTGAGCTTGGGTGCTGCTGGAATGCCGGGGATGGATGGTAAAGGGTTTCCTCTGGTTACAGAATTCACTGAGTTTCCAATGTCGGGAAATAAAACACATTTTTGCCACCTCCTCTTCATGTGTCGGGATGGAGGCCTCATGTTAGGGATGAATGGAGGTAACTGGTTTTTGGAAGGGACCTCTAAAGTAGGTGTCATGGTCAGCCTTGTCAACATCTTGCTTTTTCGGCTTGGGAAACATTTTGATAAAATGTATTTAATCATTTGAAATTAAAAAAATGTATGAGGTATAGGCTACCCTTGTTTTCACAGAAAACTCTGCAAATTAGTTTAATGAAAATGAATAAACATGTAGGCTATAGATTCTGTTTTTACAATGTACAATATATGTGACCCTGGACCACAAAACTAAGTCGCACGGGTATATTTGTAGCAATAGCCAACAATACATAGTATGGGTCAAAATGATTGATTTATCTTTTATGCCAAAAATCATTAGGATATTAAGTAAAAATCATGTTCCATGAAGATATTTTGTAAATTTCCTACTGTAAATGTATCAAAAATGTATTTTTGTAAGTAATATGTGTTGCTAAGCACTTCATTTGGACAACTTTAAAGGCAATTTTCTCAATACTTTGATTTTTTTTGCACCCTCAGATTCCAGATTTTCAAATAGTTGCATCTCAGCCAAATATTGTCCTATCATAACAAACCATACATCAGTGGGAAAGCTTATTTATTGAGCTTTCAGATGATGTATAAATCTCAATTTCAAAAAACTGACTCTTCATATGAAATATATGAAAAAAATATAATGCTATATGGAACAGATGTCCTAGATGAGTTTAAAATAAGCAAACGTTCAAACAAAAATATAAATAGAAGAATCCATTAAGATGCAATCTCGTGCTACTGCTTACCTATTCATTGCGATCACAAACTGCTGAACTGATCTGAACAGCTTCACTCAGTTGAAACTCTCAAGACGCATCATAACTATGGCGTCATAATGCGCCAATCTCTACTGCTGTTACTGAGTTCAAGCAATACAACATTAAGACAACGAACGCTTCTTACTGTGTATATCTTAAAAGAAAAAGAACAAGTTTAAAATGACTTTGCATTCGTGTGTCACACACATGAATGCGGATATTAAATACATTGAATTACCCTTATTGGATGACTGCACAGTGTAATATCATGTACTAATGTGTTTGTGAACGCGCTATGAATAATACATGATTATTCTGACCTCTTGTGGTGAATTTACTCAATCGCTGGGAAAGATTTAGGTTGTTTAATAAGATGTTTTCTGGTTTTCATCGTTTCGGTTCAGTTTTCAAAAATAATTGTAGAATAAATTTTCTCTAAACTGAAAAAAAAAAAAAAAAAAAAAACACTTTCAAAACACTTTCACACTCCTAAAATTTTCATTTGCTTCTGTTCCCGAATTTAATTAGAGAAAATAAGGGAAAGTTTTAATTTTCCATAATTTAGGAGATTTGGCTTGTCAGATTCAATAAAAAACAATCACAATCAGAAAAATTCTACTTTCAAAAAAATCAAATTATTAGGCATTTATGTGAACATATACACTATCGGTCAAAAGTTTGGAAACATTACTATTTTTAATGTTTTTAAACGAAGTCTCTTATGCTCATTAAGGCTGCATTTATTTCATAATAAATACTGAAAAAAAAACAATAATATTGTGAAATATTATTACAATTTAAAATTAAATTATTACAATTTAAAATTACAATTTAAAATATAATTTATTTCTGTGATGCAAAGCTGAATTTTCAGCATCATTACTACATGATCCTTCAGAAATCATTCTAATATGCTGATTTATTATCAATGTTGGAAACAGTTGTGCTGCTTAATATTATTTTATAACCTGTGATACTTTTTTAGGATTCTTTGATGAATAAAAAGTAAAAAAATATCAGCATTTATTTAAAATAGAAATCTTATGTAGCAAGGCTGAAAAAAGTATCACAGGTTCCAAAAAAATATTAAGCAACACAACTGTTTCCAACACTGATGATAACTGAGTATCAAATCAGCATATTAGAAAGATTGCTGAAGGATCATGTGACACTGAAGACTGGAGTAATGATGCTGAAAATTCAGCTTTGCATCACAGAAATAAATTATATTTTAAAGTATATTAAAATAGAAAACCATAATTTTAAATTGTAATAATATTTCCTAATATTACTATTTTTTCTGTATTTATTATGAAATAAATGCAGCCTTAATGAGCATAAGAGACTTTGTTCAAAAACATTAAAAATAGTAATGTTTCCAAACTTTTGACTGGTAGTGTATATTTATTGTTAATAAAAACAGAATCACTCTCCCCAATACTCTCTTTGCCGTCAATGCTAAGCTTTTTAGACATCAAAGTGCAAGAGTGGCAGTTTAAAGTTTAGAAAATGTCATTACATTTAATAACGCATTCATTTATTTATCATTATCTGAGAGTCACTTTAATACCAAAAGTTCTGGCAGAGCAGAACGTCTTCTGTGTGGAGTTCTCCCTGTATTGGTGTTGTTTTCCTCCAGGTGTTCTGGTTCAGAACAATCCAAAGACATGCAAGTTAGGTAGACTGGATACACTAAATTGGTGTGCGTGTGTTCCAGCACTGGGGTTGCATGAATTTCTCAAAGTCTCAGCATAACAAGTATTCCTTTAACAAACCCATTCAATAACATAAGCAATTTCACTCCTTTGTCCTCTCAATACCAAAACTATCCCAACTACCACACTACTATCACTTAGAAAGAATCAAATTTTAAGATCTCTCACTCTCAGTAATCTGAAACACCTGTCACAATTAATGAGCTCAACCCACATCGACCTACCGAGAAAAAGTAGGGAAAAATATTTCAGAAGAATTTTTTTTTTTTAATTGATCACAATAAACCTTAATTGTGAATTTACTGTATAGTTTGTATACATTTTGTATGCATTCATCATACTGCTGATGAAAAACAGGAATAAAGTGTGCCAGAAAATACTGCCAATGTAAAAGGTTCATGATGGGAGTGGCTTGTGAAACATGTCATCATGTGAGTGAATAATATGAGGGTTTAAAGAAATGAACATGGATCATCTGTAACCATGTAATTTAACAGACAAAATATGTTCGTTGTTACATTGACTCTTTATTCTTCATTTAAAAATCTGTTTTTGGAATTTCCTTAATATTTTTACAAAACATTACTTTTTTTTTTTTTTTTTTTTGATAAATCCACAACATTTATAAAAATGGGAAATCTACCATACAAATATGAAAAACCGTGATGAGAATGAGGAGGAGAAAACAAACCAGATTTTAAAATAGTTTTTAGTTGTATAGATATAAGATATACGAGCAACATTTTTAATGAGAAAGAGTAATAGTCCTATACTGGCATACATCGTATTCGTAAAATATCAGAAGACATTATGCTAACAATGAGTATTGTTGAATTACATTTAGCTTTTTACATTTAACATAGGCTATTTAAGATGAAAACGAGTAAATAATGGTCATGGAAATGGTCATAACACATTATTACAGGAAAAGGTTCATACATTTTTCATCAACTGGCATGTAAGTGATGAATGAAAACTTCACCTTCTGTCTTTTTATTTAGAGAAAAGTTCTATAATAGAAAACTGTTTTAACAGCTGAAGTGAAAACATGGATATAATAATGCTGGTGACGGGCATTATCACTCTGTAATGTGAAAGGCCTCTCTCAGGCTCTGTAGCGCCTCCTCCTGAGTGATTTTCCCCCATGCTTCAGGCAATACAGCAGGTGCACACTGATATTCTTTAGCAAACCTACTGTTGTGCCTCATGAACACATACCTCCAGTAGACTGCAGGCCCATTATTCCTAGGATCCTCTGGGTAAATGTTCCAGTCTGGGTAGATGGACCGATACTCCTTAAAGGGCAGAGACTGGCCCCCTGTATGTCTGTTTTGAAACTGGTTTTGTCCTACAATATCTGCAGAGCAGGTGTTGTGGGAAAGAATGGTGGAGTTGGCATTGGTATAACACACTAGGCCTTTAGGTCGATGCACAACAGCTTCGTGCACTTGATGTTCTTTTTCTTCCAGGTCACATGGAGCTTTGCAGAAAGGACAACGCTTATCACACCCCTTCACTCTGTCGTACAGCATGTCCTCAAGTTTATTAGGGAGGTCATCAGGGACTTCAATGACATCCTCATTCTCCATAAATTCCTGAGCAATTGATGAGGACAGCACAGAGACTGATTCCTGTAGGTCTGCAAGGAAGTGCTCACGATGTGTACTTATGTCAAACAAAGGTTCTTTCAAGATTTGAGTTGGCATAGTGATTTTTCCCAGACTCTCCAGGCTGATGCAAACTTTCTCCAGTAGTAGTCTAACATTGCTTTGTGCCCCACTACTAGATTCTGATTCCTGATTAATGCACCTCTTTACCCAATCAAAGATTTGGTGCATTCTCTGTTCCCTGCGGTCTTCGATCATAACAGAACCTGACAGATGAGCTCTGATAAAGTTCTCAATACTCTTCCAGCTGAAGCTTTCATGGGACTGAAGATACTCATGGAAATTCTCAAAGCTATCCTTTAGCAGCATTTCTTTAAGTAGACCGTAGTGGAACTTCTTTGGTGAGCTATAAAGCCGTGCATTTTTGTTCTGGAGCATGTCATCAAATATCTGTCTCTCCAAACTGCTGTAAATGAAGTCTTCAGCTGTTGGCTTGAGGCACAGGTTGGTGAAAGAATGAGCAGCTTTTTGACACTGGTCTCTTTTTCGGAACTGATATATGAAATTCAACATGTGCTTGTCCTTGGTCTCATTTAGAAATCTTTCTTTAGTTTCTCTTTCCCTTATGAGCAACTGCTGCACCTCTTGAAATGACACCAGTGCTTTGCTACAGATGTATCCTTTGATATCCGCTTCAAATTTGGGACTCATCATGAATGACTCACTTTTTAAAACTTCTAGACCCTTATCCACAATTGCAAGCAACTCCCTCATGTAACTGTCTGAATAGCACTCTTTGTGCTTCAGTTTTTCTGAGACTCTCTTGTCACAGTCTTCTATCAAATTATTGGTGAATCTTTGTGCAACATTCTTATTGTACTTCAATGTTTTCTTCATCTTACTACTCAAAGCAAAATGGCTAGTCTTCACTTTAAAGCCATTGAGTTGGTTTGCATTTCGGAGTCTAACATTTTGATTTTTTAGACCACGATTGCTTAGGTTTTTCTTTAGCTGCTCCATCATCCTTGCTAAGATTTCCTGTGTTTCTAGGGGGGGTTCCTTCATGTTGGATGGGATATTTTCCCAAACACTAACAAATTCACGTTGAAGCTCCTTGTCCTCAATCACACAGTCATTGTTTTTGCAGGTCTGCAAGAGTGAACGTAACCTTACCTCCAGGGCTGCTTCAAGTGATGTCAATAAGGCACGCATCTTTATTGTCATTTCATGGCGAATGGCAGCAGACTCAAGTTTCTGGGCAACATCAGATGTCATTTGCACTTGAATGAGGTCTACTCTTTTGAGAAGGCTTCCTTTATAATTTTCCACAAGGGCAATATCAATATCCTCCTGCCTAAGGTAGTCCCAGAGACTTGCCTTAATTTGGTCTCTCTCTGTACTGATTTGGGTAGTTGCTTCATTCCTCAAAATTGTGAGTACGCCATCTGAATCCATACCTTGTCCATTTTGTGATGCTGATTCTTTTAACTCTGTTATGCGATTGTCTAACCCTTGAACCCAAAGATCTAGTTGATCATTGAGCTGCTTCTCTCCCTGTGCAAGTTTTGTGCAAAGGCCAATGATGGCATCAGCTGCACCTGTGTCTCCAAACTTTATGGCAAAATTTCCATTTTTCACTTTCTCCCAAAGATTGCACATATACTCCATTAATGCACCTAAGCAGGTTGGCTGGCCATTTATTGCCTTTTCATGGAACATTGTCAACAGGCTTTTCTTTAGCCTGAGAACTGCATCACTGTAGATTTGATCATTTTGTGAAGTCACAGAATTGCTGGTCCACGAGCTGGACAGGTTATGACTTACACCCCCTGTTTCACTTGTGAGAAGTGTTTCTTTTTTAGATTCATTTGGGAGCTCTCCTGTGGTAAGTACATCAATTACACAACTCATGATTTTCCCATCCATTCCTGCTTCTTCTGAAGCAACCTTAAAGGTAGTCTTCCTCTCCAAGTTTCGTGTGCAGAGAAGAACGCTGACAGCAATCTGAAGGTTGCTTCTTGCTCCATCCTGACCCTCAGCTGGTAAATCTACCAGAGTAATGTCACTCAGTCCACTGACAAAGGTAGCCAGTTCAATGTCATGCACAAGACTTCCTCCTGCTTGGCGGTTCAAACCTTCTGTGTCAATCAACATCAGAAATTCACAGTCCATCTCCATTCTTAAGTTGTCAGGCAGGCTGAGGAGAAGCATGTACGCCCCTTTGATATGCCTTCTACCCCACTTTGGGAAGTTGGCGCCAAACATTGCAGATAAGATCTCTGCATTCTTAGAGTTGTGGAAACCTAAGATTGTCAAAACTCTCATTCGACTGAACTTTGGCAGCTGCTTGTATACCTCATAAAGAACGCTGTATACCCAGTTCATGGGAAATACTGAGGCATCCCCATCATAGAGTTCAAGGGGAACTCCATACAAAAGTAGTTCAGCACCTACATACGGTAAGCGGAACATGTCATACAAATCACTGTTTGGACCGCGGAAGTATCGTTCATAGATCAATCCCATTTCTCGAAGGAAATGTTCAAGTCCAATGCAAGGTTCTTGCATCCATTCCTCATTTGTTCCCCTAAGATGGGACAGTGTATCCAACTGCGTAACTTCAAGTTTCACCCTCATCCAAGAGAGGAAAAACGCCCGCTTGGTTGTGTCAAATGAACAGAGAGCTGCAATAAAAGCTCTCATGGCTGTTGTTAATTTATAATCAAGCAGTTGCTTTATAAGATTTTCCTTCTCCTCTCTTAAGTTCTGGGTTGTATGTTGCTGGTGACGTCCCTCCACCTTCTCCAGCTGACACAACTGTTTCCATACCTCACCCTGCAGGGGCAGCTGGTTCTCCAAATAGCTGGTCATTCCATCTTCAATTCCACTGAGGACTTCTTCAACTTCTCCGAATGCCATTCGACAGATCTCATCTTCATCAACATTAATGTCGAGGTCACTAGCCATACCAGCTGTACCTACAAGATTTGCGGTGTGCAGGTATGGAATAAAGCGATCAAGAACATCTCTTAAGTTTTCAGCAATTTCTTCCTCATTACCTCCATAGCCATTAAGCATTGTTCCTTCAGGCATTTCTAAATCCTTCACCAGCCTTTGTTTAATTTTCTCATTATGATTCTCTCGGCCATCCTCTACTGACGTTGAGCAGTCGATTATAACCATGTGGCTTGTATTCTCCCTCCATGAGGTAAGCAGTTCTCGTTCCTTGGCACCAAAACTTCCGCAGAACACTATGAGGACTGCAGATGCGTAACACAGCAGACTCATCTGTTTTTCGCAGTTGGCTGCGTCTCCACGGAGATTAGCTACTAGCACAGGACGAGAGAAGACATTGTCATGATGATCTCCTGAAGGCAAGTTCCAACACATCTCCACCAGGCCATCTGAGAGAACACGAGGCAGCTGCCCTCCATCCATACCACAGTTTATGAAGCACTCATTTAGCTTGTGTGGACCCCCAAGAACACGGTTGAGTACTCGAGATTTTGAGACACTGCAGCGACCTAGCCTCACTGTGGAGAGAAATGGCATCCTGGAATTGGCCATGTTCTTCATGATAGTTCCCTCAGAAGGTGACTTCCACTGACCCAGAACACCTCTAAATGGATTCAGAAGCATGGTCCCCTTCTTTTCTGGGTAAACAGGTGGAAGATACAGAGGCACTGCAAAGTTGCACTGCAACATTCTGTGGGTGATCTCTTGCTGTAGGAAACTATTTGTTGTCATGTAAATGACAGCAACCAAGTCTAAAGGATTGATAGCACATTGTGAATTCTCATCCATGTCCAAACCGTAGTCTCCTACAGGTACCTTGCAGTAAGTGCTGCGGGCTTGGGGATTACATAGCCAGAGCCGCCGGAGGAATGCATTTGAGAGCTCTGTTGGGTTCTGTGGAAAGTCATCTTCAGTGATTGGAGTGTTTACATATAGCATTGTTGTAAGATCCATAGGAGACACCTTTTCCCTGTGCAGGTCCAGCATATACAGTAAAGTATGCTTGTCCCTGTCAATTTCAGACACTAGAGAAGAGATATATTGGATGAAAAAAATCCATTGTGTCAGTGCACATTTTTAAATAATCCTGCAATATTACTGAAAGCTATGATATTAGCAATTTCTAAGAAGCTTGGACAAAAAAATGTTTATTAATGGGATGCTGAAGTTGAATGCATAACCCTCACCTATCTCAGTAGTAAGAGGCCCCGGGTCGGGGACAATCTTCCGATGTAGAGACATTGTTTTAGAGTGTTTATTTGGTTGTCAGTTATAATTTGTAGGATCACATTGACCAGCCGGCAAAAAACAACAATGTTAAAGAGTGTCCATATTTTTGCTTACGAAACTGGAAAAAAACAACAACAAATAAACACAGTTACACAATATATACACAATGCAAATTCAAAATGCATGTTTTAGCATTGACTATACATTTTGTCAAATAACAATGCTGATGTTTTACCCTTTTTATTAAACTTAATGTCATTTTTGCAGCAAAACCTTGAGAGTTCATCTAGACTATATCTGATTATAGATTCAGTACCTGTCCTAAAAAGGTCAAATTAGATTTTCGTGTCCTTGATGGAGGATAAATTATATCCAGACTTTTCTAAACTGCATCCATCCGAGGAACACGATTCAACAAAATTGTTCACACTTTGCCTTGGGGGAACAAAATTATGGAAATCATACTGTGCTACTTAATTTCTGACACTGTTGGGGCATTACTGGTTAGATATCTAACTGTGCATACTGTATTGTATTAACATCACATAGCTGGGCTTTTCTTTTATCATCTTATAATGTAACTGTGAATGTGACCAATGCTATAAATATTTTGCAGCAAATTCATACATCAACAACTACTTAACATGCATCTTTCTTCTTCCCTGATTTCCAGAGTCATAAGTATGCTTATCACAAGCCACACAGATGGAAAACTAATTTCTCATTAAAACCAATGCCTTTCCATATCCAGTCACTAGTGAATAATTCATTAACCACAGATCCAAAGCCACAAATACCAACATCAGTTATAATCTATTCAGTTAAAATCAAATGTAAAGTACAAATCAATGTATACTATCGTAACAAAGCAAAATGAAAGCAATTTCTCCTTTAAAAAATCAGTTTGTCTGACCTGATACTTCCGTTAGCTGCATGCTGTGCTGTCGCTAGATGGAATCGACATGGACATAACATTGAGCTCTTATATGAGACCTGAGAGCGATAAGGTCTGCTTTTGTGGAATTTCCCCCACCCAGTTCATTAGGTATGTACGCACATACAGTTCTTGATCACGTACACACTTCCATATCAAAACAACCCCCATGCAGCAGAAAAAGTACCAAATAATCCAAACAAACTTTCTACACAGTATTAAGCAATGTGTTTGTCTAAAACAGTTCTATACAATTGTTTTGGTAACAAAATATCAAACCAAGTGGCATTTCATTTAAAGATAAATGCATTTATTTTTAAGCATAAATAGACTTTTCATGTATGACATTTCACAAAAAAAGCTTGTTAAATTTGTAATTTAAAAAAACAACAACATTTGGTTACTCTGCTAGGAAATCTGTGCGAACTCCTCAGAAAAGTTCGGTCTTAGAAAACATTATTTTTTTGCAGATGTTTTGATATTTCAGACAAAAAATGTGCAAAAAAATCTTACAGACTTACAGTACATTAAATAAGATTCTTAAGCCATATCCAGTGACTTGATGGTGTGCTCACGTAGAAGACACTCAAAAACAGCTTAGCAAAATTGGGAACCCAAAACATTGTGGTAAGTACCAAATTTAAAAATCTAGTTTTAACTACTATTGCTGTTAATTTTTAATGCATTTATGGTGTATAGATTAGGATTATGCTGCCGTGGCTGTAAACATGATTAGCTTTCATGCAGGGGTGATGACATCATACCTTCAGTTATCTATCCAGTTACTGACTGATTAAAGTTTGATTAGTAGAGAAGAGATTCTGAACATTCATGTACTTTGATAACATCTTCTTTACAGATAGACTTGTTTACAATTGTAATTTTTAATGTGGAAAAGTAAAGTTTTAATGACATGTCCTGATTTAATGAAAAATGTATAGTTATTACAGAGCCCCTAAAGAGATATGGTGAAGGGAAAAATTATATTTCAATGTTTTTGCATTCCTCTGAGAAACTTTTGCAATGATGATGAAAATATTATGAGGTGGGAGGAATTTCAATGCAATATTTCAATGCTTTTGCAGCTTTTCCCAGGGAACGCAATACTTTTGCGTAATAAAGTTTGTCTGGGGAATGCAAAACTTTTTGTGAGATAACGCGAAAGCATTAAAATATAATTTTTTTAATAAATATTAAATTATGTGGATATGATATTATTCAAAATAATACAGAAATGTTTAATACAATAGTATTTAATAATAATAATATATAACTTATATAATAAAGAAATCACAGATGTCTGAATATTCCTACAAAAGGGGGAGCAGGTTATTTTGAAAAGTACATTTTTACATTTTCTGAGGTCTTTAGCACTTGTCTTTAGCACTTAGCACTTAGCTTTAGCACTTAGCAGCGTGGTTGCTATGTTCTTAAGTCATGTTCAGGTAATTCAAGTTAAAGTGTAATGTCTGGCTTAGGATGAGGTTAAAGCTCTACCCAGAGGGATAAACGCTCATGTGCGCATAGGAAAAGATTACATGCCTCCTATTTCTGTAACGCAAAGCTCTTTAAATGACTTAGCTGTGTGAGTGTGTCTGGCTGAACAGAAAGATGCAGCTCTAGATCCTTGACTTCTCCGAGTATCACCACGGTTGACGTGCTCTGCCCAGGACTACCTGAAGAAAAACACAAAGAAAGACATTGAACAGGCTTTCAAAATGCTGGTGACAATGCTAACAACCATGTACATGTTGGTGAGAGTGGCTGAACAGGTAAGGCAACTCATTAGATTACATCTCCATGCATTTGTCGCCAATCGTCAACATACCAGCCAAAAGCCATTCAGTTGACTGAGATTCTTGTCATTGTTTCGTATGCCAGATGAATGAACTATGACAAAAATGTTAGATGGACAAATACGATGGAGGTACTCATACCACAGAGGACAATATCACGACTATAATTAAATAAGTTATTTTCTCATTGACTACATGGAAATGAGAGAGTACCCATGCACTTCAAAGTGTTTTGTAACATATTTTGTAACGTTAAAAACAAAGTGCTAACACATTTTATGGACATATACAAAGGTATTATTTGAGTTAACTTTTAAGGGTGTTTCTTCAACTATGGCCATTTTGGCCCTTGTAGACTTTTAGAAAATAAACTCTCTTAAAACACTCTCACTAGTTTAATATGTAAATGTCCAGCATACATCACTCCCCTGATTGGTCAGGGTAGAAATGATGTCACAACACATCATTTTTGTAAATAATAATAATAATAATAATAATAATTTTCAAACAAAATGTTTTATAAATCATATGATTTATGTTTATTTTACTTCATTGTTTTAGTTTAGTTTTTTTTAAATTCATAATGTGTAATAGTATTTTATGAGGCATTTTCACATTTTAAGACTGGGATAAAATAAAATAAAATAAAATAAAATAAAATAAAATAAAATAAAAAATAAAGTATCAATGCATTTTCACATTTTAAGACTGGAATAAAAAAAATTTAAAAAATAAAATAATAAAAGTATCAAGAATAAATGAAGGCATGGTAAAAGGGTTCAATGACAGCTATAATGTAACATTCATTTAATAAAAAGCAAATGCTGAAACCCAATAGTTTTAGTTCATTTAGTTAATGTAATAATATTTTATGAGACATTTTCACATTTTAAGATTGGGACAAAATAAAAGATTGGGAAGGCATGGTAAAAGGTTTCCGAAACAGCTATAATGTGACGTTCATGTAAAGAAAAGTCAAATGATTTCAGCTGATAGTTTAAATAAAAATCAACCCCTGGGTCACAAAAGTTCCTGTAGTTGATGAAACACCCTTAAATACCATGGTACATTATAGTAATCTTTTAGTGGTAGCACTTTATTTTACAGTCTTGTTCCTCATGTACATACTATGTACTTATTATATAGTAATTACAATAACTGGGTAATAACTAGGTAATAACCCTGAACCTACCCCTAAATGTAACCTTAACCTATGTAGTTACCTTATATCAACCAGTACTTTCTTAGGTAAGTGCACCGTAAGTACACATACTGAAATATAAAGTGTAATAGTAAGTGCACATACTGTAATATAAAGTGCAAACCTTTTAGTCCCATGATATGTATAAAAATGTCATGTACCATAACACCATTGTATTGCCACAGCACTTTTTTATAAGCATTTTTAAAAATATTGGCATGCGTTATATGAAAAGTCTTCATGTTCACATGTCACCTCTGGCTGCTTGAAGATACAACATCCTCTAGTCTCAGTAATGAAGGTATTAGGGTGCACGACATTGCAATTCAGGGCCTTAATACTCTTGATAAACAATAAGAATGAGACTGCAGGAACTAGATCACTTAAGTTTTGACACGACTTCTGTTTATTCCACAAGAGTTGATTTAATTCACAGGGGACAAGATGGATGCTTTTTAATGACAGCTTAGCATGCAAGATCATGAAACATCATAAGTCAAACCAAAAGACCTGACGTCATTTTAAAGAAGCAAAATGTGGTTTCAAATGGAAAAGTGCACACACACACACACCAACAACATACTGTCCATCAAGAAACACATACATACACATGCACACACTGATCTAGCTGTGTCTGTTTCAGCTGGGTGTTCGGTGGTTACGTCAACAGGAGCCTCTTCCGTATGTGGTGTCTCAGCCCCTGCCGTGGCAGGTCCACAGTGTCTCCCATTCTCGGAAAGGAAGTCGTTCAGAGGAGGTGAAACACTTGACTATTTCTTAAAGGGTTAGTTCACCTAAAAATGAAAATTATGTCATTAATTACCCACCCTCATGTCGTTCCATACCCATAAGACCTTCGTTCATCTTCAGAACACAAATTAGGATATTTCTGATAAAATCCGATGGCTCAGTGAGGCCTGCATTGCCAGCAATAGCACTCCCTTTTTCAATGCCCAGAAAGCTACTAAAAACATATTTAAAACAGTTCATGTGACTACAGTGGTTCAACCTTAATATTATAAAGCGACTACAATACTTTTTGTGCGCCAAAAAAGTGACTTTATTCAACAATATCTAGTGATGGACAATTTAACAAATCATTTGTTTCGAATCAGTGGTTCGGAGCGTGTATCAAACTGCCAGAGTCACGTGAACTACTGAAGTTTCAAAACACTTACGATGTAAAGAAGCCTCGTTTACTGAAATCATGGGATTTTGGCACTCCGAACCACTTATTTGAAACAAATGATTTGTAAAGCTTCGAAGCTTCATGAAGCAGTGTTTTGAAATTGCCCATCACTAGATATTGTGGAATAAAGTCGCTGTTTTGTTATTTTTGGTGCACAAAAAGTATTCTAGTCACTTTATAATATTAAGGTTGAACCACTGTAGTCACATGAACTGTTTTAAATACGTCTTTAGTACCTTTCTGGGCATTTGAAAGTGTTAATTATCTTGCTGTCAATGGAGGCCTCACTGAGCCATAGAATTTTATCAAAAATATCTTAATTTGTTTTCCAAAGATAAACGAAGGTCTTACGGGTGTGGAACGACATGAGGGTGAGTAATGAATGACAGAATTTTCATTTTTGGGTGAACTAACCCTTTAACTATTACTGTACCTACATTACACAACCACCTAAACCCCCCCCTAAAAAAAACACCTATGTTTTCTTCACGATGCATCTCACCAACATAAACAAGTCATATTTCACCCCCTAATCGAAAGAAAAGCATAAGAAAATGTCTGCACAATTAAAACAGAGCCTGTAATAACACTATTGTCATGTCAATTTTTTTTTTATTAAGTATTTATACATTATGATAATATTTGTGTAATAAGTTAATTTATCTGAATAAAATTAAATACCTAGTTCTCTCATGAAACTCTAGATGGCACAGGCTGATAGGTCGTTAACTCAATTTGGTAGCGATCACATCGTTATCTACATAGCGCAGCTGATTGGTTGCTGTTGCATTAGTGGCCAATGAGATGCAGCTCAACATTCAAATACTGGTAGTGTTTGCTGTTAGCAGTCCCTCCTCCTCCCCAGCTCCATCTGTATAGATCTGCTACAGAGGTTATTTCATGTACAGTATCTCACAGAAGTGAGTACACCCCTCACATTTTTGTAAATATTTTATTATATCTTTTTATAACACTGAAGAAATGACACTTTGCTACAATGTAAAGTAGTGAGTGTACAGCTTGTATAACAGTGTGAATTTGCTGTCTCCTCAAAATAACTCAACACACAGCCATTAATGTCTAAACCGCTGGCCACAAAAGTGAGTACACCCCTAAGTGAAAATGTCCAAATTGGGCCCAAAGAGTGTCAATATTTTGTGTGGCCACCATTATTTTCCAGCACTGCCTTAACCCTCTTGGGCATACTTCATTGGGCATGAGTTCACCAGAGCCTCACAGGTTGCCACTGGAGTCCTCTTCCATGACGACATCACGGAGCTGGTGGATGTTAGAGACCTTCTGTTTGAGGATGCCCCACAGATGCTCAATAGGGTTTAGGTCTGGAGACACGCTTGGCCAGTCCATCACCTTTACCCTCAGCTTCTTTAGCAAGGCAGTGGTCGTCTTGGAGGTGTGTTTGGGGTCGTTATCATGTAGGAATACTGCCCTGCGGCCCAGTCTCCGAAGGGAGGGGATCATGCTCTGCTCATTCATGGTTCCCTCAATGAACTGTAGCTCCCCAGTGCCGGCAGCACTCATGCAGCCCCAGACCATGACACTCCCACCACCATGCTTGACTGTAGGCAAGACACACTTGTCTTTGTACTCCTCACCTGGTTGCCGCCACACACGCTTGACACCATCTGAACAAAATAAGTTTATCTTGGTCTCATCAGACCACAGGTCTTCCTTAGTCTGCTCGTCTTCAGCAAACAGTTTGCGGGCTTTCTTGTGCATCATCTTTAGTAGAGGCTTTTTTCTGGGACGACAGCCATGCAGACCAATTTGATGCAGTGTGCGGCGTATGGTCTGAGCACTGACAGGCTGACCCCCCACCCCTTCAACCTCTGCAGCAATGCTGGCAGCACTCATACGTCTGTTTCCCAAACACAACCTCTGGATATGACGCTGAGCACGTGCACTCAACTTCTTTGGTTGACCATGGTGAGGCCTGTTCTGAGTGGAACCTGTCCTGTTAAACCACTGTATGCTCTTGGCCACCATGCTGCAGCTCAGTTTCAGGGTCTTGGCAATCTTCTTGTAGCCTACGCCATCTTTATGTAGAGCAACAATTCTTTTTTTCAGATCCTCAGAGAGTTCTTTGCCATGAGGTGCCATGTTGAACTTCCAGTGACCAATATGAGAGAGTGAGAGCAATAACACCAAATTTAACACACCTGCTCTCCATTCAGACCTGAGACATTGTAACACTAACGAGTCACATGACACCGGGGAGAGAAAACGGCTAATTGGGCCCAATTTGGACATTTTCACTTAGGAGTGTACTCACTTTTGTGGCCAGCGGTTTAGACATTAATGGCTGTGTGTTGAGTTATTTTGAGGGGACAGCAAATTTATACAAGCTGTACACTCACTACTTTACATTGTAGCAAAGTGTCATTTCTTCAGTGTTGTCACATGAAAAGATATAATAAAATATTTACAAAAACGTGAGGGGTGTACTCACTTCTGTGAGATACTGTATATGTGCAGCAGCAGCATGTCTTACAAGCTCACAGCAATGTCTCTGAATGTATTTGCAGTAGCAAGTCCCGGTACTTGCTCTGTAGCAGCAGCAGAGTAGTAGATCTACTCCGCCAAGACCAAATACATCAACATTACATATCCATTACCATGCCAATCTCTCAGAGAGTTGTCATGAAATAAATTCATCCTAAAAGTTGCACTGTGCTTTGAAAAGATCTTTTTGAAAGAGTGAAGGTGAAAAAGGGCAATGCTGGTGGGTGGACAAAGAGATGAGAATTTTAATGTGGCCCTTATGTATGTGGGTGGCTTGTTTGAAAGAAAGCACTGAAGTCTTTTTCAATGCTTTGGTCTCATTTTTAGGTTTCTTTCTTACTATTAGTTTCCATGTGAACTTAACCTTACATTCTTAGTGGTTGCATCCTGTTATATCGTTCTACTGAAGTTGCGCAATATGACTTAGTCTTAATTCCAGTGATGGTCAGACATTACTAAGTGCCGTTCAAGGCCGACACACACACACAGATATTCCACCCTCTGCTAACCTCAGAAAGGCTTGGACATCCCTCAGGTGCCTATAATCCAATGGAGAAGGATTTGTGTCTTAATGCAGTATGGTCTCTACAAATGAAGTCTGTATTGAAGCCCTGAGGTTCTGTTTAAACAACAGCCACTTTATACATTTACAAATCAATGGTTAATTATCAAATACATTAATATTTCACTAATAATGAAATAATTTCCATTTGGATCCTTAGTTTTCTCAAATGATATAAAGAATAGAGAGTTTAAAGGTAGTCATTTAGTTGACGTTTTTGTCCAAAGCATATCACAGAACACTCATTACGAGGACAATCCCCTATAAAAGTCTCCTTACTAAAGACAACAAAGCCGCTTTCTTTTGGCATGTCAAAATGGTCAAATCAGGCTGCTAGCGATTTACATTTAATAATTTAATCAAGTGATGACATCAGTGCACTTTATTTGTGTTAAAGGATTAGTTCACTTAAGAATTCAAGATGTTTATGTCTTTCTTTCTTCAGTTGAAAAGAAATTAAAGTTTTTGAGGAAAACATTTCAGGATTTTTCTCCATATGGTGGACTTCACTGGGTACAAATTGCAGTTTCAGTGCAGCTTCAAAGGGCTCTACACAATCCCAGCCGAGGAATAAGTCTTGTCTAGAGAAACGATTGGTCATTTTCTAAAAAAAAATAAAAATGTATATACTTTTTAACCACAAACACTCGTCTTGCACTGCTCTGCGATGCGGCACACGTTACGTAATCACGTTGGAAAGGTCACGCATGACGTAGGCGGAAGTACAGAGCAAGTGTTTACAATGCGAACGTGCAAATATGTACTGTAAGTCAAAAGCCCCTTACAAAAAAAAGGTAAAACAACAATGTTGAATGATTTTGAAGTTGGAGGAGAAAATGAGATGGAGTTTTTCAACCTACCGAGTTATTGCACCTACGCCACACGGATGCCATCCAATATGACGTCAAATACACTACTTGGTCTCCAGTACGAGATCAAACTTTCCTATCTTATCCTATATAATAATAAAAAAAAATAGAGATGCACTGGTCATAAATCCAAACTTTTTTTTTTTTTTGTCAATCTTTATTCCGGGCTTGCAAACAAAGTGCTTTGTAATAATTTCCCAAAATTTCATGTGTGTGGAATATTTACTAAGTCTGTAAACAGGACGTTAACACAAGCACGCACTGAGCACGGACACAAAGAGGAGAACAGACGCGCCAGCAGAGAAAATACTGTACCATGCTCAAGCTCACTGTTCCCGAAAAATAGGAAGAATAATATAAATATTAAATTGGGGTTGATATAAATGTATATCTGAAGGGAACTGTCTTCAGAAAAGTTTTGATGGCTTTTCCTCTTATCTCCGTATAAAGTAGTAGCCTATTTATCGACGCAGCGCTGCTTTGTGTATAGCGGTAACCATGGAAACGCTATATCACCGCTGTTCCATAAGCGCCACCTAGTGTCAGAGAGTGAATTTGCATTTTCATTCAGTCAGTCTGCTGATTTTGTTTTGTGCAGGTGTGTCTTATGTAGCATAATTTCACAAAGCTAAAGTCAGACCATGCTGTTAATCTTGAAATTATACAATAATTTAAATTAAAAACAACTGCTCATGCTCATGTGCATAACATCTTTGTTGGGATTGTGATAAAAAAACAGTGTTTGCCTCTAATATCAAAGAGCTACACATATTTTTTTAAACAAATAAATTTGCTTTTAAAAAAAATCTGCAACCAGTATCAAAATCGGCCAATTTGCTTCTAAAAAAAATTGGAATTGGCCATGAAAAATCAAAATAGGTGCATCAAATAAAAAAATATTAAATAAAGCATTATTTTAAAAATCTAATATTTTTTCACTGTAGAAACAAATACAGTTTTAATAAGCAGTGTACTAGTTTTCTTGCAAATTTATTTGTTGTTTATATGGTTAATATTAATGCAACTATCAGCGCACTAAGTTTTTTTTTTTTTTTATTTCGGCCCGCACATGGTTAATTTTTTCCAATCTGGCCCTCAACTTAAAATGAGTTTGACACCCCTGGTTTAGAGGTAGGGATTAGGACTACATTTTTGGACAGAAATGTTTTTCCAGGATCAACAAAATATGTCTTACTTGACAAAATCAAACAAGTTTGTCTGTCAGTTTGGTACTGAAGCTACAAATTCATCAATACGAAATGTCCACAAACCAAAATTTGCAAATAGTTAGTTTGCCTGGTTTGAGTGTGCAGTAAAAAGCACTTATGAATTTGTATTAGTTTTAAATTATTTGTAAACAGTGAGGTCTGACTGACCCCAAACATAAATAATGTTACTATTTTGGAAAACATAAGATTTATTTTTATGTGATTTTTTTTTTTTTTTTGTCAAACAAAAGAAATGCATATTCTTTTTCCAGTATGTGTATGTATATATATATATATATATATATATATATATATATATATAGAACACGTACAACAATATTGTTTTTAAATTATTTTGTGTAATTAAAAAATAACTTAAAAAACTTTTTTGAAATGTGCACACCTACATTATAGGAAATGGAGGGGTTAATGATACAATTATTTATGTTCTTTTATGAATTTAATAATCTCAGGATAAATGGTAAAAGATATTTACCAGGAAAAAAAATCATAATTATAATCGCTATTGACACACTTTAATCATTGGAGTCCCCGTGACTCCAGTCAAAGTCCCTTTTAAGGAAAGTCTGTTCACTCAGCGGCCATATTTGCAGCGCCTCCGGGCAGCTATTTCAGGCATCCAAGACCAAGTCCTATCTATTTGAATGGGGGAATCATGAACTCAAAAACTGCTTGGCGAACTCACAATTAAATAACATATTTCAAATCAGCAACAAGATCTGACATGAACTGTCCCATAAATGTTGTTTCTTATGCCAAAATAGCATTAAAAAAGTGTATTTTTTCAGGCTAGACGAGCCAATGCCCATGTGCAGTCCTAAGCGCGAGTCTCAGGTTTCTATGGGAACCAGAGCTTCTAACGGCAGCTGCAGTCATGCAACGACTTTATCAATCAGCGATTGGCTCTTTTACTTAGAAGACGGGACGTATTCTGCCATATTGTGCATTGCAGTTTCTACCATTCATAACTAATAGGAGTGAACTATCTTTCTATATCTATATTCTTTGCTCCAGTCCAACCAATGAGGAAGTGCAGCAGATCTCAACAGAACATAATAAGGGTTAAATATTGGTATATTTTTTATTTTAAAAATTATACTTTTTTGCAGTATCTATGGGGAAAATGAATGGAAAAACACATGTAACCAACGCCACTGAAAAATTGGTTCTGCACTAATGCACTCTATTACCAAATATAGAACCCAAACATTCCCCTCATCTGCCACTGGTTGAAAAATACACACTTCTGCATTTTTGTGTGTATGATTTGTTTTGCAGTTTGAGGGCCAGAGAAGGAACAGCATAGGAGTTTACAGAAAGCGTAAGTATTACCTTAAGTATTGTAATTGTATTAAAAAACCCTGTAAAATAAAACAAAAACATTATATATATATATATATATATATATATATGTGTGTGTGTGTGAATATCACAAAATATTCAATTTTAAAATATTCAATTTTTAGACTCTTCATCCAGTAATGGACACACCGGAAACTCTGCCGAGAAGGCGGCGTCTACAATTCAGAACCAGTACAGGAAGTACCAGCAGAAGAAGCATAAAGACCACAAATGAAAGGTCAACCAGGCTAAACTGTCAGCATTTGAAGTGTCCATTCCACTCTGATCAAGACCCAGTATTCTCTTGTCTGAACCTTATAACCCCAACAACTGTTCACACGCAAAACTGGTCTCCATCAATGTTAAAAGACGACTTCTGTGAGCAACACAGTCACATGTTCTGATTTACAGATAGCTGACACCTGCACAAACACAAACGTTCAGACAATGACAAACATTTCAGACCATTTGCTGATAAAAGACGCCACAAACTTCAGACACAAACACTCAGAAGATCTTTAAGATAAATGCGGACAATATGTTCACAAAACATGCAGATTACATGCATAATATAAAGTAGAATATCACAGGAATGTACATGAGGACAAACCATAGGCTTCTTTCATTTGTATAAAAAGATAATTATATTTACTTTAGACTAACCTTAAAAAACTCTTATTAAGATTAAATGAAAATATATTTAGTTTTATTTTTCTAATTGAGGATGCCCTTGAATGCAGAGTTGGAAGGGTTACTTTAAAAATGTATTCTGTTACAGTTACAAATGACTTCATGAAAAAAGTATTCAGTTACGTAATCCAATATGAAAGTAATGTAATTTGATTACTTTTGCATTCCTTCATAGTCACAAATGTAAATAAAGTCATGTAAAATGCAATGTCATCAAAATACTTTTAATTATTAACGATTTGATGCAAATATAAAATATTTAAGAAAATGCCATGTAAATATAATAAGAAGAGATGCACTGAATTATGTTAACATTAAACAAAGCTAAATATATATATATATATATATATATATATATATATTAGTAGTATTCAAAATTACTGCAAAGTGTAATTCTGTCAGGTATTGCAGTTAGTCTGTTGGCAGCATTTGCCATACCTAATAAAGACTTAGCTGCGTCTCAACCTGTGTCCAAGCAGAATGATTAGAGACAGGTGTTGTTTGCGCACGCACCAGTAGGTGGCTCACGTGAGTCATGACTGCCAACAGAACCAGAACTATAATCAAATTTCAATATAGCGTTATGTCAAAATACTATTTTTTTTTTTTTTTTACAAAATGTAACTGTAATCTGATTACTTTGTTATTGACGTAACTGTAACGAATTACAGTTACCAGCTTTTTTTTGCACACTGATTACAGAACACTGTTACATGTATTCGGTTACTCCCCAACCTGCTTGGATGTCCCCAACAGGGATTTTTGTCAAATTTAACTCAATTGTGCCCCCAATGTATAGCTAAATAAACCCACACAAACATTTATGTTTTTTCCTAATCATTTTAGGTTAATCTACATTGTGTAACATTTCTGTGTTTTAAAATAAGGCAAAGCCCTCAGTTTTTTTTTTTTTTTTTTACTTTGTTTTTTTTTTTTAATCAAATGTAAATTCATGTCCCTGTTACACTAAATGTTGTCACATTTTAGTGGTTAAATAAACATTAACGTTACATAAATACCAAATACAATTCTATTCTGTATTTTTTACACTATGTAATTATTATTGTATTGATTAAAACCAAGTAAAAATCTCAAGTGTTTTTATGCATTTTTACATTTATTCCAAAATAATAGCCCTAACTAAAGGCAGTAACAATTTAAACAATATATTCATCAAGCTCGGTAAACGCAGGTCACAACACGAAAATTTCACAGGCTCATTGTTCACTAAAACCCCCACAGTCATCATGTTTTCAGAACATTTCAAGTTTGATTTTGACTTGACATAAAGCAGTGATATCTATGTGGGTAAGTTGTTTACTTACTTTTTTAATCTCCCCATTAACGGCATCGTTTTCTCCATTCAGGTCGATTTGCGAACGCGCACGAAAATAAGAGGCGGGATTTATCGCACGAACCAATCAGATCCAATCACAACCGATCATATCCATCTTATCTCACGTTACGTCTTCTCGGCCAATCATCGTGGAGAATGACTGGAAAGTTAACGTTCCTGCTGCGGCGCTTAGATCAGTTGTTTTCAAGCTGAGGTCGATAGTTTAGCAATAAAGTATAAACTAAAGTATAGAAAATGAGTTCAGCGAATTGGGAAAGTTTCCTCTCGATGTTCTCGTGTTTCCCCATTCAAATGCGTCATGTGAACAAATCGAAATCAGCTCATTACAGACACTCTAAATGGGCTCGTGCACACCTCAGAGTGTTAAGAATGCGGGAGGGTGCCCTGCCCTTAAGCCAAAAAGTACATGCGGTCCATGACGGCATCTGTACCGCAAAAGGACCCCCTCAACATCTGACAACACACAGGCTTTCCATGACAGCGACCCAGAGTTGGAGTTTGGACCTTCCCACTAAGGTACGCCTAGTTATTTAACTATTGTGGTCATTTGCTGGTCGTGTCAAAAAGTTCTTGGTCTAGATAAATAGCTGTATTCTGTATGTTTCGTGTACCATACTTTTCTTCCAAATAGATAGTTTTGAGCTACTGGTACGATACTTTGACATTTCCAATCTGGCAACACACACTTTGGGGGTCTGTTACAAGTTAATAGGCTCAGAGGAGGCAAGAGAGACGTGGCGTCCCGCTGTAACTTTACCTGCTGTATGGTGTCGCTGTTGGACAGTGTTACTTTAGAAACATTTATACACTTTAGTTTTAATGTCACATTTTGTAATATTTGCGTTGTTTTATTTTTGTAATATCGATTATTTTCTCACCCAGTTGTTTTGAGGAGACAATGCCTCTCTTGCCTCCTCGTAGGAAACGGCCCTATATGTGCCTAGGTGAGCAAGTGCAATGTGCCTAGGTGGGAAGCAATGTGAAAATCTGTCATTTGAAAGTCTGTAGAGAGCAATGTGTATTTTGCAGCTGTGAAATAACAGATAATGTACTAGTGATTTTTATAAACTGCCATGGCAACGTACAATCAAATTCAATGAACATTTTACAAGCCCCAAGTTCTTCCTCCAAGTCAAGATGTAGTCATTCTTCCCTCTGCTGGTGAGCTAGTGCTAGTGGAAAACTCACAGATGAATTGCTACAACAGAAACTAACCCCTAATCCTACCCCACACACTGACAGACAGTTTTGTGACCAATTATAAAGACCTTTCTCCACGCTCCTACCTTTTGTCACGCATTACTCCAACCTACAGATACCCACACTTATAGAGAAAACAAAATAAACAAGAAATAGTGCCTTAAATCTGAATATAAACGGACACTTGTTTTCCATTTCATTGTTTTCTAGAGAGACAGATAGATAGATAGATAGACAGATAGATGCAGGAAATATTTATTCTATATCCTAAAAAGAAAACACACAAGGGTCAAGGCACCATTCATAGAAAGATAGCTTTATTGCACAAGGTGTTGGAGTACTCTTTTTCTGTTTTTGTTTTGTTTTCATAGAAAAAAAAACTGTATATTTAAACACAAGCAATTGCAAATTGAAGCAACTTTTCCATAAAAGTTTAGGAATCCCCTCCGCATTTTTTAAACTTTTTTCCCCTTTAGTTATTTGTCTCCTTTTCCTTTTTCTTTTAATAACCAGCAAAATATTCAGAGCATGCAATGCCATTTTTCGTCAAGTTAACCAAAAGGTAGAAACAAAACAAAAGTAAAAACAAACAAAACAACCAACAACATAAATGAATAAAAACATAAGACAAATTATAAAAAGGAAAAGATAAATCAAACACCAGACGTCTGGTCTGGGTTTATGTGCCCCATTCAAAACTCAAGGTGTAAAGTATTTTTTGTTAGATTTTATAATTTTTTTGTCTTTTTAATCCCCTCACATTTAAAGTTATACCTTTAACCAGACTTACAATTGTGCCCTGGTTGCTAATGGAGATGTCGAAAATAGTAATTATTTATACAAAACAGTTTCATATATACAAGAGTCTTTATTTGTAGATTAGAAATTATGCTGACAGGGAGGTCTTGGGTATAGCAGGATTTTTTTTATTGGTTGATGAAAAGGGGCTAATCGGATCATTTGGGCGGGGAAACAGGCGTTTGGGGTTGGAGTTCTATTCCTGACTCCGCCCAGTATTCACACAGCTTCTCCTGTGATTGGTTGGAGCTTGGGGTCCCTGATTCGACTGGCTAAACAGGCCTGCCCCATTGCGTAACACAACTGCATTTTCTTTTCAACATAAATCCTCATAGAATCAAACAAAAAACTAAGTTGGATACATATATTTTTTATAAACAAAGCAAAAAAAAAAAAGAAAAAAAAAATGTAATTCAAGTCAGCAACTGTCTTTTAAATGTGAAAAATCATGGGACGTGAGGGCTTTGTGGGGTGGTCAAGGGAATATTTTCACAAAATGTTTCACCTGAACAGGCATGAATACTGATATAGATATTGGTCTAATCCTAATGAAACGTTCATGGCAAAATGCACTGGGCACGTCTGCCATTAAACAGACAGACAAAACCCAGTCAGTGGGCATTTGAGCAGCAATAAGAGGAACACATACTTCTTTCATTGTTTTTAAAACAAGTCCACATTCTTCGCAACTATGTCTCAAGATTGGTTTAGATCTGGGCGATCAAATTTATTTATCTTGCACAGCTTTGGGTACACTCTAACAATCCTAATTTATCAAGCCACCAATAAAACATCTCCTGGTTGTAAGTCAAACAGATTTTCTTTCATATGCCAAAAACAGATATATTATCGTTCAATCAGCTCAATTTTAAACCCAACACGACACGTCCCTTTTCTGTCCCTTAGGATTTGTTGCGTCAAGTCTTCCTAACATGAGATATGCTCAGGCGGCTGCATATAACTGAATCCTGTTGAACAAACTATAAATGTGTGCTATATTTCCTGTGCTGACGTCTGCAGGGGTTGCGTGTTCTAAGTCGCCAATAATTATGCAGTACATAAATATAGCGATCTTTCCCTTGATATATGAGATTTGACCTTTCAGACATGCTGTAAGCTTGAAATTTTAAAATCACAGGAGCGATCTCACCTTAAACAGATGGTTCACCCTGAAATTTTATTTTGTAATAATTTATTCTCCCATGTCATTCTAAACTTTCATGACTTTCTTTTTTTTCTTTGAAACATGAAAGAAGATATTTTGAAAATATACATATTTTTTGATATTCAATTAAAGTAATTTGGTGTTCAAATTTTGTTAATTTGGGCCTGTCGCAATACCAGATTTTCACAACACGATTACCGTCGCACAACAACATTATTGCAATATCTATAGAAATTTTGGGGAAAAATAATAGGGCTTTTCACACTTGAAATAGTTAACCCTAGGTCATTCTAAACCCTGGGTTATCTTGCTTCACGTTTCACACTGCTCATAATTTACCAGGGGTTAACAATTAATTCTGGGTATTCCTAAACTGATGTTTCACATTGCACATTCCTTAAACCTGGGTTAAAGTTCTTCTTTGCATATTTGTGGTGTCAGTGTCACAGACTGGATAAACCCAGCACGTGACCTGTTTAAATAACAGCTCTAGCATTGCGCATCTTCGTATTGCCGACTGTACTATCGAGTTTGTACTGAATGGACATTATGGACTATAAAGGTAAGAATGAAATGGTCTCAAATTGTCGCGTTTTCTGTCAGCATTCGACATTTTTCCTCTTAAACACTGAATTTACTGTTTATATACAATGCGCAGTGTTCCGTGACTGTCCAAAGCATGTGAATACGAGTAAGTGATTGGTTGTCTGTAACATTCTAACTCCGCATCGTTTCACACTGTACAAGTTTGGCACTGCAATGCGGAGTTAACACTGCAAAAGCGGGGCTAACCCTGCTCCGGAGCAGGGTTTCATAACCCCAGGTAAAACGAGGTGCTGACCCCGCTTCTAAATTAGAAGTGTGAAACGTTCCTTTACCCAGGGTTAAAAGCGGTGTTTAGAATGACGATAACCCGGGGTTAAGTGCTGTGTGAAAATCCCTAATATAACTTTCTTTTGTGTTTATCAATTTTGGCTAATGAATTACACTCATACCTGCAGTCGGGGCCGTCTTTTTATGAAATCTCCCACATTTCCTCCAACATGATTTTGTGGAGCAGTGGTAACTGCACACTGCACTTTCTTCTTTTATCCATTTAATGACGGGTGGCAACCAGGTGCAGTATCACCACCTACTAAGTTGGAGTGTCAACCAGGCACTGGATTATTTATGATATTATGTGCAGTATTAACATGATATCAATATTTTGGTTATCGTCAATACCAGTGTATTGCATCTCCCCTTTTTTCTTTTTATAGGAAAAAAACAACACTTCAAAATATCTTCTTTTGTGTTCCACAGAAGAAGTAAAGTCGTACAGGTTTGGAACAACATGAGGGTGAGTAAATGATGACGGAATTTTCATTTTTGGGTGAACGGTCTCTTTAAGGGCCTGACGGAAAGCTCTCAAAGCACTGTGGGTATTTTATACTATTCGTTTGGGCAGTAGAGATGGTGCATGGATTCAGATGGCGCTCACAGATGTCGTGGGTCCATCTACGAGCTGGAGTTGCAGTGGCAAATTTCCATTGTTTCCAAGCAACTGTAGAGAGTGTGTTGGGAAATGTTCATAAATATCTCCTTCATACCATACAGGCATGTTGCACTATGCAGCCCGGCTGATTATAGCGATGACAGGAAGTTAGTTTGGGAATCTCAAAGGTCTTTTCCCAGAATTCCCAAAACGGCGACTGCTGCGGCATGTCGAAACACACCCTCTGCCGTTCTTTTTCAATCTCTCTTAGTTATGTTACCCGTTTGTCTCAGCGTTTCGTGATCGACACCTCCTCTCGCTTACTGCTGCACCTCCCACTGAGCGATTGTCTTCAAATCTTTTTTTAAAATAAAATTTTTCTTTTTCAATTAGATATGGCATTAAATCTCTGCTCTCACCACGTATATATTTACTATATCTTTAGATAGAAATATATATGTATATATTTTGACAACAAACATTGCAATATATTTTCTTTTTTTTTTTTCTTCTTTTGTATTGCAGGAGCCCTGATGTAGTACTTTTTTCCATTTAAATCATTGGGAGAGTTTGTCGATTTTTGGAAGTTTCTCTGTGATGGGGCTTTGCTTTGGAAACTGAGTGAACGAAGGAGGATTGAGAGGATATTCGATTCATTTAGGGGCTGAATGAAACCTTCCCCTCCTACATTTCACTCATTCCCTCCTTTATCCACCCCTGCGCTACCTAAAGCTAGAGTCTCTAAGACCTTCAAATAGGAATGACTGCTAGAGTCTTCGTGTGGGGAAGGAAAGCAAAGAATAAAGAGAAACGATGAACAAACGCAGAAAAGCTACACAGCGACGGCAGATATCTCTCCCTCTCTGTTCACGGGCCCGTCTGCCTCTACTTCCTCCCTACCTCTCTGCCCTCTTCCCGCCTTTCTGCCTGTGCTCGGTCCATCCAGAAGAGGCTGTTAGGCGTTCACAGTGAGACAGAGGAAGTGGTGACGTTTTTGGGGGAGGTCTGGGTGGGGAAGGAGGGGTAATAAGTATATGGCATCAAACACAAACAATCGAACAAACGAACGAACCAACCAACAAACAGCAAAACAAGAGCCTTTCTTTCATATCGAAGGCAGCCAAGAGAGATGAGAAGGGAGATGTGTCTACCCTTTACATACTCCCTATATCCTGTCCTCCTTTCAGATGAACTCTAGACTGTGTAGCTCAATGGGTGGCACTTGGCGTCTCCAAGCTGCTCCCTTTCCGATGCCGAGATACCAAGCGTGTAGGCCTGGTTGTGTGCTTGCCACATGTATACATATATATTTACACATATACATACACATGCATACACACACACCACACATACACAAGCTTGAGAAAGCTCAGTGGATCCACCCGGCCCTCCTTAGTGCTAAAGTTCAAAATTTCGAAAACAGAAAACCGAACAAAAAAATAAAAGTACAGTAACCATACATCCGCTGTGAAAATGGCTCCAGACATTTTTTTCTTGATTTTTTTTCTTGTTTGTTTACAAAATAGTCAATAACACTCTATACTGTGTCATCAATTGCATGAAAAAAATCCCAAAGACTCGATTCAGGCGGTTGAGACTTTCGTCTTCAAGCTGTTTTTCCAGACCGATGTGGATCAGGAGGGGCGGAAGGTGAACACCGTGGTGGATTCGTTTATGCATAAGCTTTCCGAGGCAATGCGTTGCAGTATGAAGCTATGCGAGAGACATAAAAAAGAGACACTTTTTCAACAGCCTAAAAACATCTAGACGGGTCAATGCGAAACAATATATCTCTTAAAACCGCTTTTTCCTATTTTCTGAAGTCGAGAAATCAAATGAACAAGTGCACATGGAAAGCATTTCGTGCATAAGGTCCAAGGTGTCTTTGACAGAGAGAAGGAGTGGGGGGTGGGGGAGAGAAGGATACAACTTAAGTCAAAAACAAGGCAAAATTAGGGGAAAGGGTCTGGGGGTTTGGCATATTTAATCCTGGAGAAGGCCAGATAAAAAGCTTGAGCAGAAGAATTAAAAAAAGGAAAGCAAATGAAGGTAAAAGAGAGGAAAAGAGAGAGACCCCTGTCCCGCCATTGTTCGTTTCCGCCCCTGCCCAGACTCCAGGTGTGTGTGTGAACGTACTGTATGTGTATACGTGTGAGCTACACCAGAGTGTAGGATTTGGAGTACGCCCCAGCATTCTGCTTTTGCAGTCTGCCCAGGCCGGATGAGCTGCTCTCTAGCAGAGAGTCTCTGGATCCCCCGACCTTGGAGCTGCCGGGCGTCGGGCCGCTGCCTCCCGTGGAGCTTGCACTGGCTCCCGCTCCAGCGGCGGCCGCCCCGCTTGGGGCCGAGGAGGTGGAGGAGGTGCTGGGCATGGTGAGAGTCCTCTGGGGCAGGGTGGCCGTGCCTGAGCTGATGCTGGAGCTCCCAGCGGCCCCGCTTGAGGCTGGGCCCGACGTACCGGAGGCCCCTGAGCTGGTCAGGCTGCTCAGGCCGCCGTGGCCCAGCGTCAGGGCCTGCTGCTTGGAGGGGTCTAATGTCATGTGGCGGCCCTGTGTGTGGTAGGCCCGAGCGGCGAGGCTCCTGATGGAGGCCTCGCGGGGTGGGACCACAGGGCAGGGGTCGTGCAGCTCTGCCTGTTTCCGGAAGAAAGGGTCCGTCTTCATGTAGAGGGGGAGGTTACAGTACTCACCTGCAGGACAGAGGGAAGTGTCAGTTAAACAATATTATTAATATTATTAATTAATCTGTAGTTGGAGGCTGTTCTATAGATTTTCTCAACAATTTTGACATTGATACCATGGGGAAAAACTGCCATACAGATATTTTTAATATTATCTCATAATTTGGCAACAGGTATATTAGGCTGCTGTCACTTTAAGACCTGACGCATGGACCCATTATACTGTTTCACATGCGTTTTCTTTCTCAACTATTTACGTTTACTTAAAACATAACTTACTGTATTCACATGAATACTCGCCAAGACCGTCATTTTGACATTATTTTGTGTGTATTTGACAGTTTAAGTGCAATAAGCAGTGAAAAAGAAGTCAATTTAGTACTGAAAGGCGGCTTTATGTGCACGCACTGTGGATGTGAGCAAAAAATTAGTGGGAATGAGTAAAATTATACACAATATGCGCAATTCCACACCAAAATTCAAGCCCTGTAACACCAACAATATTCATCCAGAGCAAATGAAACAAGTGAGTGAGGGAAGGCGGGTTTGTGTGTCAACTCGCTGTCGGAGAGATGAGAGAGCGAGAAAGCACAGCTGGTAATGTGTATCTGTTCTGTGGAAAATGAGTATTGGAAGCATTTTTTTTAGATATTTCCGTATTGATATGTACCGAAAAATCGATATTTTGACAACAATAAATTGCACTTAGTTTTTTTATTTCAGATGCCTTTTTGAAAGACTACTTTTGAAAAATTTATATAATATATATAAAATTCAACCCGCCAGATTGGCTCGTAGGAGTGACTGCGTTACATGCCACTGCTGAAATCTACCTGCATTTGGCTGGTGTTAATGTCAATCCCTGATTATAGTTGTTATTTATTTGTTTTTGTAATATTTATTTTTTTTATAAAATTTTAATAGAAAATTTAATTAGAAATCATATAAAATAATACAATTATGTGAATATTTATTTTATATTTATTATATAAATAATAATACAAATACAAAACATATTATTATTTGTTTTTGTAACAAAATATTTTAGAAATTCATAAAAGTGTAAAATATAATTAAAACGTTACTTATATTCATAATTATATAAATATTTATTTTTTATATATTTTTTAAATAAACCCTCAGAAATATCAGAAAATGTTCACTGAAATTATACATATGCAAAACATTTAAACCAACCATGTTTTTTTAATTATAAACTTTTTATAGTATTATATATGTATATATGCATGTTTTTTATATTTCATACTTTACATTTTTTTTGTATTTAATTTAACCCCTTTAGAAATATCAGAATAATTATTATTATTATAAAAATATTATAATAAATAGTTATTTAATAAAAATGTATATCTATAATATTTTATATAATAAATATGATTTATAATAAGGGAGAAACAGTTTTGGAAATAACACATGCTGGACTTTACAGCTCCAATACTAAATGCTTAAGATTACAAAACCATTTAGATGTGTTATCAACTCACTCTTGTTGGCGCGGTGGGGAATGGGCACTGCCACGTTTTTGCCGCGATCGTAGTCCTGTGGTTTGGGTGGGGAGGCAGTGAAGCGACAGATGCCCGGTTCGGATGGTGTGCTCATAGAGGTCATGCTGTCTGCGTTATCATTGGTTCCGGTGGTCATCTGATCGGAGGAGCTGTCTGAGATGAAGCACTCTGTGATCTCAAACTTGGCGTGCTGCAGGTGCTCTTCCAGCTTAGCGTGTTCGTACGCTCGGGCCAGCTCCTCATACGTGGAAGACGCACTCTCGGTGGACACCATACTGTTACGTCCTTTATCTGAGGACAGGAGAGAACAGAGTTAGAGTGAACACACTGATAAACTGTGGTCGATCACTTTATGTGCTGGTGTAACGGCCCCTTTCTTTCAAAGTGGGCAGTTTATGGCTAAAGAGACCATAAATATTTTTAAAACCTGAAATTTGAGTGTGTGTGTGAGTGTGTGGACCTGTGTCCTGGGACAGGCTGGCACTGTAGCTGTCACTTTCTGTGACCGTGATGCCGTGCTGGGAGCCCACTGTCCGCCAGTCTGAGGTAAGCGTGCGAGCAGGTGTGGACGCTTGGCATTTAGTCAGAGTCCACTGGCTGGAATAGCGGTTCCTCGTGCTGTGCGCAGACTTCACGCTCTTCCTCGATACTGGATCTGAGAAAGGTAAAATGAGAGAGTGTGTGAAACATTCACAAATGATACCTTCTTTTATGGAATGAATGGGCGAGCTGTGACATACTGGTGCCAGGCCTGATGTCCGACATGTCAATCAAAGGGCCTGTGTTCTGGATGAGGGCGGGGTGATGCACAGACACGCCCGTACAGAAGCTCTGAGGGTTCACTGATTGGCTGAACTCCGTGTCCGTCACAGGGATGGTGGCCTTGTCTTCACCTATCGCACACAACAGAGAAAAACACATTCCTTGAGAGAAAAAAAAAGTACTTTCATAGTTTAGGAGTTCTTTAGCCAGGTTTCATTCAGGAATCAATTTTGTCTCAGATTTTGACTGAATATATAAAAATAGACGTAAGAAAATGAGCAAGTTAAAATTAATATAATATACACTAACATTCAAGCATTGGCGTGCAGTGGTGTTCTGAAATAAGGAGGCAGAGTTTTCACTGTTTTTTTATGTTTTTGACATTTTCCAGGTTACATAAACATTACTTACACTATCAAAAAGAAGAAAGAAACAGAAAAATACCCAATACAATTATTCTATTTTGTTCTTTTACATTAACAATATACCAATAAATCTCTCATCAAGTGCATTTTAAGCATTTTTACAGTAATTACAAAATAAGGGAACAGCAACAAAATTCAGATTACATCTATATTTTATTTGTGGACTGATGTTCAGCTGTTCTTTTTAATAGTCAACTTATTTTAGCATCACCAGTCATTGAAGCTTGATAAACACTGCAGGTGTCATGATGGTCACACACTGAGATGTACCTTTAATTTCAGTAAATGATTGCTTTACAAGTCATTTCAAGTTTGATTATGTGACAAAGTGGGTGAGTTGTTTACTTACTTTTTAATTAGTCTTCGCATTAATACCATTATTTGCTAATTCATAATCTAATATAATTATATTTCTTACAGGTATATTGCCATGACTTACATATGACTCAACAGCACATGCATACACACTGACCTATCTGTTTGATTCCCTCTTTATCCTCGATGAGCAGTTGCACGCGGGGGATATCTATGTGCAGTCGGGGTCCCTGAGGTGGGCCTTTAACTGGAGTGTCAAAACTTCGATTGTTCTTACTGCTCCAGGTGCAAAACAACCAAAGACAGACACACACACACAAAAAAGTATTGCCACTGCCACTTCCTTAAACACACACATTTCCTAAGGGATTAATGTTTTAATTTTGGAGTTTAATATTTGCACAGACTATTAACTATATCCTTACCTGATAAGCATCTCAGCCAAGCTCTTAGCATCTACAGAGGCAAACAGAGTTATTTTATTTAAACACTCCTGTAAAATTATGTAATTTATATATATATATATATATATATAGTTTCCAGCCTTTTTCACTCTGTAGCTCACCTCTGAGTCTCTTGAGTCTCTTTTCTTTGCGTTTCTTGCGGATAATGAAGAGTAGTGCCATGCCCAATGTGACCAGGATGACAGGGGAGCCGATAGAGAAAAGCTTTTTAACATCGTCCCCTTCCCCTCGCGCTGACTTAATAGGCGGAATAGTGCCTGCGGAGGAAAGGAAATAGAGATAAGTGAATAGATCAAGATAAAGCTCATGTCAAGGCTCTTATCGCTAAAATTCAGGCCTAAAAACAGATTAATTAATTGATTTAGCTGCTAATTGTACATGTTCTTTTGTGTCATCCTGTTTTACATGCCCTGGCCCTGGTGGAAATAGATTTGTACATCCGTACTGAAGTACTGAATGACAATTGAGCGACTTGACTGATGGTGCATTCACATCATGTCATTTTATTATGGCCGATGCTTTGTGTATTGGGACTTACTGCCATCGTAATCTAGCGTGGCAAACTGGGAGCTCTGGTTTCCACAGCCGGCGCTGTTGCACGCCTTCATCTTCAGTTCATACCAGGTGGCCTCACGCAGCTCGGCGAGGAAGATATCAGCCGAGGCGTTGGTGCGCACGCTCTGCCAGGCCCAGGTGCCTTTAGGGCGGAACTCTAGAAGGACAGCAGTGATGGGGCAGCCGCCGCTCGTCCAGCCCTGCAGGTTGAGGCGGGCGTGGGTGGAGTTGATGTGAGTGAACAGGGGCTGGTCCTTATTGAACTGCGGCTCTGCAAAACAAGACACAATACTAATGATTGACTCAATACTAATGGTTCATACTACAACCATGTTGAAAAAAAAAATAGCATAAAAAGAACCTTGATAAAAGGTACAAGTGTTTTTCAGGGAAGAAAATAAGCTAGCTAGAACCTCACCTCTGCCATGAGTCTTGGCCTCAATGATCTCGCTGATGCGACCGGCTCCCACACTGTTTTTTGCTGCAAGTTTGACTTTGTACCAGGTTCCACAGCGCAAGTTGTCCAACTTGAAAGAGCGTTCGCTGGAGCTAATGAAGACATCCTTCCACTCCTCAGTGTTGTCTACTGAATACTGCAGCACAAAACCTGAACACACAGAGACATATGCAATATGGGACAGCTGCTTGAATTCTAGGATTCTGTTCTAAATAGTATTGTGCTAAAAGGGTGTGTTTTGGAGTCTAACAATATATTCGAATAGCATACTAATATACTACTGCTCGTGGAGTATGCAGTATGGAGTAGTTATGCTGTGTACAATATGCACATTTTCTAGTTGCAAAAACACCCAGATGACTCCAAAATGTGCAATAGTAGAGCACACTGCATAGGATACTGTATTCCAAAATACAGTGTGCCCCACTGGACTTACCATTTCTATAACTAGAAGCAATTTGAGCCAATTGAATTACTCATTATTTGAGTAGACTGACAAAATGCTGTCAAATAAATACAATGTTTATAACTGGTAAAAATGTATTTTTATTTATAAGATTATAACTGAACAAATAGAAATGCAGCATATTGCAATTTGAAATGTTTATTGTTGCATACTGCATTACATACATTTAAAAAAGTAAATTTTATTTCTTTATACCAATTCCTGAGAATCAAATTCATAATTTTGGCATTGCAAGCATAACTCAGGACACTGTAATAAAGACTTCCTAACATCACCACTAGATGGCGCATTGACCTTACAGACTAATCACAGAGTAACAATCTCAGATGAAGGGCTGATCAGATGGCTGTAAACCTCCATTAGTTACCCATAGAAAGAGAGAAAAAATGCTGACTGCACAGTTATGCAAATAGATGCACAATATGGCGTCGCCCATCATTAGGAGCGGGACGGATTTGGTGTCTCACTTTGGCTTTGGCAGATGGCAAAATAAAGGGCGCCACATCAAAAGGATTTACCACTGACAGCCTGGTGTGTTCCTTATTCTCCTCCCACCTTTCCACACACAAACACCACAGATATCTATGTTTTTACCTAATTTACTGTGAGGTGCAAGCAGTTTGACAGTAACATGTGACACAGTGACAGATTAAGCACAGTCTGAGAGAAATACAGATAGAGATAGAAAAAAGAGACAATGTGCTAAACACAATAAAACAAACTTTAGAGATAAAATAAAAGAAAATGAAAAAGGGAGAGAGATAAAGACAGAGATTTGTTGTTTGAGGTGACCAGAAAGAGGCAGTACAAAAGCTTGTACCTCTGATGGAGCTTCCTCCATTGTCTCCAGGAATCCAAGCTAGAGTGATAGAAGAAGTTGATGTGGTGGAAACTGTCAAACGTGGTTGATCTGGAGGCACTATAACACAGGACACAGGTGCGGTCACATTTATGGTTGATGGCAAATTTGGCAAATATGGCAAATTTTCATGGTCCAAATCAAGTCATCAATATAAACATGCAAATTTTGCTTGAGAGTGAAAGATTTCTGCACGCAGATTTCGCTATGGTTTCCAGTTGGTCATGCAAATTTGCCATGTTGACCTACAGAAAGCAGCTTGCTTTAAAAGTGACTTTTGTGTGAGCTGTGTGTCATACATCTCTATTGGACAATGGTCCTTTTTTACACGCAAAATTTCACATGTGACCGCATATTAACCCTAAATTCTGATTGGTTGATAGGAACTGTTCCAGGACCAACAAGCTTGTTGACCCAGGACCATTTTACAGGACTGTGTGGAAATAAACTCTTCCTTACCTTGTACCAGCAGGTTTACGATGATTGTGTCAAACCCCAGTGTGTTGGTGGCTGTGCAGGTGTAGTACCCAGAATCCTCGGCTTTCACAGAGCGTAGCACCAGGGTACCATTTGAAAGAATGTTCCGGTGACCATCTTGAGTGACCGGGATGGCGGTGTCCTCACTGTGAAGGTTAAATCACAATCATATTGACCTTTTTATATTTAATAAACTAGAGGTGAATATTTAGGACTAAAAAGAGGAATTTGGGGTTGTACAACTAAACTATCACTTTTCATATTTCAAAAACTCATGGGAAAGTGTTTTCAGTGCCGAAAGCTGATCCTAGACCTGTCTTTCGTCCATTTGATGGTGGGTGTCGGCTCTCCCACCGAGCTGCACGGCAGCCGGACTTCCTTCATCCATGGAGTGGTCACCGTTCCACCAAAAGATAGGATTTTAGCAGGAGCTGAGTAGGACAAACAGAGTCATATAAAACTATACCGATGTGCAAATTATACTGGGTTTAGGGTGGTTTGACCTTCCTAATTAAGGTTTGAACCCCCAAAGGAAGTAAAAAAAGGTTGGGAAGGGGTTTTAGTTACTTTTCCATTGTTTTTATATTTAAACACGCACTAGATGTACATCTTTGTTGAGTCAAAACAATAGACATCTTTGTCTCACTTTTTTTGCACGCATGACAGTGTTCTAAAAATGGGGAGCTCAAAGTAAAATAAGTAACTTATATAAGTTATAACTTTAAAAAAAAAAAAAAACATGTCTTGAGACCTTGCGGTTTTTGCCCATTCCACTGCCCTCCACCTCACAATTTTAAATGCATTCATCCATCATAAACGTAATCCATACGGCTCCAGGAGGTTAATAAAGGCCTTCTGAAGTGAAGCGATGGCTTTTTATAAGAAAAATATCCATATTTAAACTTTATAAACTGTAATCACTGGCTTTTGGTAATGGCCATACGCAAGTCGAGTTCTGGTGGAAGAGTGACCTCTGACCCGACGTATGACGTAGGATGTAAGTGTAAGCTTAGGTGAGAGTAGACGCCTTTCGAGGTTCAAACAAATAAGGCTGGGCAACAAACTCAATCTCCTCTGACAATTCTCTTTAAAAATTCTTGTTTAAACTTCTAATTTGGTGTTTTGTTTTGGTCTATTCTCTGCGCTTCTGTGTTTGTCAATACGTCATACGTCACTCTTCTGCCAGAACTAGACTCACGTACGGCTGTTGCCGGAAGCCAGTGATTATAGTTTATAAAGATTTAAATATGGATATTTTTCTTACAAAAAACATCACTTTGCTTCAGAAGTCCTTTATTAAACCCCTGGAGTCATTTGGATTACTTTTATGATGGGTGGATGCACTTTTTGGGGCTACCATGTTTCAGGGTACCATTCACTCCCATTATAACACTTAGAAGAGACAGGATATTTTTTAATATAACTCCAGTTGTGTTTGGCTGAAGGAAGAAAGTCCTATACATGGGATAATTTTCATTTTTGGGTGAACTAACCCTTTAAAAAGCATATATTGCACAGTTTGAATTCTCCATGCTATATCATGAAAATTTAGTGTATTTAAACAATGTTTTTGTGACCACAACAGTTCACACAACAGAAATTGTACAAACATGGAAAAATGGGCCATCAAGGGACTCTTGCTCTTTAAACTAGCTGTAAACTAGTTGTTAAATAATGAAGAACACACACACACACACACACACATAGATTCTCTCTCTCATTTTCTGACCCAGGAAATATTGATTGAACTGCCCCCTTCATTGTCTGGCATATTGGCCGGGTCATTGTCTGCCATCTCTTTCTCATTTAGTTGCTTTTACTCCTCTCCACGTAATAAATGACATGCTATAGCTTCATCCATCAGGAGAGAATGAAAGAAAAGGAGGAGAAGAGAGCATCAGTGACAGCATGACCCTGTGCTCACTCAAGTCCTCTGCCTTATCAGGTAATTGCACAATTATGCTGAGTAAATAAAGCAAAATTACAGTCAGGAAGCCTAAAACAGTGATTCCTGCTTGGAAACTATCAAACTGTCTGTTTTGAGATCAGATATTGACTTCTCTAGTGCATGTGGTTACAGAGCTGATTAAAGATATATGACACCGGCCTTCATGAAGACTTATTTTTCCGTTAAACTCTCACCTTTCCCTGCAGGTTCCACAGTCACCTTCTCGCTGATGTTGCCCCGACCAGCAGTGGTGACGGCGGCCGCCCAGATCAGATACTGCTGACCCCGGGTCAAGTGGGTGATTCTATATATCAGCAGCTCAGGGTTGGCTTCGTATTCGCTGGGTGCCTGGGATCATCGCAAGAACACAACGTTACGAACAAACACGCTAGAGCTGATAAAGACAGGACAGTGATGTTATTCTGTTAGAAAAACAATTCACAATAGCAAGTAAGGTCGATTTCACGCATTGTTGGAGTTCGAAATGTGTCCAAATGCAATTCATTATGAAACTCTAGTATGTCACATTCTCAACACTGCCACAAGGGGCACTATAGCGAATATTACATAAATTGTCTTCTACAGTCAATTTGCTCTTTTAGCTAGTTAAAATGGAAAGGACTACACTATTCCGGTTTGAAAACAGTCATTATTTTTTTCTTTTGGTGATGCTAGTGAAACAGAATTTAAACTGTCAGCATGTCTGTATCTAGCTACACAGGTGCAGTCACATCTAGTGTTGCTCTTCGACATTTTGAAGGCTAAATCCAGTAATTTCAGTAGGAATCTGCATGATTAGGAGTTTTGCATGAGGGCAAAAAGTTCACCCAACAGATTTCATTTGCCGTGTTGACCAACATAAAGCTGCTTAGTGTGTGACTATTTTTGCCTGTGAAATTTTGCATCTTAAAAACAGATTCGGTTTAAAAGTACTGGGCTTTGTTATGTATGTTATGTTATGTACAACGGAACTGCACTTGCTAAGAATTAACGTCTGTGCTTGTATATGTTTCTGGCCTGACTTTAGTCTTCAGCTCTTATAAAAATGCTTTTTAAAGCTAAAAATGAAAGATGATGACTTGTTTTTATACGGGATTTATACTGGGCTCTTTAAAGGTAAAGATGAATGTGTAACTCTTGGTGTGGTGGCACCTGGAGAAAATGATTATTCAAACAATTCTTTCCTTTACTCTTGAATTAATAGCGTTTGCTAAATAACACACAAAGATATTTCGGCTGCTTTTCTTTATGTGAGTGAAAAAGGCTTAACTGTGTGTGTGTGTGTGTGTGTGTGTGTGTGTGTGTGTGTGAGAGAGAGAGAGAGAGAGAGACCCAGGGGGCCTTACACAAGTAGATGATAGGGTAAAAAGACAATACCCCTAGACACGCTAGATCAGTCAGCCTCAGATAACACTAACAATAGAGGCAGACTAATGAGAGATATCTGCTGCTCACCTCAGCATGCGCGAGACACACACACACTCCATGATGAGTATTTCTATTATTATATCCACCTTTCATTGTAATGCACAACAAAAACATAAAACCGTATCACTGTACACACACAGAAATAACATGACGTTAGGCTGTGCTTCAAGCTCTCTGTAATTGTAGTGTGTTTAAGAGAGCCGTGTGTCTGCTGTCCAAACGCGTGTTCATCACGATGAATGTCTGCTGCCCGCAGACATGCAAACACGCACAGTGTCATTCCCACCGATCGCCCTGGATGCTGCCCTCATCTTTCGTACCCCTCGGTCCTGACACTAATACAGCACCCACTACACCACTCCCCACCCCACACACACAGTGCTGTTTCATTTCATGAGGTGTTTCTCACATCAGTTTGATTTTTTAAGTGGGCTAATGGATTTTGGGTAAACATATTTCCATATTCTGTTCATAATCAGAAATATCTCTCTTTCACTATAGCTCTGTTCCAAACCAAGTGAAAAGCTTTGCTGTATACTACCTACACAGGGCATATGCCACCAGGGCTTCTAAGGTGGCATATTATAACTGAAATGGAAACAGAATGGAATGGAATCCTGGAATCCTCATTCATATATATATATATATATATATATATATACACACACACACACAAAAATATTATAGTAGACGTTTTATCATTTTTTCTCAAGGTTAAAGTCGACATGAAGTGGATCTTTTCTAAATGCATGTTATTGATCTTATAGTGGATGACCTTGTCATTTTTTATCGAACTGTCATAACTCAACTTTTTCTTTTTGATAATCTGTTTCACTCGGATGTGTGTCACAATACACTACAATGTGACTTTAAGCGTGAAAACGGCAGCATGCAGGTCACATACTTCCTGCCTGCATGTGCCAGCCTAGCAACTGTCATTGAGATGAATGGAAATGCTAATGCGATGTTAGCATTTCCCAAGTATTTTTTAGATTTCCTGATCGGCCATCTTGGAATAACTTGTCACATTCTGGGATAGGTTTATTTGTGAAGACTTCGGCTGTGTCCGAAATCACCCCCTATGCTCTCATTCACTATTCCCTACATTAGTCCAATATAGTTCACTTGAGGGAGTGAATGAAAACGAGTGAATTTGGACACTGAGTGCACCGGTAGGGCTGCCTCTTTTGCATAGTCTGTGGTTGCCGTTTAACTTAACTTGAAACTTAGCAAACTGGCAGCTCCAGTAGTAATGAAAAGATTTATCTTAAACTCTGTCATGGAAACTATGTATAAACCTTAATTGAACAATTTAATAATCAATTAAAAAGGAATTTATACCTGTATGATATTACGCTGTAGCCACATTGGACCAGCGGTTTGGAAAATGGATGGATGGATGATTCAGCTGCGGGCGCCATCTTCAGGTCAGATGCCGGAATTCATTTGGCGTGAGACTCTCACAATGCATTATGGGTATTCTCTAGCCATTGAGCGTACATCGGTTGTACACTCATTATTGCGGTGCATTGTGGGATTGAATGAGTGCACTTGATAACGTCCACTATGGTTTCGGACACCACTACAAATGTCTGTCCCCTCAAATAGTGCCCTATTTAAGGGTATAGGGGGCGATTTTGGACGCAGCCTACATCTGGTGCTGGTTTATATATTTGCCAAAGACAAGGGGTTTAGAAATAAATAGTGAATTTTTTTAAATATTATATTATATTATAACTATTGCAAGGGGGTCCCTTGGAAGAGGTTCATCATATTTGGGGGCTTTGGCATCAAAAAGTTTAAAAACTGCTGCCTTCTGGGAGTGTGTCTATGATACCTAAACATGCTGTCTAGGTAGGCAGCTCACTAGGCTTCTGAACCTTCTCTCCCTAGTTCATTTCGATTCATCTTTTCCTCCACGTTCCCCCCTTCTCTCTCTTTCGCAGCATGAATCAGGTACGGGAGGTGTGGGTGGGAGGGGTGGAGTGCTGTAACGGATATTAAAATATTCCTTCGGTGTGGAGATAGCAGTGATCCGGGGAGCGATAGAGGGAGATAATGAAAAGAGGAACAAAAGTACTCCCCGCACGCTGAGTCTGACCCCCCTTCCTCCTCCTCCACCTTCTCCTCCCCCCTCCCCCCCTCACACTCATTTACATAGTAATCACCCCGTGCTCTGTGAGAGGCCAGAGAGAGAGAAAAAGAGAGAGAGAGAGAGGAGTGATTTGTGAATGAGCAAAAGAAAAGAAGAGAGTGAGCATGTGTACATCTGGACAGGTACATTAATTCAGTGTGAGAGTACACAAATTATGTGTGTGTGTGTGCAAGCGTGTGTGTGTTTGTCGAGGAGGTGGTTATAAATGTGATCGAGCTTGTGTGTGTATGTGTGTGTTTGTGTGTGCTGTCAGCTTGTTTCCTGCCCTCCCTGATGAACAGATGAGGTTGTCTAGGCAACGTGATGAGACGCAGATATGCAAATGAGACGGGAGGGTGAGCTTGCATGCACACACTGCAGTATGAGCCTCTCATTTACACACACACGCACACACACACACACATCCCGCTGATACTGCAGCACAACCTCACACATGCACAGATTAAAAATACACTCACCACAAATCCAGACGCAAATAGATGATATGATAAACTAAACACTGATTTATACTTAGAATCTAAAGCAAAATTACATCATCTAAAATCCACAAATACTTATCCCACTCCCATATGAAGTAAGGCACATATGTGGTAAAACACATTCGCATGCTTCAACAAACACACAAACAATACAAGTTTGCCTTCATTTTTGAGCAAAAAGCGATGGCAATACCAAAATCAATGTTAAAATCAAGTTTCCCCCTTTTTTTGCCTTACCGGTTGGCCCGATCCAGGGCTGGAACAGTAAATTGTGTATTTTCGGATGATACCATTGGGCTTGATGGGGGGAAGCCAGGAGACCACCACACTGCTGGCAGAGGATGGCACTGCTTTGATGCCTGCTGGAGGGCCGGGGTCTGAAAGAGAAAAAAAAAAAAAAGAGACAGAAAACTAGATTAATGTCTGACAGAGGCATTGTGGGATATATCACCTTCCTGTGACCTAAAGGTTTGTCGCAATATGTTGGAGATAGGGATAGCTGCAGGTCAGAGTAATGGGCATGCCAAAAGGAAGGCGTGCCGAAAGGTGAATTGCTACAAAAGAAACTAACTCCTAACCCTACCCCACACCCTGACTGACAGCTTTCGTGACCAATGATAAAGACCTTTCTCCACGCCCCTACCATCAAACTGAAACATACTTTGGACTTTGGTAGCATCTCTACATAGGCAACGCCAAAGAAATAGTGCTGTTGTGAAGCGAACATGAGACTTACAATTGAGTCATGGCTTATTGGATTCCTACAGACTTTGACATTAGCATGTTGCTAAGCTAACACTGCCGAGATGAGTACAAAAATACAAAACATGTAGAATTACTGGGTAAAATTAGATTTTTCTATTCATATTTTGCTGTTTTAAATGAAATATAATTTCCCTTAACTCTGTCAGCAATTTTGGATGAATTTCCTCATCGCAATGCATTCTGGCATTTCCTTATGAAGGATACATCATACATCAGGGCCTAAAACTAACTTTTTGCCACCCCTGCCAATGACCAGTGACTTACAAAAATTTGCAAGCCAAAAAGCCATTTTTTACTGGCCATTAAACTTTTTTGCAAAAACAGCCAGTTATGACATGAAAATTTTAGATACCAGATCACAAAATTCACTATTCTCTATTACAATTTCGATACCACAGCTAAAACTAAATTTAAAACATTAAGTGACAGTAGTTTTCAGGTAGAGACATTGAATAAAATAATCAAATGTAAAATAACACTGGATAGTCTTCACAAAAGTTATTCCGTCAAGAGCAGTGAGTGATTTTTTCTTTGTCCTTTTTTTTTTGTTTGATTAACATTAAAAACTCAGACAGCAGCAGAAATATTAGGCTGCTGTCACTTTAAGACGAATCCACGGATCCAATATACTGATACTTTCTCGACTGTTTACGTTCACTCAAGCCACAACCGACTGTGTTTACTAGGATACTTGCTGAGACATATTTTGACATAACTATGTCCGTTCTAGCACATGAAGATGTGAAACAGACAGAGCTAATTTCAGTATTCATGCTCTGTCTGCATGCTTTGGATGTTTGCGCACATTAAATTTCCCACACAGTACGCGAGTAACGAATTAAGTTCCCTTTTGAGTCTTTATGCTCTTGAATATTTAAATTGGAAAGGCTTAAAGTTTCGTGACGATGCAGCACTGGCATGTCAACTGTCCCAAGCATCTTTCACATTTGTTCACGTTCATGTTCTCACAACATTGCATTGTTAGAATTCATAAAAATGTTACCAGTCGACTGGCAATTGACACCGTTTCATATACTCGCCATGCAATGCTCGCTCAAATTGGTCAAAATTATCATATCTTATAATACTGCAGCCTACTTTTGCGAACTGCCTTTGTCTGCATTCAGATTCTTTCTAGGTAGGCAGAAAACTAGCTTTAGGAATAGAGCTTGAAAGAGGAGCCAAGAGAACCATGTTTCAACTTGAGTCTATTGTACAGAATTTTTTATCATAAGATTAATCTTCACGCCAAGACAGTGTTCAGTGCGAAAATGTTAATGTGTCTGTTCGGACTAACATAAACCGTCAATGTGATTGAATATTGATGCTCTTTTCCATTACACTGCGAAGAAAACTGGCAAACTAATAAGACTCAGGCTTTTGGTGTTACATAAAACTATAATGGGGTTCAGAGCTTTGTTAAGGATTTGCCCCAAATACATTAAACCCCCATCAAACTTCTGTCATCTTAGAAATAACCATCACAATTTAGTGTGTCTAGAATGTTCAGCAAGACATGGAGATTCAAGAAGGATTTGGAAAAAAATTCATCATCATCATTACTAGGGTTTAGCCAAACAGGGGTTAATCCTTGAGGGGGTTCAGGTCTTGAAGTGGTGACACAAACTGTTGTGATATTTTGTGGTATTAATGATGATTTAATCGCATAATTCCTTGTAAATTATAAAGACCTCAGCCATAAGTTGTTATTATTATTATTTTATTATTATTATTTTTATGAAGTCTCCATAGGTGCCATGAGCAGACGAAAAAGGGGCCAAAAAATTTTGGACAGGAAGCCCCTTGTCAAACTGATACCACACACTCCTATTCACTCCTATATCAACCATATTTAATTAAATGAAAATGATCAATGCATCTCTCCTATTCTCCACCACTCAGACACCCCTTATTTCCCCGAATCCCCCCTCAACCCCACCAGGGAATGAAGGAGAGACAGATATAGGATAATCCTATCCCGACCAGTGTAAGCACAAAATTAATGTCAGCTAATCCACAAAGAATAAATCCTTCTCCTTGTGTTAGACGGGGGATCTGCTTTGAGACATATACCCGCTTTACAGACCCCCCTCCTTTAGAGTCTTAATTCTCATTAAGTGTGCTAATGCTATATCAGAGCCTAAATGTCGCCACGGTGACCGCATCCAGCAATCAAGCAATCCAGCATCATCTGGACTGGGACCATGCAGCACTTGCCTCCAGCTAATGTGGTTTTTGTGGCAAGATTCTCTACCCTACAACCTCCCCCCATCCAGACACACAGAAACACACACCCTTGAGCTTGAATAGAGTCAGGGTAAAGGGGAAGTGGCTTGCACATAATATGGCTGTGTGTTTGAATACAGGTTCTCCACTGTCTGGGTTGAAAGTGCACTGGAGGGTCACAATTATCTGTCACAGATAAAAGACAATATATTGTTTTACTTTTTTGTGGTCCAAAACCTAATAAGCTGTCTATTCAGGGAGAATTTTAGGGTATCATGAATATACTCAATAATAAGCAGTAACATTAATTTGTCTTTTAAGATCCCTTAATGGGCCACATTCTAAGACAGAATCGTTCATAGCTAAGTCAATCTCAGAATGCATTACAGCAATGTAAATAGCGTAGCAGAATGACAGGAGAGAGATGAATTTGTTAAATAAAGTCGTTATTTTTGTTTTGTTTTTGCGCAAAAAAAGTATTCTCGTCACTTCATAATACTAAGGTTGAACCACTGTAGTCACGTTCACTATTTTAACAATGTTTTTACTACTTTTCTAGAGCTTGAATGTGGTAATTTTGTTGCTTTCAATGGAGGATAAAAAAACCTCTCAGATTTCATCAAAAATATCTTCATTTGTGTTCTGAAGATAAACAATAACGGACTGTTTCAAGATGGTGTCTTAGCAGTGCCGTCCCAAGCTTTTTTTTTTTTTTTGTGTACATATATTCAAGTACACTGATATATGGTCACGTGTGTGCATGTGTGTGAACTTACGATCTTCTCGGGTCTGTATATAGAGAACGTTGCTGCGGACGCCATCTCCTGCCTGTGTGTAGGCCAGGACCTGAATGCTGTAGTTTGTGAACTTCTCCAAACCCTTCAGCTCCACCTGCTCACGAGTGGTAGTGATGTTCTGCATCTCTCCCCATTCTGAGAGATGTGAAAAATACTGAATGACTCTCTTTCTGCATGTTCATATACTCACTAATAACAGCAGTGTAATTAGAACACATCACACAAGGGAACACAGGAGAACCATGTTTACACACATTCCACTTACAAAAAAAGTACTATGGTATCATTCATCGGGAGACTAAAATAGTCTATTTTGCTGGACAAAAGTTGCTACTGTATAGCTATATTTAGCAGACAATGATATTTATGTCCAAGTGCAAAAAAAAAAAAAAAGTAAAAAAAGCTTTTCCATGGCTCTTTGGAGATGTTAAAATAGCATTTATTTTTGGACCTGTACCATGGTAATGCCATGCTATTCTTTGAAGAAACTTGATTCCTACTAAATAAGATTCAGTGCATGGTATATATTACCATCTGATGTCATCACTGTACCATGTTACCACCACAGTACTTTTTTTGTAAGTGACACATAGTCGAATCAACAACAACAAAAACATATTGTTCTTACATTTGAATTATAAATAATATACCCTTACCTTTATTCAGCCCACTTATGAACCATTTTTACTGTCCCAACAAATTGGTTTAATATACTACCGTTCAAAAGTTTGCGGTCAGTAAGATTTTTTTAAAATAAATAAATACTTTCGTTCAGTAAGGACACATTAAATTAATAAAAAGTAACAGTAAAACATTTATAATTTTACAAAAGTTCTATTTCAAAAAACTGTATCTGAAAAAATATATCACGGTTTCCACAAAAATATTAAGCAGCACAAGTTTCTACAAAGCCCGTATATATATATATATATATATATATATATATACACAGTGATGATAAGAAATGTTGGTAACACTTTAGTTTAGGGTCCAATTCTCACTATTAACTAGTTGCTTATTAGCATGCATATTACTAGGATATTGGTTGTTTATTAGTACTTATAAAGCACATATTAATGTCTTATTCTGCATGACCATATTCTAAATCCCTTAATCCCTTAAAAAGTCATAGTTAATAGTTAGTCAATAGTGAAAATTGGAGCCTAAACTAAAGTGTGACTGAAATGTTTCTTGAGCACCAAATCAGCAAATTAGAATGATTTCTGAAGGATCATGTGACATTGAAGACTGGGGTAATGATGCTAAAATGTAAGTTTCGCATCACAGGAATAGTATACATATTATATATACTGTATAAACAGTTTTTACTGTATTTTTTTGATCGAATAAATGCAGCCTTGGTGAGCATACGAGATTTCTTTCAAAAACATTTAAAAATCTTAACGACCCCAAACTTTTGAACAGTAGTGTAAATTTTACAATATTTGTGTGGACATTTTCAGAAATTTTACCTTTAAGTACATTTTTCAGACTTTTAGATATTTTTTTAATCCACATTTTCCTCACATTTTACTGTTAGATATAAAAGACAACACACACATACACCCGTCCACCCACAAATGTACATTGTCTGTGGTTTGGACTGGCTGGGATACAGATACACGGGCGGACAGTAAGGGGCGCTCTAAGGGGACTGCGGCTAGTGAGGGAGTAACAGTAGTAGTGTATAATTACTCTGGTTGAGCCCCAGTGTCTGGCCCCCACAGCACCCACCTCCATCGGGGTAGAGGGACCAGAACACCACACGGTAGCCCTTTAGAACCCCATTCAGGGTCATCCGCGGAGGCTCTGACCACGTGATCACCGCCTCGTCCGATGTCACCGTGATGGCCCGCACATTTTGGGGTGGCTGGCTGGGAACTGCGAGAGAAAAAGAAAACGATAGACAGTCACATAAAAGGAAAGGAAGCAGCGGGAAAATAATTCAGACACCAATGGAAACAAGATACAATAGGTGAAGTGGAAACCAAAAATTGCAGTGAAAGAGCACAATTACAGTGATATAGTAAAATGACAGTAATATACTGCAATTGGAGCACTTGGTGAGGCCCAAGAGCATCAACAACCTTGTAACTGCACTCAAAAAGGACAGAACAATCACGTCCTGAAACTGAAGAGAAGTGAAACGTTACTGTTATCTCGATCTTGAGCTGTTTCACCTACTAAATGCGTTTGCTTTTTTTCCGGATGCGCTGCAAATGTGGTGGTGGTGATGTGCCAAATTGCGTCCCTGAATAAATAATGCCACTATTGAGGGGACACAGAGCCTGTCTGTGTGACTTGCTGGGAGGGAAAAAGCATGTGCGGACGACAGGATGAAAGGAGGGATAGAGGAGGGATAAAGCTGGCTTGGCTCTATGAGGGAGCAGCTGCAGCTGGCGCAGGAAGAGGAGCGAGTAAAGGAGACGGTGAGAGGAGGGAGGGAGGGAGAGGAGAGGAGAAATGATGGTATTTGTTTGAAGAGGCCTTAGGGTCCGACTCTGTCTGGCCCTGGTGGACCACACTAAAACTGCCATTTAGAGTAGAGTGGCTTGACAGAGCGCTCACAAGCACAACTCGCTATAACTCTTCAACCCTGCCTGCAAAACCTCACTCACTTTCTGAATCTGATGCACTGAACAGGTATATTGGCTTCTTACGGGTATATTGGCATCTTACTTTCCTCCCAGCTATAATTATTAACTCACACTCATGTCATTTCAAACCAGAATGACTTTCCTTCTTTCTTTTTTTAAGAATATCTTGGCTGCTTTTGTCAATATAATGCAAGTGAATGAGCTCAGTACCATAAAAGTGTCAGGAAAGTTGTCTATATCATTTGTGCGCTATATATTTCCTGAAGTCATACAAAAGGTTTACTGTATGTGACAGACTAAATTTAAGTCATGATGCACTGAAAATCTTGACAACTGCCCTAGATCTTCTTGGCACATTCATTAGAGAAGTAGCCATGTCTGATTCATGAACAAATCATTCGTTTGAGTCAGATCTTTTCAATGAATCATTCCAAAAAGGCCTCTGTGAAGCGAACCAAACCATCCATCTTTGGACCACTTTTCAATGACGCCTGGATGCAACAAACCCACATCAAAGAACTTGCGACCTTGACTGTGGTGTCGCCTCATGTCACCTGCATCTGGGACAAAAAGTTGCACTTTAAAACACAGCAAAGTCTATAGCCATCTAGCCTGACTGTTTTGCACCTGCATGAGAGGAAATAACTCTCCATACCAGCATGTGGCAGTAGTCCATGATCATCATTCAATAAGGGAAACCGGATAAGCTACGACTCTTGTTATAAAATGAGAAGAGCCTTCTGTGTGTGCCCTCTTGACATTGTTGTTGATTCAACATGTTCAAATGGTCGAAAAGCCACCGAAGGGGGTTCAACTACTGCCAAAGGTGTGAAATACACCACAAAAACTAGACAAACAGACCCTCAACGATAGCCCGACAGTAAGGGCTTTCGCACCGGGTAGTTATAGGAACTTAGTTATAGGAACTAGCCACCAGGGTGGTTCCCGAGAACTAAATGTTCCCCTAGGGCCATTTTCCTGGTTGCATTCGCACCGCCAGTAGGAACTCTGAAGTGACATATGCCAGCGTGCCGGACATTTATTTTGACGGCGCTGAGAATGCCAGAGCCTGAGAACACAGCACTCCCATTCTCCGTCTTCATTAGTGTACGATCTGTTTAACAGTCCTGTCTAATACGTTATTATACAGAACTGTTATATAAAGAAATTACACAGTATATATACATATAAAAATAGCATTTGCCTTGTGGTTGATGCCTAATGTTGCTAGCTGAGCAGAAGTACATAATCATGTTTTGCTTGGTCCCCTCAAAGTTGCGTTGGATTTTCTCCTTAGCGTAAAGGTTGAGAGGTCCATCTATCACTGTTTTCCATTTTCATAGAGTTAGTTTGTGGAGTAAACATATAGGCTATAAACTGTGTGTGTACACAGCTTTTAAAAAAATGGCGGGTGCTGGTGTTTCATGTACGTTCGGCATACACTTACATCACTGATAATTCCTATTGTGCTAGATTAGACCCTACTCTGAAGTAAAAGTTAATTTAGTTCCCCCAAAAGGTTCAAAATCATTCCCAGTTCCTACGATGCGAACACGCCAAAAAGAGTGTACTTCCGCCAGTGTAATGGCCCCTGTTGGCCATTGGTTCACTTTCACTCTAGGTCTGAGTTTGATTGTTTTATAGCAGGGGTGTCCAAACTCTGTACTGGAGGACCACTGTCCTGCAGAGTTTAGCTCCAACTTGCTCTAACACACCTGCCAAAAACCACATGAAATGCACATGAAAACCACATCTGACTGCTCTGATCGGATTTCGCGATTTTCTCACGCAACGTAAAATGTAAACGTCAGACGTTGTTATAGGAAGCATGTTGAAAGTCGCTGCAGAAACAAGGCTGTGTTGTTGCAAAGTGCTGGACAAGCAGAAATTAGCAATAGGCTATAACTGAGACATGTTTTGAGACCGGGGGAGGTGACAGCACGGAATAAAGCCGCTCATACCAGTCTTATGTTTCTGCCGTTGTCTCATCATGACGCAGTATTCCAGCGCCGACACAGCTGGTACAATTTTATGATCATTAGCTGGTCAAAGCTGTTTGTCAATTGGCTGAACTACCAGCAAGTAGACCTGGTTTCAATCTGGTAAACCGTCTTGGTTGAGTTGGAATTTTTTTTTGTGGAATTTTTGGGTTGGAAATTTTAGAGAAACTAAAACTTGACAAGAAAACCACTAATGGAGGTAAAAACAAAGTCATCAGGGAAAAAATTATGGAAGAACTCAACGGTGGCACAAAAAGAACCCAGGAGCTTTCCAAAAATAAGAATGGAGAAGAAAGACAGCGGGACAGAAGTGGGCGGAGGGGTGGAAGGGGAAGTTGGGAGATGGAGGGAGAAATAAATGAAAGGTGTTTTGAGAGAGAGTGAGAGAGGACTGGGAGCGGAGAGGAGGGGAGTTGAAAGCCGGAGAGAGGGATCTGGAGGAAAGATGAAAAGAGAGAGGGGGAGACAATGCGCTCAGCTGCAGATAATTAGACTGGAAGGAAAAGCAACAGATCAGGGAGAGGGGCCTCGGCAGACAGGCTAATTATAATTATTTTTCCTATGCTTGTTGTTATTACTATTATCCTTAACAGCATCAATATCACTGTCGCCACAATGACAGTGACACGCATGTGGATGAGGACCACGGGCCAGAGTCGCCCCCTACACGACTTGTGGAATCCCTAGAGCATGATAGATGGATAGATAGATAGAGAGAGAGTTTCATTACCATCTTCAAGGGTTGTGGCATTGATCTCAGAACTGGAAGGTCCGGTTCCGGCTCGGTTGAACGCTTGGACCACCACACCGTACTGAGCAAACTTCTTCAAGTTATCCAGTGTGTACACCTCACTGTCACCTGTGGCTTTCATCTCCACTATACTGTACTGTCCATTACTGCCTGGTCCATTCTCCCTATAACCAATCTGATAGCCACGGATCACTCCATTTTGGAGCTCTTTCTTAGGTGCCTGAATGGAATGAAAAGAAGAGGAGAGAGATGTAAATCTAAAACTCTAAAGTCCAATAAATGGCAAGTTTAAAAGTCGCAAGCTTACCTTCCAGGTGACGCGGATACTCTGAGAAGTCATTGGCTGTAAAATCACCTCCATGGGTGGTCCATCAGGAGCTGTGAGAAGAGAATCATGTGATGTCATGAGAATATTAAAGGAATAAAAAATTCTGTCACCTTGTGTTTTTTTCTGTGAAACACAATAGGAGAAATATAATAGCACCCTGGTAGCTTTTTTATGTAACTACAATGACAGGAGACTGGTACATTTAAGCTTCAAAAAGGGTGCAAAAGCACCATAAAAGTATAATAAAAGTGTCCAATGTGAATTAGGTGCTAAATTCCAAGTACACTCACTGATCTTCCCCTCCAGTGAGCTTTCAACCATTGTGACTGGATTAAGTCAGTGAGAACAAAATTGTTCTGATTTTGTGAACAGTATGGAAAAGAATGGCCAGGAAGTTTTTCAAAAATGCATCTTTTGTGTTCCATGGAAGGAAGGAAGTACAGGTTTGGAACAGCATGTATAAGGGTGAGTAAATGCTGCCAATTTTTTATGTTTTGGTGAACTGTTGTTTTAAGCAAAGTGTTTTATGCTTTACGAATGTATGTGCATCAGAGGTGGTAGACGTACGTGCTTCCTCTGTGCTGATGGTGAGCTCTTTGCTGGCTTGACTGCGTCCAATCTTGTTGTAGGAGTACATGCGAATGCTGTACACGGACGCCGGGTGGAGCTCCACTATGTTGGCCTGGTTGTTGGTGGGCGAGATCTTACGGGTGGCATGTTTCAGCTCCCACGGGTCTATGACAAGGACAAAATAACACGGATACATTACTACATCACACCTCCATCCAGGCTGTGCTGGAACATTATGTTTGTTAGCATGCAAAAAGGAATGTTTACAGGTCAAGTCATATGGTTATATAAAAAACAAGCGATGCATTTAAAACTAGGATGAACGCAGATGTACAAACAGCAAAATAAGGCAATACACTCGAGTCGCAACGCCGCAGAAATCCGTTCACATCCCATTCATCTTCTCGCAGTCTGAGCTTATTCGCTACATGTTCATCTGACATACAAATACATATTTAATGCACGCTCACAATGTAATTCATCCAAGCTTGAAATGGAAACAAAGCAATGCCGCACCGGATTTGTTCTTGTACTCAATGTCGTAGCTGGTGATGATGCTATTGCCGTCAAACCGCTGTGTCCACCTTAGGTTCATACTCCGATCTTTGACCTCTCGAACCTCCAGCTCTGGGGGGTCAGGGGGTTCTGCGAACCAAACAAGTGGAAATAGACTTCAAACAGATGGAGGAGATTGAGACAGAGAGAGAGAGAGAGAGGCTGAAGAGTAAGAAGTGGCTTGGGGCCGGGAGGTAAATTATTGATTTTGTGTCTCCAGATAAAGAGTATCATGTAAGATGTGAGCATGTTGTTCATGGCTGATTGTCTTGCCTTGCACCGTCAGCTGGATGAGCCCTCGGCCCTCGCCGTATGAGTTGATGGCATGGCAGGAGAAAAAGACGGAATCCCCGCGCTCCGCTGGCTTCAGCTGCAGAAAGAGAGAAAGTGTTTGAGAGGGATGAACTTAGATCTTTTTCATCTTTTGAGGCCCACTTCATGTGTTATTGTGCGATGTAAAAGTGTTTTCAATGTTAAAATACTTTCTCTTATCCGAATGTGCCTAAACTGTAAGCAATAATATCAATACTACCACTACTACTACTACTAATAATACAAATAATAATAATCAATAATAAAAATTAAACTTTGAAAAATAACCTTGCATGCATAAAATGCAGATTTAAATAATTTGCAGAATATACAGTAAAACTATTTATTGAAATAATAATAATGATAATACATACATACACACATACAAACGAATGAATGAATAAATAAATAAATAAAAGTGCTGTCAAACGTTTAATCATGATTATTTTTATGTTTATATAATATGTGTGTGTACTGTGTATATTCATTATGTATATATAAATGGGTCATTGACGAATAAGGTTTTTAAAAGTGTAAAAAAACATAATGGAGATATAATTAATTTTGAAGTTTTATTAAGTGTTAACAATGAGATTATGTGTTTTTTTTTATAATCAATTAACACTGATTTTGTCATTTTTTACAAGATGGACAAAATTTGTCACCAAAAAAAGTCATTCGGTTTAACCAAAATTTCGATTTTACCTAATGACACTTTTGGTTATACCGAATGATGATATTTTCAAACAATGCTAACAGGCTGATATCTAGCTAGCTAGTTAGCGTGCTAGCTAGCTAGCTAGCAAAAGGATAATCAAACATTTTATATTTAATACAAGTTTTTAAAATATTACAACATTTTCTATGTTTTATAGCGGTTATACCAAATGACCTGATGTTTTGGGACATGCGTATGAGCAAGTGTATGAGAATGATGTCACATCCTGTCACATGATATTGACCGCATGACTTGATCCAAAATGGTCCCTTTATATTGGTTACCCCGAATGACATCAATGATATTCATTTTTCTGGACATTCTTTCTTATGACAAAGCAACGACTTCTACACATAATTTTAATACCATTTTGCACTATGTTGATATATGATGTTATAAAATCATGCCAGAATAAAAAAAAATATATACATTTATTACATTTTAAGATATTTTAATCACAAATGAAGTGGCTGTATTGGCCTTTGGACGGTTAAACCGAATGACCTTTTGACACTTAAAAATCTTTAAAATACCTTTATATGTAGCAAAATATAATTAAAACCTTTTGGATTCAATAAAAAAGATCTAGTTTTACTACCTTACATACTTTGGATGTCATATCTTTGTTTTTTATTATTATTAAGGCCTTTGGACAAAAAAAAATGACCCATCACGTCACTGACCCAAATACACACACATGCATGTATATATTTAACAAAAATAAATTATATTTATATATAAAATATTTATATTTATATATAATATGAATTACATAAATTATATATAAATATAAATATATAAATATACATGTATACATGTAAATATTTCTTAAATAAATACATGTATGTATGTGTATTTATATATACAATACATAATAAATATACACAGTACACACACATATTATGTAAACACATACTTTTATTTTGGTTGCAATTAATCGCGGTGAATCGTTTGACAGCACTAATAAATAAATAAATGCAGCCCAATGTGCTTCACAGGCAAGAATAAAAAACCATTAATAGAATAACTATCTAACTAAATAAATAAATAAATGCAGCCCAATGTTCTTCTCAGGTCAGAATATAAAAACACTTAGTGTAAGTAAGTAAGTAAGTAAATAAATAAATAAATAAGACAGATCAAAACCTCACCAAACAGCAAGAGCAAAAGTAAAAGTAACAAAAATGTAAAAGGTCTACTAGGAAACCTGTCTGGAAATATAAAGGTAAGGCTCTGCCTTTCAACATTCACTGTACTCCTTCACTGACATCATACATGTATGTGTGTGTGTCTCACCTTCAGTGTGGAGATAACTTCATCGCTTTTCTCATTGGGGCTGGTGGTGATGGAGTACCGAGGGTTGCGGTCGGGGTCAATAACGGTGTCGCCTCGCTCCCAGCGGATGATGATGGGGTACTCACCCCGGGCTGTGCAGTTTAACTCCTTGTTCTGCCCCTTTATGGCCATGGTGGTGTTTGGGTGGGATGTGATCATAGCCGGAACTGTATGAAAAGATGGTATAGGAGTACAGGAGGTAAACATGTGAAGGAAAGAGTGAATTTAAAAAGAGGCAGAGGTCAGTGTGACTTTAACCCGACACCTGCCGTTCTTGTGACACGGGGCAGTGAGCGTTAGTGTGTGCATTTCTCCAGCTCCTCAATCACCTTTCACACTCTCTTGCTCACTCAATCCTCCCGAGTAACTCTTCTCTAGTGCTGCTTCATACACACACACACACACACACACGCACACAATATCGATCTGAGGAGGGTTCCGCTGTTTTGTTTTCATCACTTATTCATTCCCTCCCTTCCAACGAGTGAAACAGATAGAATTGAGGGAGGCAGAACAGAGGAACGATTCAATCAATAACACCAACACTGAATCAGAGAGAGAGAGAGAAAGAGAGAGAGAGAGGGAGACGAATCCACTGTTAAAAAAGTTGGATGCTATAAACACAGAGACACATGTTATCCACATAGCATGAAAATGTAAAAACATTTTGTATACCTTTCTTCCTTATCCTTCTTATCAGTAGCCTAATACCTAATGTCTTTAAAAGTAGTTTTTTGTAGTAAATTCAATTTATAGTATTGTTAATAAAATAATATTTTGTGTAGAAGATAATGTCAATTACAATAATGAGACTTTAAACATTAAAGTACATAATTTAATGAGATTCATTTGCAGTACAGGATTAAAATTTTGGGTGAAAATGCGCTGACATGAAAAAAAAAATAGGCTCCCTCATTTTTATGGAAAATATATGGTCTTATTCTTTTCTTTTGATTATATGGTGAAATACCACCTGGACATTTCTTCGTAAGATTCACCCAGGTTAGAGTGTTAATGAATACACTGGTGGATAAGGTTTGTTTAAATGTGGTCAGGACTGTAACTGAAGCCTAGGGCAGTGTTGCGTGGATAGGAGTTTTCTGCACTCTACATTATGTGAGGGATCAATAATATGGATGTGTTCAGAACAGATCGTGTGTCCGATCTAACGATCAGTCATGAGATGGCCTTACGGATTCCATTGTAATGTTCTATTAATCTAAATGAGCTAGGTACACTTGTTTTGGTACTCTAGACACACACACACAGTAACTCATGGCAATTTTAGCTACTATATAAAAAAGTCAAAGGCTTCTTGTATTTCTTGCCTCAGTGTGACTGATATATCATAACCTGGGTCATTAGTTTGAGTGACAAAGTGTGACAGGTGCAGGTGTATGTGTATCTGTGTGTGTGTAGAGGTGGTGTGTTGTGTGTGAGTGTGTCCACTCAAGCATCGCGAACCCTTCCCGCAGGCATCAGTCTGAGATGCGAAAGCCCATCTGAGGGCCGTTCTTAAACAAAGACCTCAAACACACCATGACAAACAACCCCAAAGACTGCAGGTCAAATCACATTCAAAATTCCTCAAATCTACTGTGACGGATACCCAAAATATGGCTTTATTTTTATGCCATGGTTTAATAAGAGATTTAACTATTAGTAAATTTTCTGATATTCAAAGATTCTAGCAAAGGATTCTACAGCTATGTCCTGAAACCCAATGAGCTACATATCAGGCAAAAATCAGGCAAAAATCAGGCAGCTAAATTATGTTGCCATTCTAAGAAAACTTGTTTTGCCCAAAATCAAAAGCAGTACTGTATGTATCTTCACAAGTGACGTAATCTCAGAATTTTAATTCAAGATGTTGGATGGAATCAAGGAAAATGCTAATCAAGGAAAAGTATCGCTAATTCCAACTAAACAATTTAAGCTCTCGAATTTCTTTCAATATTTGTGTGTTATATATTTTTTAAACTTTACAGAGTAGCGAGGCTTGAGCTTAGCAACATGCCCAACATGAAACTCTATATTTTTAATGTAAAAGTGGGAAGGGCCATATGTACCTCGAAAATGCAAGGCTTCCTGCGTCAGTCTTTTCCAGTTATTTTAGCTGCACAAAAACAGTCCGTTATGCTGCTTGATACTGCAAACTGGTATTTGTTATCATGTTATATTAATTATCATAATCGTAAACACGCTGGTTTTTAGTGCAAAACAGTTTTACCATTCATTGCACTTTCTTTCTACTATCCTATATTTTTAAATTGTACTATTGTTTTGGTTCGATTAAGACATTCACAATGTTCATGGGATGAGTAGTTATCCTCAAAGTTATTTAAAGGGATAGTTCACCCAAAAATGAACATTTTGTTATCATTTACTCACCCTCAAGTTGTTGAACACAAAAGAAGAAATTTTCAAGAAAGTCAGTAACCAAACAGGTGATGGGACCCCATTGACTTCCATCGTATTTTTTCCCCATACTATGGAAGTCAATGGGGTCCCATCACCTGTTTGGTTACCAACAATCTTTAAAATACCTTCTTTTGTGAGTAAACGATGACATTTTCATTTTTGGGTGAACTATCCCTTTAAGTACACATCCTTGCACTTTTGTCTTTTGTTAATTTAAACTAGTTCATTTGTCCGCATTGAATCAGTGTTGCAATGTTGTGATTTATTTCTAAACTAGTTGGTTTACTTTGGCTCATGGCTTAAAACTCTTTACTGAAGAACTCCTATGGAGAAAATAAATGATTAAAAGATTACTTCTACTACCAAGGCTACTGAAAATGTGGCTGGTCACTGTTGCGCTCTATTGCAATAAGCTCAAAATAGGCATGTCGCATGCCTCATGTGAGGATTGTTGTTTGCATAAGTGACCATTAAAAGAGCTGCTGCCAATTAAGTGTTTCAAAACCATAACTTGTGAGGTTCCATGATGGTTAAGATGCATCTTTATAAGATATATGCCTCTGTAGACATTGAGGTAGCTCACTAGGTTTTGGAACAGAGCTGATGTCATTATGTGTAAAGATGTAGATGAGTGGTCAGACGCACTTTTAACGGTGAGCATCATGCTCTTGCTGATGTCGGAACCCACTCCGTTGCTGGCCTGGCACAGGTAGTATCCCCGGTCTTCCTCTAGAACATGGCGGATCAGCAGAGAACCGTTGGACAGGATCTGAATGCGACCCGTTAGTGGAACTGGGTGGTACTGCTGGGGGTTCCCTATACCTTCAGAATCAAGATGAAGACAGTTTTGGTTGTGGCTCATCATCAGCTCATGAAAACTTGAAATTGATGTTTTGGACATGCACTGACAAAAGTTTTTACCTTTGGCATGCTTCCAGACAACTTTGGGAGGAGGGTACCCTTCCACAGAGCAGTTCAGAACCTCTGACTTGCCATAGATCCCATCCTGGTTATTGGGCTGAACCCGAAAACCAGGTGGAACTACAATGAAGAATATATATATATTAGGAAAGGAGATACCAATAGAGTTGTTTTGTCAAATAGGACATGTTCTGTTTGTCCTGGAACCTGTCAAACAAACACTGTCCTAACCTGAACACAAACCCTAACCCAATAATCCTGGTCCCGAAAAATGTCCTAATTGGAGAAATCACACTTAGCATCTTATTCCACTACATTCCCCTATAACTCACCTGTCACAATGAGCTGTCTCTCCGAACTGACAGTTGCTGCGTTGTTGCTTGCGATACAGGTGTAGTTTCCATTGTGCTTGAGCGAAACTTCGGAGATCTGAAGCGAGCTCATGAACTCCTTGGTTTCGATGGTGACTCCCGATGTTCCCGATACAATCTCCTGCCCGTCCTTCCTCCAGGTGATCCGGATTGGCATGTCTCCGGAGGACACCACACACGCTATGTACATCAGCTTACCAATGGAGGTGGGAGGAAAGTCAAAGGGCTGGATGAGGGGAGGAACTGATGGAGGAAGAGAGCGAGAGATCTTCAGTATCAAAATTCGAACCCTTCATGGTCTGCAATGTAATACTGACCCCATCACCCTCCCAAAAATGCACACACACATACACGCTCACACACATCCCACCCCTCCAGCCCATAATAGCTGCTCTAATTAGAGCCCAATTGGCATGGGGAATAATGGCATTGCCATGGAAACAGAGGTGGGGGGCTCCATCGGAGACATCTGGGGGATTTAATCTGGGGCTCGTTAAAATTCAGCTAATTAAATCAGAGACATGACAAGACAAGCAGCACACTATACTGACTTCACACTGGAGTCAGTGTTCGGTTGTACCGGTACAAACACACATACACACATTCACGCAAACGCACACACTAGACCTCGCTGTCTTTGTACAGGGAGATGTAGCCCCTTGTATGGACACACACGGTGAAGTGAAGATTCAAAACCCAACATCAGAGCGACCTCCCTTTTATTTAGATTTAACATACTGAAAATAACACCCCCACACATATACACATGCTAAGTACACTGGGTAATTGATGAATGGTTGTAATGCTGCAGAAGGCCTGTAATCCTGTTAATCAGAGGCTATTAGTGGTGTGCTTTCTCTCAGGGTCTTTGTGCCAACGGATGGGAAAGACCATCCCAACCTTCACCACCCGCCTACAGCTTAAATATACACTCATTCTAATGCAAAACACACTCCATTTACCAAAACACACTCATTCGGCCACAATAAACCACTACACTTTCAGAAGAAATTTAAAAGATGAAGTACTGTACAGTGGGCATCCTTTTATTGAAGAAGTATGTTATCAAGAAATGCCAAACCTCAAATGGAGTGTTTTTTTCTTTTTGGAAATCCTCCAAAAAAAAAAAAAAAATCAAGATACCCTGCTGACTAGGCTCAAGTCCAAAAAATCCTCTCAGGGCAGCCTCTTCACACCAAATCCAATGTTACTAAATGACAAAGTTTCACACTAAAATGATTTACACCAATTTTTTGTTTCATTCTCTGTGGACACCTGAATGAATCACTCAGCATATGAACAATTAAAAAAGGACCTACAAAATGGAAGTAAATAAAACGCATAAAAAAATGCATAAATACAGTACAATATTTCTGACTTAGTGTGAACACATTGCTTGTCACATTAGTTCAAACTAAATCTAATGCATCTCAACAATGCATAAATATACAGTATTAGCAACCACATACAATTTCACACAAAGGCTATTGACGCCAAGTCTGATGCCAAATTTTTGCCAATCTTTAAAAAAACAAGTTTGGACAGCTAGAAAAAAATCGATGTTTTACATTTGGTGTGAAGCTAAATCCAGTCTGACTACTTGACATTAATGCATCATAAAATAAATTTAGGGACGTCCCAATCAAGTTTATTGTTCCACCCATCTGAATCCACCCATTGAATACTGAGTATTTGCTGATACCCGATCCGATACTTTGGACTCAAATAGGAGCATCTATCCCTATAATATCCAATATAACAATTACTACAGTAATTGCATCATTCTAATAAGATACTCTTTCTCTCAAAATATATATATATATATATATATATATATAAATAAATAAAAGCGGATACGGATACAGGTCAGTTAAAAAAGTGTTTAATCGGTCCCGATACCAATCCAGCTTGGGACAAAAAACATACACAGTGCTAGGTATTTATGTAAAGTGTCTGTAAAAGTCCTGGTTTGCTGAAAAAAGGCTATTTTCTTCCATCATCTTCTTAGTTGTGTAAAAGGTTGGAAGGGCTCTTTAAATGTTCTGCTAAAAGGTTTATTGCAAAGTGCTATAATTTTTGTGGTATTTATGTAAAAAAAAAAAAAAAATGTGTACGTAAAAAATGTGCTCTAGATGGTGGTTTTGCTTCCATAAATAGCCATATTAGCCTTTAGTGGCTTAATGTTTTAGAGAATTAATCTGTTTGGTCTTACAGTGCTTGTTAAGATACCCAATATAATAATAAAAAATACAATAAAAAAGACCTATTTGATAATATTTGATGATGATGATTATATATAAATAGGTGTGAAGGATTTTATACTAAATCCAAAATGACTAATCAACAAAGTTATATATAGCCTATATATTTAAAACATCACAATTTCCCACAAAGAAACTATTTACTGTACATAATGGAGGATTTTTGTTTGTCTATGACGATAAAAAAAATTATGTGGATCATTGTAGAAACTTCACACTTGGTATGAAGGAGTTTGCACTAAATCTTAAATAAACAAAGATATAAAAGATTTATGAGCAGTTTTTTGCTTACAATCTTGATGTTCATTTTTTTTTTTTTTTTTTTTTTTACTTAAAAACCTGTAAATAAATAGGTCCCAAATCAAATGTAGAGTGCCCTTCTGACTTTTTTGGGTTCATCTAAAAAGCTTCTGACTTTTTTTAAGTGGCCATGAACATCACCAAAATAATTGGTAGTAAGCACAAACCTTTGACTGTGACGTAGACAGTCTGGCTGATGGAGAGCTGGGGTTGGATGAGCACACTGCACTGGTACGCCCCCTCATCCATGCCCTTCTGCACATCACTCAACTTCAGAGTCCCGTTCTCGTACACCACCTGACGATGGTTGTCTGGCAACGGCACCCCGTCTTTATACCACTTGATGGAGTAATAGGGGTAACCAATCACACGACAGTTGATGAAAGTGTTGCGACCGGCCACGGCTGTGATGTTCCGCATGGCCCGGATACTGGGAGGACCTGCAAGAGAGAGAAAAGCGAGAGCAAGAAAGAGAGAGAGAGAGAGAGAGAGAGAGAGAGAGAGAGAGAGAAAGAGAGAGAGGGAAGAAGAAGACAAAAAAAGAGGGAGAATGTGGCGGGTAGAAAAGGGTAAAAGAAAAGGATTTGAGAGAGAGAGAGAGTGGGAGATGGAAGACCAGGTTTTGCATGGATATTTTGGGTAAAGAAGGGAGAAATGTGGGAGGAAGGAAGGAGAAGAGCGAGTGGTGGAGGGGGAGGAGGGGGGTTAGAATGCCCTTGGTCTTCATAGCACAGATTGTGGTGTAGATGGTGTGTGCATCTAAAGTTTCAATGTGGCTTGTACCATATCCTTGATCAGAGCTTGGCACAAAGGCACATATATCGTAGAGACGAACCATGCCTTTATAAATTTAGCAACTGAATGAGGTGTGTATCTGCAGTTACAGTAATATGCCAAGTTAATGGATTTAATAGTAATGCTATGTGCGGCGTAATCTTAACAATAAAATACTAATCTAATGTGTTTGTGTGGTCAGAGTGAAAATACAACATCACATTTCATAGCAACGTCCCAAAATACACATTTAAAGGATTGAGGACTGCGAGAGCAGAGGCCTTAGAATTATTTTAGTGAAACTGTGCCATGTTAGCCTGCTAATAGCTAAATCAGTTAAGTTTGATAAGCTAAATGCTAAATAGCTACTGAATGGCATTTGAATAGTAAATCTATAATGTTTTGGTGCTTTTTATTGGAACTGGTCAGTAGTCTGAAGTCTGAGGTGGCATTCACACTGACATAGATTTAAGCGTTGGAGTTTGCCAAGTCGCTGTACTGACTTAATGAGATTTTTTACAGCTTAAATTAGCCTAAGCTGTTAGATTGTATTCAAGCTGGTCAGTATGGTCTGTTTTGATGGTTTTGGGGCACTTTTCAGCTTGCTAAACCAGCTAAACACCAGGTTAGCCAGGCTAGGAGGCCAGCTTCAACTGGCAAAAAAAAACACCTTAGGCATGTTTATGCTATTTTTTTAGCAGGCTGTTGATTGCTAGTTCACGTTCCTGCTCGACTTCAGTTTCATGAAGCGAATAACGAGCTCCACTGTCTAGTAGTCACTATGTATTTGCATAAAGTTTGCTCAAATTTATCGCAAATTTTTGTCTCTAGTCACCTCAAATCACCAACTATTGCTGAAACTTGCTCTGTTGCTGCAAAACTGTCAGTACGAATGCCCTTTCATGTGATTAGCATATGCTAACAGCTTCTGGTTCTGCTTTTCAGCTTGTTAAATCAGCTGAACACCAGGTTAGCCAGGCTAGGAGGCCATCTTCAACTGCCAAAAAACACCTTAGGCTTGTTTATGCTATTTTTTTTAGCAGGCTGTTGATTGCTAGTACACATTCCTGCTTGACTTCAGTTTCATGAAGAGAATAATGTGAGCTCCACTATCTAATAGTCACTGTGCATTTGCATAAAGTTTGCTCAAATTTGTTGAAAATTTTTGTCTCTAGTCACCTCAAATCACCAACTATCGCGTTGAAACTTTGCTAAACACTGTCAGTGCGAATGCCCTTTCATGTGATTAGCATATGCTAACAGCTTCTGGTTCTTGCTAGCAAGACCAGTCATTGCCGAAATTGAAAAGGTTAATAATGACCGATTTGTGTTTGTTTTGTTTTGTTTTCTTTGTTTTGGGAAAAAGTCAAGGCTGACTTTCTTCAGGACTCTGCTCTCAGATCACACACGAGGATGGAGGGGTATACGAACAAATGGATGGTGAAACACTGTGAAGATTTGAATGGCCAATGCCTGAAGATGCAGAAAAAATGGAGACAAGGTGACTTAGGTGTAAAAATAGAGGAACCAAAAGCACGAGAAGACGTAGAAGGACATTTTGTTTCCCTCAAAATGGAGGGCGGATCGGTTTATAAATCGTCGATGGGGCATATGGAGATTTTATGCACACAAATATTCTCATCCTCTCTAACAGCCCACTCCTCATCCTCGTATCTCTCTCTCTCTCTTCTTCTGTTGCTCTCTTTCCCTTTCTCTCAGCTCAGCGTGCGTTGTGCTTTGAAGTCACCGCTCTGACAAGTCAACCCTGATGTATTATTCAAGAAGACTGTCGCACAGTATCCCTCTTCTCTCTTCTTCACAGTTATTCTCTGGCTGTCTTTCTATTTCTCTATTTTTCTTTTGTTCTCAAACATAATATATGAATGTATGAACTTAGATAAGGATCCAGACAGTAACTTGTGCAACTCTATTGTACTGTTCACAGGAAGAATGGGCCTGATTGCTCACGAGTGTCTGTGTTTGTTAAATATTGTGTTGCGAAACTATCATTTCAAAAATAAATGTGTGCGCGTGAGATGGATAAGAGTGTGTGGTAAAGTCAATGCTGTCAGTTTTTATGAGCGCACTGCGGTCAGAGTGTATTAGTCAGGCAGCAGTGTTTTAAGACTATATGAGTGTGTCCATGAGCATTGGGATCATTCAGTGTGTGTACGCACTAACTGTGGCTTCCTGGCACGAGGTCTCATTCTCACTGCGATGATTGTTCTGGCATGTCTCCTTAAAGCAGACAGATATGTCATAACTGAACATTTCAGAAAGAGAGAGAGGAAGAGAGGCTGAATTCAACAGGCCTGTCAACACGACTCAATCTAACTCAGACGGCACGCCCACAGACCGTTCACCAACCGTCTGATGCATATTATGCACAAAACTGTCTCGATCTGGCAAACCTAATCTGATTGGCTGGCTTAACGCAACTTCCAAGAGAAATGACGCACTGGGTTTTATCTGTCCGACTGGAAACAAAGTCTTTGTTTACAAGGTACTGGGTTGATAAAACAAGCACTACTGAGGATGAAATAATTAGTGGAATTGTCAGGTAAGTGGCATCAGATCTTTAAAAAGATATTCATTTCAGAGCTCTTCCAAATGTACCAAAAAAGTATCAGGTAAAAGATATTAAAATAAGTTTTTGAGGAACTTAGTTGCAAGTTAACTAGGTAACCATGAGCAGAATTTTGTATTCCACTTTGTCTGTGATATAATCAGTACTCGTTACTTATAGACCTTAGTCAGGTTAGACACCATATTGAAATCAATGCAGATGAAAATGAGGATGTGAGGGATAGACGTATATATGGTGGCCGAGAGAGCGCAATGCACTGCAACTGAAGAAAACATATGCAAATAAGAAAAAACATCAGCAAATTAAGAAAACACCTTCATCAGTTTGACAACACATGTGCTGCAAATACTCAAAATGCAACCAAATACAGAAATGCGCTGCAAAAGTTCACAATGTAACCAAATACAGAAATGCGCTGCAAATAGCACAGACAACAAAGGAAATATTTCAAAAGGACCCCAAACAAGTGATGAGCCTGGCTTGGACCGCTTTTTGTTCAATGTCTACTCATTAGGGGTGTTGTTTTTTGTTTATTTTAACATCTTCATCATATGTGCGCTATGAGAATTTGCAGTGCATTTCTGTATTTGGTTGCGTTGTGAGTATTTGCAGGGCGTTTCTGTATTTGGTTGCGTTTGAGTATTTGCAGGACGTTTCTGTATTTGGCTGCAGTGTATTTGCAGGGCGTTTCTGTATTTGGGTGCGTTGTGAACTTTTGCAGTGCGTTGCTGCATTTGGTTCCATTCTGAGTATTTGCAGGGTGCGTTGTGAGTAATTGCAGCACGTTTCTTTATTTGTTGTGTTGTGAGTATTTGCCACGCGTTTCTGTATTTAGTTGTATTGTGAGTATTTGTAGCGTGTTTCTGTATTTGGTTGCGTTGTGAGTATTGGCAGCCCATTTCTGTATTTGGTTATGTTGTGAGTATTGGCAGCCCGTTTTTGTATTTGGTTGCGTTGTGAGTATTTGCAGCACGTTTCTGTATTTGGGTGTGTTGTGAGTATTTGCAGCACATTTCTGTATTTGGGTGTGTTGTGAGTATTTGCAGTGCGTTTCTCTATTTGGTTGCATTTGAGTAGTTGCAGGGCATTTCTGTATTTGGCTGAGGTGTGGGTATTTGCAGTAAGTTTCTGTATTTGGTTGTGTTGTGAGTATTTGCAGTGCATTTCTGTATTTGGTTGCGTTGTGAGTATTTGCAGTGCGTTTCTGTATTTGGGTGTGTTGTGAGTATTTGAAGGGTGCGTTGTGAGTATTTGCAGTGCGTTTCTGTATTTGGGTACGTTGTGAGTATTTGCAGCGCGTTTCTGCATTTGGGTATGTGTGAGTATTTGAAGGGTGCGCTGTGAGTATTTGCAGTGCGTTTCTGTATTTGGGTACGTTGTGAGTATTTGCAGCGCGTTTCTGCATTTGGGTACGTTGTGAGTATTTGAAGGGTGCATTGTGAGTATTTGCAGTGCGTTTCTGTATTTGGGTACGTTGTGAGTATTTGCAGCGCGTTTCTGCATTTGGTTGCATTGTGAGTATTTGAAGGGTGCGTTGTGAGTATTTGCAGTGCGTTTCTGTATTTGGGTACGTTGTGAGTATTTGCAGCGCGTTTCTGCATTTGGTTGCATTGTGAGTATTTGCAGGGTGCGTTGTGAGTATTTGCAGAGCGTTTCTGTATTTGGTTGCGTTGTGAGTATTTGCAGGGTGCGTTGTGAGTATTTGCAGTGCGTTTCTGTATTTGGCTGTGTTGTGAGTATTTGCAGCGCGTTTCTGTATTTGGGTGCGTTGCGAGTATTTGCAGCACTTGTGTTGTCAAACAAGATGTTTTCATATTTTGCTGATGTTTTTTCTATTTGCATGTGTTTTTTTTTTCCAGTTGTGGCGCGTTGAGCTCTTTCAGACACCATACGTATAGATATAATCAATACTCATCACTTATAGACCTTGGTCAGGTTAGACGGAATATTGAATTCAATGCAGATGAAAATGAGGATGTGAAGGACAGATGTATAGTCTTTAAAATGGCATGCACTGTATAAGAGTCCCAGATCATGAATTTTCAGAATTAACAACTTTTAAAATTGTTTTATGGAGTTTTTGTCTACTGAAAGTTTTGTTTGGAAATACGTTTCTTCAGCTAAAACAATCAGATTGTTGCTAAACAATAGTGCAATCCATTGAATGCACTGTATTCTATTCCTCACAGCCTCGTATTCATTCCTGTCAAAAATTAAGTATGGCGCTACCCTGACTAAGTTGTGACAGATATATATATATATATATATATCTGTCACAACTTAATTTATATTATCTCCACTCTTGTCTGCACGCTTCTCTACACTCCTCTCCTTCTCCACTTGCATTCTCTCATCTGGTTTCCGCTCTGCTCCTCTAATACTTTCTAATTTTTTCTCCTTTCCCTCTCCTTCTTTGAGTTGTTTCTCTCCTCTCCATTTGTATCCTCTTCTCTTATCTTTACTCCACTTTTCTCCTATCCTAGGAGATTTTTTCATCTCTTTCTCTATCTAGTTCTAGTTTCATCTCCTTCTCTTTTCTCTCCTTCTCATCTATCCTACTCATTTCTTCTTCAAGTTTTTTTCTCCTCTTTTCTCCACTTCTGTCCTCTCTTCTCTTTTCTAATCAAAGTACTTTCCTTTGCTTCTACCCTTCTCTACCATTTCAACTCATCTCTTCTGCTCTCAGTCTGGTATCTTAGCTGACGTGTCTCTTTTCTCTTTGGCGTGATGGCGTCTCCCTGCTGCCAGCTCTCCACTCTGTCCCAGAACAGCCAGGACACCACACGTGTGCCAGCCAGCCGGCGACATTGAAACAGAGACACCGTGTATGTGTGAAAGAGAGGAACAAAGACTCAGCAGATGGAGAGACAAACAGGAGAAGTGGAAAGATACAGAGAACACAAACGGATGATCTGACAGTAGAAAGAATGCCGTTCAAGATGAGAAAATGCACAGGTGACAGTGCTGCGATGAACAAACAACATAAGACGCTCCACCCACACACATACACCCACCCACCCCACCCACGCACACACACACACACACACACACACACACACACACACACACACACAATGACACTTGAGTTGATCAGAAGCGATGACATCTGGACTTGAGATGAGGTGGAGGAGGTCAGGGGTCGGGGGAGGTGGCGGGTTATAGCCCTAAACGTCTGAGATTGAAAAGTAGACAGGCACCTCTTACGTTTATGCGCGCTTGGTACTCGGCGCTACCGGCCGAGTTGCGTGCGGCGCAGCGGTACACGCCCCCATCGCGGATCTGGGGGTTGGTGACATTGACGTGCGAGACAGTGGAGCCGTCGGAGAGCGTGTACTGGCTGGCCCGGTGCGCCGAGTCCCGCGCTACCGGCTCGTCGTCCAGCGTCCAGGTGATGGTGGGGGGAGGGGCGCCTTTGGCCGCACACATGAGAGAGAAGGGCTCGCCAGGGGCTACCACGCGCTCACTGAAAGACGAGACGATCCGTGGGGTGCCGTCTGACAGGAAAAAGAGAGAGGAATACAGATAGAACACTTCATAATCTTTGAAAAGCACACTGCTGAACTGTTTGTTTCATATGAACAGTATGAAAAACAGTACATTTTACGAAATCATTGGATTGAGAACAGTTATTTTATTCTACTAGCCCTACTTTTTTGTGATGCAAATTGCAATCGTTTTTTTTTAATTGCTTGGTTCCTTTCTGTTTCTGTAAATTAAAAAGCAAATATATTCCGACTGTTATGCTGTATTTCATGTTCATTACGGACAGCAAAAGTACCTGTTACTAGAAACTTGTCGTATCGTGCCGGTGTAACTCGCTTAAAAATAATAGTAATCCAATTTTGGAACTTTGATGTCAAAAAATAAATTTAACCACTGCAGAGTTAGAATCCGAACCACAACCTTCAGCGCTATCCCATTATCCACTCACCCTCAAGCAGTATGATGGAGAAGTCCTGTGCGGTCTGACCCTTGCGGGTGGCAAAGCACTGATATGCCCCTGAGTGTCTTTTCTGGGCTGCCGTGATGAAGAGTGTCTCGTTGTGGGCTCCCTGGATGGAGAAGTGCTGGTCAGGCACAATGGGTTCTGTGTTGCGGAACCAGGAGACGGTGAAGTGGGGCGAACCCTGAACAGCACAGGACAGAATCACTGTGCTGCTGATGCCTGTTTTCAGGTTCTTGGGGGATAATGTGACTCTCAGAGGCTCTGTGGAGAAAGAGCAAGACAGAGAGAGAGAGTTGTTTGAGTCTGAGGGTAAAATTTTGAATAAATATATATATTATTTTAGTGTAAGGCCGTGTGTCCACCAAAGCGATTTTAGCTAGCGTTTTTTTTTTTTTTTCAGTAGAGACGCTTTGCTTGCTACGATAAGGAATATCCACGGAAGTGGAACTAGTATCTCATTTCACAGATAGTTTGTTTCTGTACTATATATCTATATATTCTATATACAGACGTGGACAAAATTGTTGATACCCTTGGTAAATATGAACAAAAAAGCCTGTGAAAATAAATGTGCATCATTAATCCTTTAGATCTTTTATTTAAAAAATTCACAAAAACCTAACATTTTCATTGAAGTATAAGAATTTAAAATGGGGGGTAAATGTCATTACGAAATAAATGTTTTTCTCTCAAAAGATGGGTTTGGTGCAAACAGGGATAAAAAGTACCCCATGCCCACTGTTAAATGTGCTGCTGGATCTTTAATGTTGTGGGCCTATTTGTTTTGCTGGAGGTCTCGGACATCTTGTTCATACATGTTTTAGCAAATACTAACAGATAAAAAAAATCAAAACCTGACCGCTTCTTCTAGAAATCTTATAACCATGGGCCGTGGTTGCTGGTTGAATCTTCCAACAGGATGATGATCCAAAAACAAACTTCAACACAAATTTCAACACAAACTTGTGTCACTGAGCATAAAATAAAGCTTCTGCCATGGCCATCCCAGTTCCCTGACCTGAACCCTAAAGAAAATGAGTGGCGTGAACTGAAGAGAAGAAGCACCAACATGGAGCTGGGAGTCTGAAGGGCCTGGAGAGATTATGTATGGAGGAATAGTCTCTGATCTCTTGTCAGGTGTTCTCCAAACTCATTAGGCATTATAGGAGAAAACTCAGAGCTGTTATCTTTGCAAAAGGAGGTTGCAAAAAGTATTGAATAAAAGGGTGCCAATAATTGTGTCCAACGCGTCTTAGAGAAAAACATTTATTTCATAATGAGATTTACCCCCTATTTTAATTTCTTACACTTCAATGAAAGGTTAGAATTTTGTGAATTAAAAAAAAAAAATCTAAAGGATTAACGATGCAGATTTATTTTCACAGTTTTTTTTTGTTCATATTTATCAAGGGTACCAACAATTTTGTCCACGTCTGTTTTCTGTTCTATATATGAAATATCAATACAAATGTAAAGTATTTGCTCTAGATCTTGTTTTAAATTATTTTTGTTCCATTATTATGCTTGTTGTTGTCATCTGTTGACATTGTACAAGCAGAATGTGGCGGTTGGTCAGTGTTGTATTTGTCCCACCCCTCCTCCACTGTGATGGACGGCTGGGTACAAAGTGACAGTGACGAGCGCTGCGTTTTACCCAAAGTTGAACATTCTTCTACTCTCAGCGACCGGTAAAAACGCTGAGCGTTCAGTGCATCAGCGTGAAATAGATGCTCAATGCCTCGTTACGCTCTTGGTGTTTTAAAAACACGCCACTCCCATTGAAAACAATTTGAAAAATATGCTAGCCTTGGATAAATATGCTTTGGTGGACACATGGCCTAAAAGTTAAAATTATGTTGTGCCTTATTGGTCCTTTTTTTGTGAACACAGACAGACAGACAGATAGATAGATAGATAGATAGATAGATAGATAGATAGAGAAAATGTCAGTGAACAATAAGGCAGCTGGTGTTATGTGCTGGAGGCCTCTGTGCATGATGGTGTGTGTGTGTGTGTGTGTGTGTGTGTGTGTGTGTGTGTGTGTGTGTGTGTGTGCGTGCGTGCGCCCTCCTCTCCTGTCAGAATCTGTGTGAGCACACTGGTGTGATGTGCCCACCGGCTAAACGTCCAAATGTCCACCCCACCTCCCATTCCTTTATTCCCCTCTTCCTTTCACATTAAGACTCCAGCCAATACCTTCCCAATGGTCTGAGATCCCTTCCCATGCCTGTTCGAACACATACATACATTTCTGGTAGAACAGGGGTCAGACTGGAGAGGCCACAACAGTCTTCCAATCCTCTCATATTACTTTCTCTGTAAGTCACAGAGAAGGTGGCAGAGGCCTATCAGTGTGCCAAAATCACTTAAACACAAATGTGCTTCTTGTTTACTCTCTGGTATACTCCGTTCGATATCTCTTTCTCCCTATGACACTGTTGCACAGGAGATATGGGGCATTAGATTGGTCCGATGGCATGGTGTTGAACCTAACTGACCTGGACCCTCTCCTTCGAATGAAAGGTTGTGGATATTCCAGGATTTTGTAAGAGATGGACAACTGATCCACTGGCCCTGGTTTTTTCATGATTGGGTTAATCCTTCGACTTCAATGGTGGGTACTTCTATAGGGCAGCCAAAACCCTGGGGCAAGTCCCCTCATCCTTGTTCCTGGAGTTCCAACTCCAACACACCTAAACCAGCAAATCAAGTTCTTCGGATTCAGTTTAAAAACACAGGTAGGTTAATTGAAAGCAAGGCCAGAACTAATCCTTCTATAGGAAGGTTGATCTCCAGAAAGTAAGATGAGGACACCTGCCAAAGTGTTTTGGTTGCTGCTTTCGGGAATAGAGTAGGTGGCTACATTCAAGTTGCATGTTCCAGAACATTCCAGTCAAACAAACAGTTCTAACCCTACTCTTACTATAGGTTGAAAAGAAATGTGTTGAAGCCTAACCACAGCTCTATCCTTATGCATAAGTATGATTGTTTAATAGGAATGTTGTTCGAGGACCAACAAGAATGTCCTGCTTGTTGAAACTATGGTAAATGAAAAGGATTGTAAGATTTTGCCAAGTATACATGTTTCTGGACATTCTGTTGTCCTGAAAGAACATTTTAGTCGAGCAAACTTGATCCCTAACCCCATTCTTAGGCTCATAAGAATGGTGTTGAAGCTCCAACCACAGGCCTTTCCATATTCACTAACCATAAAATCCAAGTTCAGGAACGTGGTTCCAGGACCAACAAGGACGTTGATCCAAGAACATATCCTACAAGTTAAAGAGTGTCCTACCATTAGTCCTTCTTTTTGTACCTCCCCTCTTTCACTTTTGCTCTTTATTTCCTTTTTCTCCTTACCGATGACATTAAGGTGTCCTGTGACCTCTTTGGAGCCAAAGCTGTTGGTGACTTCACAGATGTAGTTTCCGGAGTCTTCCAGGCGGAGATCGCTGATTGTGAGGCCGGTCAGTCGCCGCGTCCAGCGGGAGTCAGCAGGAAGCGGCCTCCCATCCTTCAGCCAGCGGATGGTGGGGTTGGGGTAACCGGAGGCGATGCAGGGCAACTCTATGCTGCGCCCCACTTGTACCTCTCCTGACTGGAAACTGTCCATCACAGAAGGCGGGGATTCAGTGGGGTCTATGGAAAGAGAGAAAGACCAAGCAAATATATATCCAATTATAACAAATCAGGTAATTTACATACATAAATCTTAAAGGTACAGAACTGCCTTTTTAATTCTAATGGTCTAAGTAAAGGTAGAAAATGCTCATGTTAAACTATTTTTTTTTCTACAAGAACCTATGACTTACATCATAAGTGCCCTTGAGGGAAAAATACACAATTAAAATGTAGAATATAATCCCTTTAAATATCAAAGATATAAATTAGAATGTTAATGTTATTTCTCAAAGAATCACATTTAAGACAGTAACAAAACCAATTACGAAAATATGGTTAGTGCACTATAATTGACAAAAATGACAAAGATGTCAATTGCCCAACAAACCAACACAAATGCTTATACTCACCCAGCACAGAGAGACGAGCCCCATTACTCTGCCTGGTTTCTCCGCTGTATTTGTGCTTGGTGATGCAGCGGTAGGTAGAGAGGGCATCCTCTTTCTGAACGTCAGATATGTAGAGGGCCCCATATGATGTCAGGAAAAACCTGTTACCTGAAGACAGAGAAGAGGTGATATAAGCATGTGCACATGAATTTCATTGACCCACATAAGAATAAAAAACACTGAAGCCTTTATGATTCTCTAAAGTACATTCAGTACCAACTTCATATGCAAATCCTCAACCATAGGAAATAAATTCAGTCAGTCACAGATAGAATAACCATCTTTGGACTTTTACAAAAATCCAAATGTTATAATTGGTCAGAAAACTTGCTCACTGAGATACAAATCATCCAGAAAAGTGTCTCCAGTTACAAAAACTAACACATGTATAGATATGAAAGAATTTTTGAAAGATACAACAAGTAATCCATTACAGACTAAGAAAGAGAGAGTGTTTTAATATTTGATGTGTATGTTATTGTAACAGTATATTACTGTCATGTTCATTTCACATCAGTGAGGCCTGACTCCACTCTGATTTATCTGTACATCCACGAAGGCCGTATTTTACATTGCAGCACTCGCCCAGAAGCCAGAAGTGGGTGATAAACGTTTCTCCTTCTTTTCAGTCCTTCTTATTCAATTCAGAACATTTTAGCTGTGAATATTTCTGGCACAAAAAGACAAATAAGATGTTTGATGTATATGTAGATTGTTGTCGTGTGTTTTAATAGGCAGAATTTTTAAAAGTGAACATTGAGATCTTGAGAACATTGAAGGGGTAACATCATCAGAAACCTCTAAGGCCCTGTTTATACCTGTTATTAGGATGCATTTTGTAGATGAAGTAGATGAAGGAGACGCATTCCTGTTCACATCTGGTGTTTTAATCCGTCTTTTTTGTCCATTTTCAACCACTTCTGCCCTGATTTCTTCAAGGGGAGGGTCTATGGGTGGGTAAATGTATGGGTTTTTCAGATCTTTCGATCTAATGGACAAATTGCATATGAACACGCATGGAGACCAGGAATGGTGAGAGAACATTGTGCTTGTCACGTTTTTTGTCTTCAAACCAAAATTGGGTCTTCAGTCGACAAAGTTTAAATCTCATCTGGCTAGTGCACTTCCCATAATGTTTATGCATTAGGTCAGTAGGTGGAGAGTAGGCAGTGTTTTTGTGGCTGTTCAAAGACATTCGACCACATGAGTGTCTATACTATGCAAGCAATCCGGTCGAAGGCGTTTTCGATTACCTCTGGAAGTGGTCGAAAGTGGACAACCTCAAAACGTTTTAGACACCTTTATTTAGCGTCGTCCACTTGTGATCCGATTGGCGAAAACGCTTCTTAATAACAGATGTAAACAGGATAAAGTTAATACTTAATTGAAACAACTGAGAAGTCTCCTGAGCTATGAAAGAGCAACCTCAGAGCAATAAAATGTGTGTGTGTGTGTGTGTGTGTGTGTGTGTGTGTGTGTGTGTGTGTGTGTAGAGTATTAAAAAATAGTTTTCCTGTGTTCTGCTAAACTGCGCATCACTGGTCACAATAACAACAACAAAGTATGTCAGTGTGTGAGAACAGTCAGTCAGTCCCTGTGTGTGTCCTAGTTTCTCCAGGCAGGCAAGGCATGTGTATTGGGCCAACCGCACCGTTATGAGAAAACTAACTGGACTGGAAATGTAAAAACTCACAAAACACAAGTCTGACACAAACACAGACATAAACACACTTTAAGACCAAACCTTCAGCTATAGGTCAACATCTGGAGTCATATACAAACTGTGACTCATTAAAAACATGAAGATGTGTTTAAATTAGATGTGGTATCATTAGTTGACTATTTGCCATGTGTCTTGTTTATCCATTTATATTAGGACAAACTTGTACATTCAAAAATCACTCAACAAGACACAACGTTCCTACAGAAAGCAGGATTACCCAGTGGGAAGAGCATGTGTGTGTGCGTGTGTGTGAAGGATGGCGATCGATGAGTTTTATGGCTCGAGAGCTTCATCCAACGCAGATTTATGAAAGCGGAGAGGACAGGCTTGACTCGGCAGCCCACACACACACTCCATCACTATAACAAGCAGCTCACTCACACACACACACACACACACATGCAGATAGTAGCTACAGACAAACAAAGACAATGGCTGGAAACAAAGATAAATTCAGCGTGCAACTGTGTGAATGTCATGGCCATGTGATAAGACAATGAAATGAAGTATGTGTGCACAGAATTGAGTGTGTGTGTATGGATGTGTGATTATTTGCGTCACAAAAATTTATTGCTGAATGAATATTCGTATGACAGCTAAGCACGAGCATACGTGTGTATAAGTGTGTGTATAGACGTAACACAGTGTCTGTGTAGGTATTGTTGTCACGCTGAGTGCTAGGCCCAGCAAACTGTAATTTAAGAGTCGGCCCTCGCGCTTCAACCTGCATATTAAGGCTTACAGGATAATATGCACTTGGTGACTTTAACCCCCTACAACATCAGCGCAACGCTGTCACAACATTTCACCCGGAGCGAGAGACCAGAGAGGGAGAGAGAGCAAGAGAAAGAGAGGTAGTCAGTGAGTAATTTTGGTTTAATCGCAGTCACTTGGATCTTTCTCATTGTGAAGACTGGTAAATTAAATATCAGCAACCAGGGATACAAGGTCTCTCTTTCTCTCTGCCTTCATTTTTTCACCCTTAGCTGTATAATTTGTTGCACAAATGAAGTGAAATATTAAACAGATATTTTACGCAAAAATTAAAATTCTGTCATTATTTATTTATGTTGTGCAAACCGGTTTCTTCTGAAGAACACAAAAGGAGACAGTTTGAGTAATGTTCACACTGTTCTATTCTATACAAACTGCTCTTTTCTATACATAAACAACAACAACAACAAAAAAATCATATGATGTGCTATATTTCACGTCTTCAGAAGTGAAACTTTAACAATAGATTTGTGTGATGATCAGTCAACACAGTTATATGGCAACTATCAAAATGATTTAACATTTTGGCAAATTGGTAGCTAATTAATTTAAACTTTTGTACGTTTTTGACTGAGGACTGAGGATTAGGTTTAGGGGTGAAACTTTATACGTAATTTTTTCTAAAAATCGTATGTTTTTCATACAAATTACATCGTATGAAATCACCACCCTGTAAAATAGTTATGTTTCCTCGTGAGGTCAGGTAGGAACAGTTGATATTTGCTGAAAATTTTGCCTCCAACAAAGTTTTTTTGTTACATCTCAATCATTTTAAAATGAAATTTCAGATCAATGTACAGCAAATATTTTCAGAAAACAGCAACTTGAATTTTGGTTTTGTGTCATCAAGGTTTTAAATGACATGATGGTGAAATCACTCCATACTCCCTCGATTTTATTTTCATCCACTCATTTTCTCCATATCTCTATATCTAATTTGTCTGCTACTGGTTTTATTTTATTTTATTTTTAGCTGAGGAGGAGGAGGAACGGAATAGGGAAATGTTGCAAGCCATATTCAAACCCACATTTCCCATATGAGCACCACAGCTACACTAACCACTAAGCCATGGTTTCAACATCTGCTACTTAAAATAAGTGGAGTCCTTTATTTGAGTATTGATTTATGCTTTAAAGAAAATGCATGCACCTGTGTGTGTGTGACTATCCATAAGACATTTGTCTTCACACAAGAAGTGAGCCGTTGGGTGTACAGATTAAAAAATGGAGATTGATGGATTAAAAGAGAGACAGACAGAGCTATGCACATATTAGTCCCACATCTCCTTGCAATCAGTTCTGTTTGGGAGTGCAGATCAATTCTTGTCTAGTCTTCCTTCGCCTTGAGGTGTGTGTGTGTGCATGAAGGATTAGAGGGGGGCATGTAAGGTCTGTCTAAAACAAGGGCTTGAGTGTACCACACACATACACGGTTCTGTGGTAGTGCTGGAGTGTGTAGCGTGGGCAGCCTGGGGCATCATGTCAGACCAAGAAAAGAAAAAAAACATGTGGAATTGGATTTATGTGTGGAGCATGGCAACCTTCCAGTTACATCTCACTCTACACAGACTCCCAAAGGCCAGAGAAACACACTCACACACACATAAAGAGAAAAGAGGTTTGTATACATGTTCGAGAATGTGTATTTTTTGTTACTGGATGTCAGGAGGGCAGGCAAAATCTCTCGCTCTCTCGGCACAGGGCCGTTGAGAAGGATCTGGTCTAAAAATAAAACTCTACCGGAAGTAAAGCCGCCATTTTCCTGCAATCATTTTCAAGGTAAAAAGAAACAGAGTAAGTGAGGATATGAATAGTAATGTGAAATACACAATAGTGTGGAAAATAGAACAACAACAAAAAGAAAATTGCAACGCACGAATGCCAGGGGACTCTGAGGTAGGGGCGGAGAACGACAGAACGACAACAGAAGGGAAAAGAGGAAGAAGACGCGCACGAGATGACAGGAAAGAAATACCGAAATATCACAAATAAAAAGAGAGAGACAGAAGGAGAATGCATGATGAGAGAACGATAGACACATGAAGATGGAGAGAGAGAGAGAAAAAAAAGAGGGGTGTGGGCTGAAGCTGTTGTTGAATTTGCTCTAGGAGCTCCCATGTAAATGATGGCGCCGCTGCAATGCTAACGAGGACCGGGTTTCAAACTGTTCGGCCCATTACTTATTAATGCTCTGCGTCTCTTCCCCCTCCCTCTTTCCCTCTTTCCCTATCTCGCTCCACTTTTCCCTCTCTCTCTCTCGCTCGCTGTTGCTAGGGCCCCTGCGCTCACGTGACGTGGGTTAGGGGGCGCTGCGGTGGCATGTGCAAAAACGGAGCGAGAGATGGAGGGAGGGATGATGGGAAGGCTGGCAAGGAGGGGTGTAAACGGAGGGGATGCTAACGCTCGTTTGTTCGTTAAGCCACAAACGGGCTACCAGGGCACGCACGGAGAGCCTGGCACACGGAGAGACAGGCCAGCCAGGGCTCTGATTGGCTGTGGGTGGAACTCAACGTCATTTCGATGCAGAATATGGTTAACGAAGGAGAGATGACAAAAATCAAGAGCTAAAAGGGATCAAAGATAAAAACAATGTCACCAAGTGAAGGAAGACAGTTGGTGACGGGACGGAGAAGGAGAGATGAAGCGAAAACAATTCTATTCTGTTCCACAGAAACAGTCACGCTCAAACACACTACACTGCTGATTTTGTAAGAAAGCCTCAACCAAATCTTCCTTGAAACAATATGGTGTATTCAGAGACGACTCCAGTTCCTGCTCGCCTGGCCTTGTCTTACAACAAAGCACCCTGTTTACACCTGATGGACCCTTATGCTGGATGTATGTAATGTGATTCTTCAGGAAAAATGTCAAGCTCAGTTATAAAACAATGGACAGTTCTGAACCTTGATGTTGACTGGTTACACATCGTCACTGGTGCCCCATCATTGGGGCAGTTGTGGCCTAATGGTTAGAGTGTCGCACTTGTAACCTCGAAGGTCGCGGTTTCGAGTCTCAGTACCGGCAGGAAATGTAGGTGGGGGGAGTGAATGAACCGCGTTCTCTCCACCCACATTACCAATAACTGAGGTGCCCTTGAGCAAGGCACCTAACCCCCAATTGCACCCCCGGGCACCCCAGCACACTGCTCCAGGTGGGTGTTCACAGTGTGCGTATTCAGTATTCACTGCTCTGTGTGTGCACTTGGATGGGTGAAATGAAGAACACAAATTCCGAGTATGGGACACCATATATACTTGGCTACACATCACGTCACTTTCACTTAATGCGAACCACCTGTTTAACAGCATCCTTACACCATGGCTACTTCTGACAACAGTACAAATGGGTTCGGAACTTTTGAGTGTAGGCAGTCTCGAGTTGCGCCCGGTGTAGACACAGAGTTAGAGGCCAACTATTAACTTTAGTTTACATGTCAGGAACTACTGTACTGTATATCTTCTAGTGGAAGGGCAGCACTTAAAGAATTTTCAGATGTGCCCTTATTTTATTTATGTTGAGAGGGGATCCTTTTAGTTATAAGGCACTAGAGGTGTGCTACATTGTGAATATAGTCATGACTGAAGGGGTTGCAGATGCTCCACTGCATGTCATGCCTAATGCCCTTTAGCTCTGACTATACAGTATATATATATATATATATATATAGTGCGCTCTCTTGTACTTTACTGATACAGAGAACTTGCAGGTACATTTAGATAAGGAAGCAGATTTCTTCAACCAATGCACCACACATTTATTGTGCCTTTCCCTGCATCTACTTCTTCTCTCCACTTCCCTGCTGTCACTCTTTCCTTCCCACCCACTCTTGTCCAACTTCAGCCTGTGTTCTGTAGTTGCACTGGCTCCCGCTGTTCTCCTCCTCTCCATACTCCAACATTCCGACTCACTCTTCTTGAGAACTTCAATTACATCTGTGTGGGTGATCTCTATGGCCATGTTCACACAGCAGCAGAATACGGTTGTCAGTCTTGTATTTGAGTCCTTAATACAGTTGCGTTCACACACAGTTCAGGAGTGACAACCGTATTCTATAACCAAACTCACACCTGTAAATTTTCAGGACCCACAACTGTTTTTTGGGGGGACCCCTGCTGTGTGGAGGAACTGGACTGAACAACTAGTTGTCTGTTATGTCATTAATACTTATAGAGACAGAGATACATGTTGTGTGTCAAGGTTTTAGATCCAGTCACTGTCTTCCACCAGAGCTACTCTCATCGGTTTTGAGGTCTGCACCCGATTCAAATGCTCCACTTTTAGATTAGGTATAAAAGCTGGAGTTGGTTAATTAGGATTTGATTGGAATCTTGTCATGTTATCTGTGTTAAGACTTTGCAGTTTTATGGACGTCGCCACAAATTGAACACAAGCTTGACTTCCAATTATATAGATAGTGTTCAAGACATATTGTGAGCTTTTGTGTTAACAGGATATTTTGAGACTTACATCTGTATAGTAAATGCAGCTGTCAATCCTAAACACTGACAGACTGAACGTAGCCTCTCTTTTAAAAACTCTTCACCCTCTATCTAACACTCTAGCTATCTGATATAAGTTGTCCCACATTCACTGTCATGACAGTATGTGTCCATGTAAGTCCGTGTGAGGGGCAGCTCAAAATTCATTCTTTGAAAACCGACATGAAAGGCCACAAAATGTTTCAAAAGGGTAATAAATGTGTTTGTGGTCGTTTTAGGGCTGCTGATCTGGATGGTGACTTGAAGACCTCTGTGATCCATAGTGGAATATGTCTATCTCTGAAAAGTCATCTAACATTTCCTTCTATTTTACTAGTAACACTGCACTGATAACATTAAAAAAAACACATGACCCAATTGTTTTATTGTGAAACACAACAAAGCCTTACTAGATTACATAAAATACTAAGACAGACTTTTGAATTCTCTTTCTGAGAATCAGAAAGGTTAAAATGTCAAATAAAGAGCCAGATGTCCCCCATGTAATCCACGCATGCATGTTAGTATTCATCCGAGTGCCTACTCCGTCCTGGTTCGTCCTAATGACAGGACACGGGGGGCAGGCATAAAACATTGCTGAGTGTGGAGAGTTCAACTATAAACATGTGTTCTTCTGGCCACTACATGTGTGTGAGTGTGTGTACGATCAAAATTCCGCCATCATTGCATAGCCAAGGTCAGAGCGGAGTCACCCCGATAAACTTAATTTCCTTTTGATATCAGTGCTGTTCATACATACATAATTATACATGCACACACACATACACTGCCACAAAAGGTGTGTAAATAATTGTGTATGACTGGCTAGGGGTGGGGTTACACTATCAAATAGCATTTTGGTGACTTACAAAGTGATGTAACCTTCAAATCAGTCTTCAGCCGGATTCATGAGCCATAAAGCCACTTTGGCTGGAATTAGAGGAAACAGGAGATGGTCAGGGTAACTTCACAGAGATGAGCCATGTGAGGACAGAGTGTTTATGTAGCAGCAAAAATTTTCAGTACCACGGACAGCAATCACACAATCGCAACTTAAGAACTGGGCTGCTCCAGTTCAGCACCTTGGACAGCTTCAGAACGTGCGGTTGTCCACAACGCAATCCCTTTTACATAGAAACAACGGAATGGAGGTATATTGCCAACAAAATACAACACCGCACAAATCCTAACCTCACAATGACACATCATGTTACACCAGGCCGTGGAGAAGCACGGAGCAAATTAAATAGTAATGTGACATATGGTACATGGCCGCAAAACCCAGCCCAGCAACAGTGACACAAACATTCACTAACTGCAAAGGACAAAAACAGCCACCTTCTAAGCCATAGAGGAAAAGGAATGAGGGAAATGGAGGTGGGTTCTGTGATACTATATCTGTCTGTCTTGTTAGAGGGGAGAGAGATACATTTACATATTTCATACAATTTTTTAGACTTTCATTCATCTTCAGAACACAAATTAAGATATTTTTGATCAAATCTGATGGCTCAGTGAAGCCTCCATTGACAGCAAGATAATTAACACTTTCAAATGCCCAGAAAGCTACTAAAGACATATTTAAAACAGTTCATGTGACGAGAATACTTTTTGTGCTCCAATAAAACAAAAACAAAATAACGACTTTATTCAACAATATCTAGTGATGGGCAATTTCAAAACACTGCTTCATGAAGCTTCGAAGCTTTACGAATCTTTTGTTTCAATCAGTGGTTCGGAGCATGCATCAAACTGCCAAAGTCACGTGAACCATTGAAAAATCGAAACGTTTCGAAACACTTATGACATGACGAAGCCTCGTTTACTGAAATCACGTGACTTTGGCAGTTTGATAGACTCTCCGAACCACTGATTCAAAACAAAAGATTTGTAAATCTTCGAAGATTCATGAAGCAGTGTTTTGAAATCGCCCATCACTAGATATTGTTGTTTGTTGAATAAAGTCGTTATTTTGTTTTTTTGGCGCACAAAAAGTATTCTCGTCGCTTCATAACATTAAGGTTGAACCACTGTAGTCACAACTGTTTTAAATATGTCTTTAGTACTTTTCTGGGCATTTGAAAGTGTTAATTATCTTGCTGTCAATGGAGGCCTCACTGAGCCATCAGATTTCATCAAAAATATCTTAATTGTGTTCTGAAGATGAACGAAGGTCTTACGGGTGTGGAACGACATGAGGGTGAGTAATTAATGACAGAATTTTCATTTTTGGGTGAACTAACCCTTTAAGGTGTACACTTTATCAGTTTGTGTTTCCCCTGGGAATGAAACCCATGACCTTGGTGACCATCCATCCATCCATCCATCCATCCATCCATCCATCCATCCATCGTCTCTTCACATCTGCAAGTGTAGCCACACACTGCAGTGTAGCCACAACACACAATTAATGAACATTTGCCACATGTGTGGTGGGTGTGTTTGTGTATGGAGGAAGTAATTAAGATTGAACTGTAATAAAACACCCATCCTGCTAAATCTTAAGGCCTCACTGAATGCTGTATTAACTGAACTATCTGACTGGGGCATGAATGGGAATGAACAGAGCTCCAGCAGAATCAATACCTCTCTCTCACTCTCTTCTGCTCCACCTCTCTCCACCACCATCATTTTTTTCTTCTCCTTTTTCTTGGCCGCAAAAGAATTACTCAGCGGCTGACAATAGGACATCTACACCCAACAATAGCCACTCATTCCTTCATTGGCCCCCCTTTCACTATCTACGCTTATGAATGATATCTCTCCTTCATTTCAGCTCTATTCACATTCAAAGCAGAGAGAACAGGCAGCCTGAAGTGTCTTGTAATAATAGAAGCATAGTTTGATAAAAGACGCCTGACACCTCGCAGGCTCTCAATGACAATGCAAACGTTGTGTCTGAGATGCTGGTGCAAGGTTGTGAGGATGTTTGTCATATCTAAAGGCCGGCTCATGAAGCTATTACCGATCTCTACCTCTCCATGAAGTTGGAGGTCGCAAATGCGTAGGGTTCCAAGAGAAACATCTTACTGATCAAGAGACGTATGGGAGATTTCAGCTTCTTAAAGGGAAAGTTCACCCAAAAATGAAAATTCTGTCATCATTTACTCACCCTTATGTCATTCCAAATCTGTATTACTTTATTTCTTTCTGTGGAACATAAAAGTTTTTAAACATATTAAGGAAAGATAGAATTTTAATTTTTGGGTGAACTTTCCATTTAAGTTTCAACTCAAGCAAAAGTTTCCATTTACTTTACACAATATTATTAAAGTGATCTCATTAGTGAATTTTCTTTTCTACCGGTGAATTTGGGTCTTCTATTATTTTCTCCTTTTTCCAAACCCTCCTCATTTCCTACAGTCTTCCACCTTTTGACCCTTCACTTCACTATTTTATTTTCCACCACACCCTTCTTACATTCCCTCCCCTCTATCTCTCTCTTTCTCTGTGCAATGGTTGGAGGAGAGTGGGTTTGTGGAGGACTAATATGCTCATTAAAAAGGCATGCTTCACCGTCAAATGCCAGCTGCCGCTCTTTTCCCTCCTCCTTCTATCCCTCTCTCTCTTAGTTTCCTACAGTGGGAAATTGTGAAACCCATGTTCAACCTCAACCACTGCTTATGTCTGAAAATAATAAGTAAACACACACACACACACACACACACACACCGAACACATACGCACATACTGTATATATATATATATATATATATATATATATATAAAATTTATATTAGGGGTGAAACAGTACACAGAAGTCAGGGTTCGAAAAAGCAACAAATCCTCAATGCTAGGTTTCTTTTTATTTTGAACAGTCAGTAGAGTAAATTACAGTTTGTTTCACCTAGCGGCATTTAGTCCCCTAATTGATACAGTATAGCCTCCTTTAGTGTATTAAGCACTAAGCAGTAAACAGAATGCACTCTTGCATAGGTCATATTTTTTGTAGGGCTGATAAAAAACAAAAGGTATTTGGTCACAATCAGCTACAAAACTGAAAAGCATCTTGTGTTATAAAAGTACAAAATTAATAGAATAATGAAAAATAAAACTTAGATCAGAGATTAGTTTTCTTTGTGCGCGAGAGTTCATTAACATGTGGCGACAATGGCGGATGCATAAAGTTCAATATTACGCTTTTTCAAAAAAATGACAGAAAGATGAGAGAGAAGGAGAAAAAGTGCCATCTGCATCTGAGCCTACTTTACATTTTTCTATGAGGAGACAATGAGTGAAGTGGCACCTGAGGCTTTCCATTTCCAGGACACGCATATTTCTTCACTCGACTGTGGTAGTGAGACTTTCACGACACAAATCATCACAATGCCAAATGATTTTGTCTCATTATAACAGCAGAAACAACTTAAAATACTCTGTCATTTATGGTCATAGAGATAAAAGTAAAGGCCGTTCAAACCAAGAACGATAACTATAAAGATATCTATATTAGTGTCCACGCCAGCTGACAATATCGTTCTGTTTATTCTAAGCGTGTGCTTGTCTGTCACTTTAAATGCTCAAGCTCGTTACAGCAGTATGGATTCTGATTGGCTGTCAATGTTTTTATCTTTCATCAGCTGAATAAAATCGTTCTGAAAGTGATCCCAATGATATTGTTTCTCTGTGCCGTTATCGTTATAGCTGTGGTGTGAACTTAATATTGAGAAAGTTTTTTAGAACTATATCTTTAAAGTTATCATCATTGGTGTGAACAGGCCTTAAGACATCATTCGAAACTGTAAAGAGTCTGTTTTTATTTGTGTACACTGTACACTCACATTAAAAACCAAATGTAAAATAAAGAAAACAAACTGTGACGTCCGTACTGTGACGGTTCAGGACGAATACATGTACCGTTACAACCCTAATACATACATACATACATACATAAAAACATATATCAAAACAGCAGGAACATACATACAGTAGATATATACATATATAACCCCCCCCCCCCCCCCAAACGACTCCTTACGCATTTGAATTGTTCTCGTGGTACTTTGATGTCATATGCCGATCGATCTGCGCAAGTCGAATGAGTATGGCTGTTCCGCTGGAAGCTCGTTATTTTACTTTATAACGTTTTAAATAAGGATATTTTTCTTAAACAAATGCATCGATTTGCTTCAGAAGCCTTTTGTTAACCCCCCAGAGCTGCGTGGAGTACGTTTTATCATCGATGGATGCACTTTTTTGGGCTTCAAAATGTCATCCTCCAATCACTCCCATTATAAAGCTTAGAAGAGCCAGAATATTTTGATACAACTCCGATTGTGTTCGGCTGAAACAAGAAAGTCATATACACCTAGGATGGCCTGAGGGTGAGTAAATTATGGGGTAATTTTAATTTTTTGGGTAATTTTAACTATCCCTTTAAAAGAACCATTTTAGTTTAGAGGAGACATGTGAGGTTCTTTTTTTTTTTTTTTTTGTCCTATTAAGACTTTACCTTTTTCTCTGCATTTAATCTCATTGCTGTGTTGGAGAAACCATTGAGATATTAACAAGATCTTGTGTTCTACTTCCATGCTGTTATGTCTTCAAACACACACGTAAAAGCAGTTGACAACATCCAAACACATTTGCAGTCCTTTTGTGAGTCTCCTCGTTTAATAATTAAGGCTCATTGATAATTAATACGGACATGGGCGTTAAGAAGCAAAAATGAGGAATCAATTTCTAATGCACATCACCAAAGAGAACTAACACTACCAAACATGAGCAGATTATCTGCAGTCTGGAAGAAAAAAGAGCAAACCAGGCAAAAGCAAAAACGAATCTGTGTTTGCTGCTAAAAATCTTCCTAGAAAATCAATTATTAATAAACTAACCAGGCCTGTTGCACTAAGGACAAGATGAAGCTGTAAGGTGCATGTGTGTAACAGACAATGATTGATGTAGGAATTGTCGGTGAGATTGACTTAAATCTGTAGGCTGAATGTGCAGAACACAAGGCGTAAACACACACACACATACATACACACATTACACACTGGCCATTCCCACACAAATCAATACAGAGTCTCGCCAAGGAAAGTTTGGCCTGGCTGACTCCTACACTGAGGCAAGAGCTCCAAAACATCACTCACAGAGAACTGCACTGCTTCTTCCTTAGGTTTGTGATTAAGTGTGCTGATTTTTTCCCTTTTCATTTAAGATTTAAAAGCTGTTTTAAATTGAGTTTAACATTTAAACAGGCTTAGGATTGCTTTTCACATTATTAGGTGAAGGTGACTTTAACTACTATGTTCTTGCATTTGATACAGTTTACCTTTTATGTACATACAAGTCAGTGCATTGTAATTACATTTAAAGTGCTTGCATTTAATTAACATTTGTAGTTACACTGTTAACTTTACTCCTAACCATAACCCTAAAACCTAACTCTAACCTCCATAACCCTAACCTTGCCTTTGCTCCTAAAACTAACCATACCTCAAACTCATTAGCAGTAAATGTGGGATTTACACAGTAAAGCTATAGTCTTGTATGTATTTACTGTTAGTATATAGTAAGGCCACCTATAACACCTATAATAACCACATAATAACACCTAGTAACTGACCATTTATTTTTATTATTATTATTATTGTTATTAATATTATTATTATTTTGTTCAAACATTTGTTAAAATAAATGCCACTAGCTTTGCTATTTTGTTACCTAAAGTAACGACTTTGTACATGATTATGTTTCCTAAGGTTTTTGATGAAGGCATGCTAGAAAAAGAAGAATACACTACAGAAACTTCAATGACTTTTCAGAATTTATTAAAGAATTAGTTCAATTTAAAATGAAAATTACCCCAAGCTTTACTCACCCTCAAGCCATCCTAGCTGTATATGATTTTCTTCTTTCTGATGAACATAATCGGAGTAATATTAATAAATATCCTGGCGCATCCAAGCTTTATAATGGCAGTGAGCGGGACCAACGAGTATGAAGCTCCAGAAAGTGCATCCATCCATCATAAATGTACTCCACACAGCTCTGGGGGGTTAATAAAGGCCTTCTGAAGCGAAGCGATGTGGAAAAATATGGAAAAATATCCATATTTAACAAGTTATAAAGTAAAATATCTAGCTTACGCCAGACTGCCTTCCGTATTCAACTTAGGAAGCAAAAGGTAACTGACGTTGCGTCAGTTATGTTTTTTTAGTAAGTTGAATACGGAAGGTGTAGGACGTAGCGTAAGTGTTTTGAACTGCGAGAGTTTTACACTTTCTTCCTAAGTTGAATACAGAAGGCGATCTGGCAGAAACTAGATATTTTACTTTATAACTTGTTAAATATGGATATTTTTCTTACACAAATGCATTACTTCGCTTCAGAAGGCCTTTATTAACCCCCCAGAGCCGTGTGGAGTACGTTTATGATGGATGGTTGCACTTTCTTGAGCTTGAGAATGAAAATCTTTTTTGGGCCACTGTATCAAATGATAGAAAAGGAAAAACAGAAACAAATAAAAAATAGAAAGCCAGGAAAAGTGTGAGGCACTATGGAGACAGATGTTGTAGTGTGGCACTTGGTGTCCCCTCATCCAAGACCCAGGGGCCAAGAGATTGCAAATGACAGAGAGAGAGAAAGTGTGTGTGTGTGTGTGTGTGTGTGTGTGTGTGTGTGTGTGTGTGTGTGTGTGTGTGTGTGTGTGTGTGTGTGTGTGTGTGTGAGAGAGAGAGAGAGAGAGAGAGAGAGAGAGAGAGAGAGAGAGAGAGAGAGAGAGAGAGAGAGAGAGAGAGAGTCAGTGTGGCAGAATCCTGTCTGCATCACTGTCTCTTCTGCATCGGTGCCTCATGCTCTGCCCCAATTTAACCAATGCCACTATAATCAGTAAACAGCATACAACACAGGGGGAGGGGATAGAGAGAACACAGGAAAGATAAAGAAAGAATTAAAGGAGTAAAGAATGGAGAGCTATAAATCATAACTTAAACATAACATATTCTTCATAACTACTTTAATGTGCAGAAGAGTTGCTCTTGACTGCGACTCTGTCTCTGGGGAATTATCTTAAAAAAAAGGTTAAAAAAAAATCTGTGAGAATTATTTATTGAAGAAGACCGATCCATACTTTGAGCCTTACACCCAAACACTCTGCTGTAAACATTTAAAATAACAGTGATAGCTGCTTCATTATTCGAGTTAGATCGTTTGCGACCACTAGTATATTCCTTTAGTTTTCCAAGGAGTAAACAAAGTCATACATGTTTAGAGATTAAGCAAATGATTACAGAAACTTCATTTTTTGATGAACTGATAGTTAAAGGTCAATCATATTTATTTGTAGTTTGGCTAAGGTCTCTGTAAAGGAAAACAGCAACAGAAGATGATGTGCTCAGAGAAAGATGGAGAATGAATTCATGTGGAAAATAAAAAATAAAAGCACTGACATTCAGGTAAAAGTCTCTCTACGGCTATATTTAGCTTTATGCAAAGGTAAACAAGGCTGTGAGGGAATTTTGGTACATTGTTATTTTTTTTTCCAGAGCTTTCTTTCTTTTAAGCAGTTTTAATTTATTTCACTGTGCCGTTAATTACAATTTGAAAAACAGAAAGTTTCTTGATCCATTCTTTTGAACTTTTTATTCATCAAAGAATCCTAAAAAATGCATGTTTTCCACAAAAATGTGAAGCAACACAACTGTTTTCAACATTAATAATAAAAAGAAATGTTTCTTGAGCAGCAAATTAGCATATTAGAATGTTTTCTGAAGGATCATGTGACACTGAAGACTGGAGTAATGATGCTGAAAATTCAGCTTTGAATAAATTACATAAAAAATATATATATATATATATATATATATATATATATATATATACTTATTTTAAACTGTAATAATATTTCAGAATTTTACTGCATTTTTGATCAAATAAATGCAGCATTTGCGTGCATGAGAGACTTTCAAAAACATGAAAAATAATACCAACCCCAAACTTTTAAATGGTCGTGTACAAAAATCCATGTTATGTTGCCATGGAAAACTGTGAAATATATAGTTCATCAGCCGTAACACAAAAATATTTGACCACTTAATGTCTAAATTGACCAATCAATCAAGTATTCCACAGCACTGTATAATAAAAATAAATAATAAAACATTTTTTATTAAAATTATTTAATACAGAGAGTGTGCAAATTAGCAGTCAACATAAAATTGTACTCTAAGAAACCTGAATACTACACCAACAGGCAAATTAACATGACCCTGGTGGCAAGAAAGAGGGAGAAGAAGAGATTTGAGGAGGGGAGATGGAGTGAAAAAAGGGGAAAGAGATGAGATGAGGAAAATGTAATGGGGGAGGGAGAAAGGGGTGACTTTATAATTTATGAGCCATGCACCATGTGCCTGGTGACATCTGCTATGGCACAGCTAATGTGTGTCCTCCATCCCTTTACTGGGATGCAAACATACTCACACACCACACACACTTTTACATACACTATAAAAAAAAATCACTTGCTCTACAAGAAGCAAAATGCGTAGCATTCAAAATGCATAGACTATCCATTTAAACATCAGTTCACATGCACAACAGCAAACACATCATCATCCAAGAACAGCTAAATGTATTCACTTGAGTAGAACAATGCCATTGGAAAACATGCAGCTGGATTGTTTCCAGTGGTGTGTGTTCATGTTTTAGGATTCGAAAAAACAAAAACAGACCTGGAATTCTTGAGAGAAAGATCCAGAACAAATTCAAATTCCAACCATCTACTATCTTTATGCTATTTATCAATTACTGACATACTATTTTCATTTACAATATCTTCATTTATTTTCTATTTATCACTCTTCCTCTTCTTCTTTTGAATCAGTTTCTGGTTCAAGCATATATGGCTGAATTAAACCAATATTTACACGTTTATTACAGCATTGCACAGCGTTTACTACAGTCAAGTGGAGGCGGGGACTAATTTGCATATTCATGGTCCTAAATGAAGCCAGGGTGTAGAGTTACATTCAAGCTATTTTAAGGCATGAAGAAGTTATTTTCAAAAGACAAAAACAACTATAAAAATCATTGATTATCCAAGATTAGTTCAACCTGGTATCATGGAAAGATGTACCTGTGGGAACGTTTTTGCGAGTCGCAAAAATACGTACCAATACGTACATATCACTGCAGTTTCAAACAGAAATGAACACTAGAGGCAGTAAAACAGCAAGCGCTTTTAATCGTTTCCACACACAGTTACGATTACAGGGTTAGATTATGGATTAATAAAGACTTGTTTTCACGTCTCCTTGCGCAATATTATGTTATGACTTTAAAACGCTTTTTACCAAAGTGCACGATTTGTAAACGAATATATTTTGGACTTTGTATCGCTTAACCAGCTCCATATGTTTCGCTTTTCTGACATACCAAGCTTGCTCGGTAGCTCAGCTGGTACGGAGTTGTACTTTGGACGAGGAAGCCTTGGGTACAAATCCAGTGAAAAACGAGTCACGGTAAAAGAGCTCAAAGATGAGAGATCAAAACAAGCTAAAACGGCATGATTACGGATGCTTTTTATGTCACATTTGCTTTTGTTAACACTATCAGGTAGGTTTAGGTATAGTGTTGGTGGTACGCTATTTTAAAACGTAATGGAGCAATACACTTTTATCGCCACTCACTAGACATTTCAAATCAGAACTGCGGTGATACGTATAAAACCAACGTCATAAAAACGTACCATATTTACGTTCATCTGTTCCGGCAAAAAAAATGATCATGCTTTTAGCGCCACTCAGTGGACAATTCACATTGAAACTGCAGTGATATGTACGTATTGGTACGTATTTTGTGACTCGTGAAAACGTTCCCACAGGTACGTTTTTCTAATGAGACCAGGCTCAATTAGTTTTAAGGGATAAAAGTATTGACGGAAGGGGGACTGATATTAAAGTCCCCCCTTAAACCCAACCATCAATGGATTGTTTGCAAACGTACAAATGAGATCGTACAACCAATTTTCCCAAACATAAAATAGTTATGAATTGTCCTGATAGTGTATTGGTCCTTTGGCCTTCTGTTTAACATTTATTTCTTTTATTTATTTTTTAATTTCTGCTGAGATTGTGAAAAAACGCTCAACTAAATCCACAATTTCGAGAACAGAAGTTGAGTTGCGAAGAGCACGGTGATAGTTGTTTCTGTTAAGCAGCTGAGTGTTGATGGTTTGCATGTGAGCCCCTTTCAAGCGTACACGGCCTGTCTGATGATGCGTTTCTCTGGCAACACCACGTCGCATAACAGCCCTAATCAAAAATCCTTTCAGAACTGGAGGCCAATCTCCTTTTTATGCACTGATTACAACATTACTGCCTTAGCAGGTGAGAGCTGTGAATAGGCATAAATTAGAGGAAACCTAACTATAACAACGAGTGTAGTGTAACACTCGTTGTTATAGTTAGTCCCAGTGTAATGCTTTTTGAGCTTTTTCTTAAAGCATTCTGTTGTTATTTCAGAGCCAGACTGAAGACAGAACTGGGATGGTTTGCTATGAGGTCTGTTGTGAGATGCTGGTGTGAGACAAGCTAAAATGGCATCCGTGATACAGCATATGCTTGAACTAAAAGATTGTGATTTTGCCAAGTAGGATGCGTTTTTTGGAACAACATGAACCAATTGAATATTAGGGTTTTGTTGAGGGATATGGATAGCCTTTGGGCTCGGGTTGGTGCATGAACAACATTTTTTGTCAACTATATATTTACACCAAAATTTTACCTGAAAATGCCATAAAATACCTTTCCATTTTTTGAAATCTTGCCGCAAAAATATCAACTGATAACAGAATCTGATAACATATGATTGGGATGCCTATTAGATACACACTTGTGTATCTTATAGGCATGCACTAGAAGTGGCATATTAAAATTCTTCGTAATATATTCATTTGCAGTTTTCCTAGAAATAAGTGTTGCCAAGTACACAGTTTTCCTGCAGAACTGGGCTACTTTTACACTTTTGCAATGGCTTGTTTTTTTAGTCCGCAAGTTGAAGCGAATCCCCCACCCCCCGAAACTCTATTTTTACCCCCCTGAACACTATTTTTACCGTGATTAGGCTAGTTTTGGTCATGATTGGTCGGGTTTTGAATAGCACTTGGGCTGGTTTTGTTATGCAAACCTGGCAACCCTGCTAGAAATGGATAAAAGCTCATTAATAAAGACTGTTTCCATTCTTGAACAGATTGCACACATGCACTTGTCTGTAACGCAACATCAAATATAGTAGACTGTAGGGTACAAATGTGCTTATATATTCAAAAAATCTGATATATTTTTTCTTTTCTTGATGTCATTATGTGGTTTTCTGCACACAACTGTGTTAAAACAAGATTAAAAATTAGTATTTCAGTAAATATTACATCAGCACTGACACATAATTTCATGAGCTGCATCATTTTTCTCTGATTTAGTAGCAAATTGTTTGGACTGACCAGGCTGATTTTTATTTTTTTTTTTATTCACAGAAATGTTAATCCAGGAACATGTCCTAAATGGAAAAATCATGGTCACTGATTGAGTTTAGAATTCTAACAATGGAGAATGGATGGACAATGAACAGTCGGAGGTGAGGGCAGGTGATGCAGCAGGGGATGAAGGAAAGAAAGGTTGCAGTGGATCTGAACATGGATGATATTCATCAGAGCGACAGGCGTGGAAAAAAGGCGGGAGAGATGGAGGGAGGGGAGGAAGAGGGAATTTCTCCATCTCCATATGCCACTCCTTCTTTATGAGGTTTCTCTCCTTGGACATATTGGATTTTTCTCTCGCGTTCTTCCTCACGGTTGTTTGGGTTCAGGCACTTTCAGCATTCATCACATTTGTCAACAGATAATCATTACCAGAGCACCGGGACCTCTACTGAAGGGCAAGATTTCTGACCTATCCACACTCTAGCATACTGAGGACCCAAGAGTTTAGTGTGCCAGCATAAAAAAAATAGCATAAAAATAGAGAAGAAGTGATGACAGGGAGAAGAAGCTACACTTTAAACGTATTCTCAAATGAAGATAATAATGCTGAAAAGAACATGCACTTTCAACAACTTTCAGGAACACAAATAATGTATCTCAATGCAGCTTTTCTATTACGACATACTCTGATGTTTTAAGTCAAACCAATAAGCAGACCAGGTAAGCAGAATTAATGTCTTTTTTGAGGCTGACATCAGGGTTATTATATAGTCAACTAAAACTAAATCTATTAAAAACATTTTGTTAATTGAAATAAAGCTGAAATATTATAAAATATAAATTTTAGATGAAAAACTTACACTAAACGAAAGTTATAAATGTTCTCTTAGCAGATAAGTAAGTTTAAGTTTAAGGACTAAAATTACTAACTGGAAATAAAAAAAATAAAAATAAAACCTAAATAATAATATTTAAAATAAAAATAATCATCATCATTATCATAATCATGATAAAAAAAAATGACAAAAAGCAAAATTAAAATGAAAGCTGAAAATATGAAAATAAAAGGTAATTCAAAGTATTAATAAAAAAAAATATAATAATAGTACATAAATTATACTGAAATAACACTACCCGATACCAGAAAAAACTAATGGTTTTGTGGTTCATTTGTCCTCTTCCCAGCATGCACTGGGTCATGAATAATTAATACAGTTACTGTTAATTTTCTCATTTTAGTAAATTGTTGCCTTGTGATGTCAAAATGAGTTCATTCTTACTCTGGGGTATGAAATGTTTTGCACTAGTAATTTTGAAAGTGGGTTTGCTTTGTTTTTAAACTCTGTGGGTGAACTGCGGTATCAAAGCTATAGGCTACAGTGTAAAATGATGCAGTACTAAAACATTACTGTGAGTTGCTTAGCTAAAGACAGCCAATCATGAAGTGCCTCAGTGCTTATCTCATTAAATATTCATGTGCTTTGTAAAGTTGCTTGTACAGAAACTTTCACACGCTGTTTAGTTAGAGCATCTGAGGGAAACAATTAAAAATGTCAAACAGGGACACCAAATGTGTTATCTGACACAGTTTCAAGAGACATAAAACAGTCAAGAGTGGATTTATGTACAGTTATTAAAGGTGCAGTAAGCAATTTCTGAGAAACAAAACCCCCAAACAAACACACCCCTCCCTTCATTGCTCCGCCCCCAAAATGCACAAACACGCAATGCAAGAGTGGATGTCTCATTATCATAGCTCAAGCAAAGCAAAATAGTGCTTCGTATAAAATAAAGCGAAGATGACAAACAAACGACAAGGAAGAACAAAAAATTGAACATACAGTACACAAGACTACAAGTAAGACTTCATTGTTAGTCGCCAGCAGCTTACCAGCTTCAGACAAATAATGACGCTCAAAACTGTCCTGTTACTATAGCTAACATTACAACAACAGCATATCTTGGTTCGGTGAAACATAGCAAAACCAATGTTACTCACATATGCAGCAGAAGCAACCTCAGCGTCCGTTTTCAGGCCTTCCCGCTTAGGTCTCTTCAGTGCTGAAAATATTAACATGGGTCCTAAAGCTCTTGCCTGATCAAAATCCTTCTTTTTCCAGTGATATTCCTCTGACCTTTACTCTCTTGTAATGTCTCTCAGTAAGCTATATTCACCCAATCAATATAATGACCTCATTAATATGCAGATAAGAACATCAAACCAGGGTTTACAATATACTGAAAATGAAATCTCAAAATGTGGCTACCCAGGATAAAATATGAGCAGGGGAAACAGAGTTTATGTTTACAATTTAAAGTCGGCATGAATCGGAAGATCTTTTCTTCCATATTGTGACATATATCCCAGTGAAACGACTTCTTGAACAAGAAAAAATGTAGGGCGGGACTTGATTTTATCCATGGGGAATTTATTGGATGGTTGTGGTTTGCTATTGGTGGATCTCATGTAAGTGACAGGTTGTCCCGCCCCCTCGCATTAGCAAACACGTCATCACAGAAGAGAAGAGATGTCACTGCAAGAGGGAAGTTATTTTGATTAAAGATTATAAGGGCCCATGAATTTAAAAAATATATATATATATACTGTGTGTATATATATATATATATATATGCACAGATAAATCATTTATAATAAACACTGCAATATCCATAAAAAAAGAACTGTTAATTTTGATTTCATGGTGACTTTAAAAATTTCAATTAACAAGTGTGAAAAGATAAGACTTTTATCCATAAATGAATTCAACTTGCAAACTGTTGTGTTCATTTTTAAGTTCTACATATACCTCATTTTTTACAGTGTGAAGAGTAGAGAGAAATAAGGAAGGTATGAGAGGGAAATGAATAGGCATAGGCTAGAGGAAGCGAAAGAATTTGACAGAGCAGTGACGAGGCGAGGAGAGGGGAGCACTGAGTGTGTGTGTGTGTGTGTGTGTGTGTGTGTGTGTGTGGATTCATATCCCCCGGCTCTAGCACACATTAGCTGCATTAAGTGAGCTGACAGGTCCATCCCCATTACCCGCGCTGGTGGCACACACTGCACACAGCGGCCTGACAACTACACACATACACACACAGACACATGCAGCCGCCCAGCACACGGCGGCCTGTCTCAGCCTGACAACCTCACCACGTGGGAAGCGCTCACACACACCAAACATATACTTTCTTTTTCTCCGAAGAATAAGATCCTCTGCAAAGAATTTTCCCTTATGAAAACCAGTCTTAATTATTATGCATGCATTGCAGTCTAGTCAAAAGTGCTGAAAAAGAACATTAACATTTATATGGCAAAATAAACTAATGGTAAATTCAAGCTTTATGTTTTTCAAGCCTGTAACCTTGATGTTGTACCAGCTAAGCTAAAAAATCCTTGATATAATGCACAGTATGCAGAAATTAAAGTTGAGTGCCAATGTGGTATTGGGTACGTCTGTATCATGCCTTCTAGCTGCATTATTGATTGGTTGTGTTGTCTTGAGGTTCAGGGTTAAAGACCTTCTGCCGCCCGCATTGTTCAATTATTCACCCTGCCCAACGTCTGTCCACCAACCCACACACCCACAGCAGACAGTAGATATAGGAAACTCAATGCGATGCACAACTAATAAACAATGATTATGTCATACTGAAATATATAAATAAATGTAAAGAGGTCATGGACTAAAACACATGGAAACACATACCACACTTGGTATTAGGTTCTATGGTTAAACAATATTATACCATGGTCTGTCTGAATACTCGATTCTGATTGGCTGGAAGGTGTCTGTGCGATAAAACCGTTTAATGCACAGGCACACATCTCTCTCTCTCTCTCTTTCTCGATAATTAACTCAAATAAAAGTGATCTTACCATTTGCCTCCATGCCGTGCATTAAAATCGTTTAATGCACAGCTAGCTGTGGATTATCCCTTATTTGGTCATTTGGACATGTATCATGATAATGTCATGGCATATGTCACAAAAACATGGTATTACTATGTGTTCAAAACCATGGCAATACCTTGGTATTTTTTTCAAAGTATCTTGGACTACCATGCAAATAACATGGTACATGGATATGGGCACTATCAAATCTTAAAAAAAAAAAAAATTTAAATATCATATAGAAACCAATGTAAAAGCTAAATGTGGAAACATCTACAAAAAAACACCATGGTATTACTATAGTTTTAACAGGTTATTTTTTCAGACATTTCAGACATGGTAATACCATAGTTTTCATGTCTTCATACACGTGGCATATGTACATGTTAACCATTCAGTACCATGGTATATACTGAATTAATACCATGTTATTGCATGATATTACATGTGCCACAGTAATATCATGCTTCTTGTACCATGGTAATGTACTATGTTTTTATATACCAAAATAATACTTTTTTGGACATGTACAATGGTAATACCATGCTTTTTGGAAATGTACCTTGTTTTCTGGACACAGTCCAGAAATGTGCCATGTAATATAAACTATTCTGAACGTGTACAATGGTAATGCCATGTATTTTGGACATGTTCGATTGTAATACCACTTTTTTGGACAGGTACTATGGGTTTTGACATAATATGAAGGTTTTAGATATGTTCCAAGGTAATATCACGGCATATAAATATACAAACCATTCAGTACCATGGTACATATCAAAGTAATACCTTGGTTTTTAGACATGTACCATGTTTTTTTTATATGTACCATGGTAATACTACCATGGTAATATGGTTTTTTGGACATGTACCATGGTAATACCAAGGCATATGAATATACAAGAAAAAGGAATCCGCACACCAAACAAACTCAAAGTTCAAGGTCCTTTGAACAATATTCAGTGCTGAAGATAGTCCAAAATGGACTGAAATGTTTGCTTTTTTTTTTTTCTTTCTTATTTGTGTGTGCACAGTCACATTTTTTTGGTGCACTTTAATATTTTGTTTCACTTTCTTTGTAAATCTTCAGTAAAATCTTGTTCAAAGGACCTTGAACTTGAACATTTGTTTGGTGTGTGGATTCCTTTTTTCCTGTTTTTCATCATTGACTGAATCTACGCACCCAATTATATTTTTTCATTTATAATTTGGAGCAGAATTTTTTTTAATTTTTTGTCTTATATGAATATACAAACCATTCAGTACCACAGTATGTATCAAAGTATATCTAGGTTTTTGGCAATACTATGTTTCTATTATATTACTATTACCATGACAATGTAATCATTCAATACCTAGGTATACATCGAGTATCATGATATTACTATATGATATCACCACTGTACCATGATACCACCACAGCAGCACTTCCAGACTGTAAGACTGTCTGAATCGCTGCTGGCCACTTCATTTCTCTGCTTAAGCCTCATTTGGTGACAACATGCAGGCTAGTTTCTTAACACGCTAAGCTGCCAAAGAGCAGCAGCTAAGCTCTCATTTAGCCTGGCCTTCTGACACTCCCAGTCCATTCAGCACTTAGCACTAATGTTAGCCTCGACGCTAATGCCACTAACTACAGTATGCCGGCCAGACCGGTGGTTATTCAGAAACATACAAACAGAGATAGAGAGCGGCTACTGACCCTTTGTGTCTTTCCCTGTCTATCTGTCCTAACATCACCAGGAGGATTATGGTCTCAATCTTGCTTTTCTCTCATTCTGCTCCGAGCAATAAGCTGCATATACAGAAAGAAAAAGAAAGGAAGGGAGAGAGGAGGGAGGGAGGGATGGATGGACTGGGGGATTGTTGTTTGGGGTTAGCAAAGACGTTTTTCCTCAAATGCGATTTCTCTTCTCCGCTGACTGTAATCTCCCTGGGCAAATCCGTCTTTAGCCAAACGAAGCAAAAACAGAGGAGAAAAGGAAAAGCCATCTTTATCCAAATCCAATTGCTGCTGGAAGAAGGAGAAAGAGTAAAGGAGGAGAAGAAGATCTTGTAATTTGTCTGAAGGATTACAAGAAGAGCTGGCAGGCCCTCTGTGTGTGTGGTACATTTGTGCTAGCATGCTAGCTCATGTTGTTGTTGTTCAAATGTTACATAAAGACGCTACTGAGTGTATGTTTTGATTGACAGAGATGGAGTGTGTGGGAGATCTACAGGCCTAGATGGAAACACAGACTGTTTTCACATTTTTTTTGCTCTGATTTTGTGAGGAAATCTGCAGAATTCTTCTAAGGGATGAATTTAACCCAAAAAGGTCCACTTGGGGAAAGCTATCAGTAAGTGTTCGCATTTATCGCAATGGTGTGAGAATTCAGATGGTAAATTAAAAACACAGAATAAACTAAAATTTCTTTCTATTTTATCTTTCTATTGAGTTGTCCTCATGGGCTGAATCTGGATCAACTCAAATTGAATCAAATCAAATTATAAGCTTGTGAATTGTAATTAAACTGAATCAGGAAATCTGTATCGATAGCCAGCCTTATTAAAACTGACATATTAGTACATCTTGTAGATCATGGAAGTTTGCTGCATCTTCTACAACCTAGCAATCAGAACCAGAATTCAAAATGGGGCATTGAATTGAATCAAAATCCAACATCAGAAGCGAATCAAATGGGATCTAATCTAATCAAGTCAATAAATTATTAAATTGAATCAGGAAACCCAGTTAAAAGTGACATTTTTTGTACATTTTGTAGATCATGGAAGTTTGCTGGCATCGTTGCATCCAACCAATCAGACTGAATTTAATCAAAATCCAAAATCAGTAACAAATCAAATAAAAATCTAAAATTAGAATCAAATCAAATTAAAGGATTAGCTCACTTTTAAATGAAAATTACCCCAAGCTTTACTCACCCTCAAGCCATCCTAGGTGTATATGACTTTCTTCTTTCTGATGAACACAATCGGAGAAATATTAACAAATATCCTGACGCATCCGAACTTTATAATGGCAATGAGCGGGATCAACGAGTATGAGCTGAAGAAAGTGCTTCCATCCACATCCATCCATCATAAATATGTGCTCCACATGGCTCCGGGGGGTTAATAAAGACCTTCTGAAGCAAAGCGATGTGTTTGTGTAAAAAAAATATCCATATGTAACAAGTTACGAAGTAAAATATCTAGCTTCCGCATGAGCCGCCTTCCGTATTCAATGTAAGCAGAAAGTGTAAAACTCTTGCAGTTCACAAAGCTTACGCTATGTCCTACGCCTTCCCTATTCAACTTACAGAAAAAGTGTAACTGACGTGACGCCAGTTTACACTTTCTTCGTAACTTCAATAATGAAGGCAGTCTTTTACTTCATAACTTGTTTAAATGTGGATATTTTTTTATACAAACGCATCGCTTCGCTTCAGAAGGCCTTTATTAACCCCCGGAGCTGTGTGGAGTACATTTATGATGGATGAATGTGGATGGAAGCACTTTCTTCAGCTCATACTCATTGATCCCTATCACTGCCATTATAACGCTCGGATGCGTCAGGATATTTATTAATATTTCTGCGATTATGTTCATCAGAAAGAAGAAAGTCATATACACCTAGGATGGCTTGAGGGTGAGTAAAGCTTGGGATAATTTTCATTGCAAAGTGAACTAATCCTTTAAGTTAACAATCAAAAGTTAATTTATTTTGTGAATTGGGTGATACAACACCACAGATAGCATGTGCAAATACAATGCTATCACAGGGTGCAATATATTCTTAGTGAAATTGAGTGTTGTTTGTTTCTCTGTGTCACTGGCAACCCTCTACACTTCACGATGGCTAGTGACAATGTATTTACCCAGAGGTCACAGTCCTTGTTGACATTTCGTGTCCTGTTTGACCCTCTAACCCGGCCAAATTGTAGCATGCTACCAAGAGAGAGGAGACAGAGGGGAGACATACCATTCCTCATCCCTCTCTCTCTCTCTCTCTCTCTCTCTCTGCCCTGGACGTAACAGCCTATGACAGCCCCAATTAGGCAGTGTGGCAGCAGCCACTACCAGGCACATATCAACACAGACAGAGAGAGAGACAGTGGCGGGGGGAAGGGATGTGCAAGGCTGGTGGCTAAAGTTTATGTGCCATCCTTTGATTTGATGTGAGAGAGCACACACACACACACACATACACACACAGGACAGGGGTAAGAGAAATAGACAGAGGTCCAGATCTGTGTCATTGTGATGTGCCATCAGCGGCTGTGTGTTTGTTTCTGAGTGACAGTGATCCAGTGGAGTCTGTCTCATGTTGCCTACAGCCGTCCACTCATACTGTACTTCATACTGTCACGGAGCATATGCTTATCACACATAGCGACTTTTGGCGACACCATGAACATACTCTATGCAAGTATGCAAATTTTTTTTAGTAAATAAAGCAACATTTACAGTGCATTTTTGTTATATTGAAATAAGCAACTTTGACATGTTGATAACTTATTTTTGGTTCCACAAGACAAATGAGACATTTAAAACCAGTGCTGGGGAAAGTTACTTTTAAAAGTAATGCATTACAATATTGTGTTACTCCCTAAAAAATAACTAATTGCATTACTTGGTTACTTTTTATGAAAAGTAATGTGTTACATTACTTTTGTGTTACTTTTTCTCACCTGGGCTGAGCTTGCTGGTTTGTTTGTTAATAGCAACAAAAAAAGTTCTATTTTTGGCAAATGTTAAGGCCCTTTCACACCAAAAGTGAAATGAATAAGCCTCAGGCTGAAGGAAATGCATATTTACACCTGTACAGTAGAGGGCGCAGCTCAAACAAACCTTTCAGCTGTGCAGCCATTCTGGATTAAAGAAGAATACAATACAGGAAAAGTAAGTTCAACACTCTTACTTCTAAATCTAAAGTAATTTTTGCTTATTAGTATGGTTAAATTGGATTATTGAAGGTCAGCAGCAAAGACATTGGTTAATAAAGTGAGATTAAATACATAAAGTATATTTGTGTCATTTAATATAGTTAATTATTGCATGTTTGCGTAAATTTCTGAGATTGCATTTCACTGTTTTTATTCATTTTGAGGAATACTGAATGTTTCTGTGCAAGTGAGATGAGTTATTGCCATCATGTTTAAACAGCGCACACAACACCTCTGCACTTTATTTCTCTCAACATGGGGACAGGAGAGGTGTCAGTCAATAAATGTGAAAAAGTAACTTAGATTTTTTGTTGTAAATTGGAAAAGTAATGTGTTACTTTACTAGTTACTTGAAAATGTAATCTGATTACGTAACTCAAGTTACTTGTAATGTGTTACCCCCAACACTGTTTAAGACATGATATGCGGAAGGTACAACTCGATTGTGAATGGATGATTTCAAAAAATCGAAAGTAGCAGCAAAACTTTTTTTTTTTTCCATATTGTGACGTACATCCAAATGAAACGGACTATATAAAAAAAGTAGGGTGGGGGACTTGGTTCTATTCATTGATTGTTGATTGGATGAAGGCAAATCTGAATGCGAGCTTGAGGTAAATTTAATAAAGGGGCGGGTTTTAAGCTGACTAAATGATTGGAGAAGTCTGGCATACATCACCAGAAAGAAATCTGTCATTTCACTGGAAGAATGAGTTGACGTTTCAATTAAGCACAACAAGGTCAAAATTAAAAAAGAAACATGCATGGATATTTACTTCTTTTTTTTTAAATTGCATTCACAACCCTCTTGGCTCAAAAATCTGAGATAAGTCACTGCAGTGCCCCTTGTGGCAACGGCAAACGTGCAACACAAGTATGAATTGCAGACAGACACATTTCAGAATAAAGTCAAACTGGATGTGTTTACATTCACATTCTTGCTTACAAAAAGTATATTTCGGGCCCTACCGTAGCGTATTTTCAATTGTTATCAAAATATAAGGTAGTCATATCCCATGCAATGCACCAACACGCGCTTAGAGATGGCTGAAAACACACACATGTATACAGAGGGAGGTAGTGTCCCAGATTGAGGAGTGGAGTGCTACAGTAAGCTGATTACTGGCGGTCACCCTGCCTTGCCCTTCCACAATTAGGTCACCCCCGCCCCCCTTCATATTCCATATTTCCCCTGATCTCTCCATCTTTCTGGGCCCCTCTCTTTGCTCCACCCATCTCTCCTTAACTCCAGCACTCCTTCCATCTGTTTTCTCCTCTCCAGTTTCTGGAACATGAAGATCCCAAATCAGAATTTTGGGAAGCTAATATCAGCTAATGACTGTATAGTGTATAAAGTATATTTACTGTATAATTCAAATTCATTGGTCATGAAGAGTGAATCCTGAACATTCAGTTCTTGAAACATCTGGAGTTTAATTATTTTAATTAACTATTTTATTTACAATTATTTCATTAAATTACTTTTATATATACCTAATGCCTGCAAATAGTTGAAAATGAGCAGCAGAAGTAAAAGAAATATCTTGGGGGGCCGTTGAATATTGTCTTGGACAATGGAGGCTACTTACTGGTCATTTACTAACCTTGTCTGTGGAAAACTAAAATCCCACTAACTCCTATTATGATCATGTAAAGGCAGCAAAAATTTTGTATATACCAAAATATAAACATGATGTAAGTAACTCCCAAGGTGCTATAGCCTTCACACAGATCTAGGATGATTTAGACAACTTTACTGCTGAAATATCAACATTTTTGTACAGAAGAATTAATATAAGTGCTTTGGCAAATATGAGCTGAATATTCAGCTTTTGAACCCTTTTGGAATGCCTTGTCTGTTTTAAATGAGCCTGGCACATTCTATGAAATATATATATATATTTTTTAATAAAACCTGTTAATTTAGATTAACATTTACCACATAAAGCACATTCTCTGGGTACCTGACAAAACACTCTTTCACAGTGTTGAAATAGTTGTGATCTCTTGGCTAAAGAGGAATTTCTCTCTTCCTTTCTCTATTTTCCTTTCATACATGGTAGAATTTGTGAATTTTGATTGAAAGAAATGCTCGATAATGCAATAGGCTAGATTTAGTATGGACTACAGATTCTTTCCCTGTTATATCCAAAGGGGAAAAAACGGAATTTCAAATCAAAACTACATAAAAATATAATGAATGGGTGTGTGTGTGTGGGGGGGGGGGGGGGGTCTGTATTAAGGTAATAGAAAGTTAAAGTACATTTCAAGAAAATAGCAAGCAAAACCCCTGCAGCAACAGTTGATATGAAGATACCAGAGAATCCTGTTGAACTCTCTCTCTCTGAGCTGTAGAACACACATAAACACACACGTCCCCAAACACCGATCCACAACAATACCCTTTAAGTGATTTTCACTGTTTCAATCTCTTAGTTCACTCATCTACCTTTAGTGGAAGGATAGAATAAATTGAATGAATAAGAGAGGGAGAGAAAGAATGGAAGAGCTCACATCAGCACTTAAAGGAAGAATGCATTATTGATGACAAGACAAAGCGAAACATTTATTTATCATCCCGGACACAGTCCTGAGAGAGAGAGAGAGAAAGAGAGAGAAGAGAGAGATGAGGGAATCAAAGAGCCGAGAGTCATATAGTTCAAAATCAAGTTCAACCCCCTGTCAGGCTTGGAGCTGATCTGCGTTAAAGGGAAGGTCATGGATAAGCCCAGAGAGACCATATAGAGAACACTTACTGCAATCCCATAACCCCCTGTTCCCCCCATGCCACGTTGGCTGTTATAACAAGTTTCGGGAATGCTTGAACATATGAACATACATCATTGCAGGAGCAAATGCTTGGTCAACACACAACAAAAGCGCAGTCTTTGCATTAATTTTGCAGTAACCAACCTCAGCATAATCAGATACGTTATTATTCAGGTAGTTAGCGATAAACATGTTAACTAAATTGAACTAACTTGCTCATCAAGATTCTTTGCAAAATATAGCTCCACCATGACAGTACGAAAAGAAAAGTGACAATAGACAGTTAAAGTGGTAGTTCACCCTCATGTTGTTTCAAAGTTCCTGTATATCTTTCTTCTGCCGAGATGCTAATATCTGCTATAGTGCCCAATGTGGTTTGTGTTGAATAATTGTGTTCTGACACGTTTCCAAACACAACAAAAAATGAAATCAAGCAGCTACAAGTATCTGTATTCACAAATTTGCAAATGTGCATCGCAGTGACATTAAAAAACATGCAAAAAAACATGTTTGTAAAAGAGAGAATGTGTAACTTTTGCTGCAATGAATGAACTCTGACATCTGCTGACCACAGACAATTTAAGATGCTTGGTTTTACAGGCTGTCTCAAATGCTGCACTTCTATTTGCGGGCTTGTGATGGTCCTCGTATGTCTAGGAAGTTCACAAAATCGTAGGGTGCCCTAATTGTGAATTAGGTTCAAGAAAAGTAGTGAAGTTTGCTAAGCCTACACTGATCCAAACTCCACAGTGGACTATTACCTCATCTATACAGTATGTGGTAACATTAGCAAAATTTTGGCAGCATTTCACTGACAAAAAAGGTCCATTTTCTATTCACTGTAAATACCCTAAAACTCAAAAGAATTAATTGGTTTGAGTAGGGTAAACTTAAATTAAACAAATTAGTTCAATCAAATGAACTTTTATGAGTATTTAGAACTTTCTTTTTCTTTTGAGTTCACAAAACTGACACATTTTAAGTAATCTGAAGTGTTTCATTGTTTTGAGTTTTCTGAACTTGTTTCTTTTAATTTAGACAAACTTAAATTTAACTGAAACTGGGCTGGGATTTCTATTTGCCAGCATGCTTTGCCATGTCACTCGAAAGGGAGAGTAAATGCTAAAATTAAGTGTTGTATACTGTTTTTTTTGTGTTTGCAAGATTAATGTTAAGTGGGAGATTTAGTAGTGTTTAATGTTTTGCTATGCTAATTTAGAAGAGTTATATGTTATATGTATATGTATATGTACATTTTTTGAGGGGTTGACAAGTGGAAAATGGGCTTAGTTTGAGAACAGATATATGTTAAATGTTCTATATTGCCGTACTCATTCAGCAATTGCTATGCTAATGCTATCAAGGCATTGTGTTACCAATTAGCAAGTTTGCATTTACTGAATTAGCTAGTTAAAGTTTTCCATAACATGATAACATGTCTCCATTGATAATTCTAAGCTAAATGTATGAATTATCTTACTCAAGTATAGTTAAGAGTAATTAAAATGAATGAGTAACAAAATAAAAATCTGCTAGTTCTGCTTACTTAAACTTTGAATTTCTTAACTTAAATTTTTTGATGTAACTGATTACCTCAATTTTTTTTTTTGAGATTTGCCAACTTATTCGGGTTTACAGTGTTGTAAATACTGTACAGATGTACTGTATGAAGCACAGCTCACACAGAAGTCACTTTCATCCAAGCAGCTTTCTGTTGGTCAACATGAAATCTGCATGGGGAAATCTTTAGCCCTCACTCGAAATTCCCAATTGGGTGGATTCCTATTGAAATGACTGGATTTTGCTCTCAAACATTTGGTTTAGTGTGGCATTTAGGACAGCGCTACTCTTTCCACACCCTCAAAACAGATCTTACACCAATCCATCAAACGCTCCACCAGAGCTTCCTTAAGCATGTGTGAGATTGAACAGTAAACAGTTAGAGATTAACTCCGGTCACCTCAGAGACAAACGCTGTACCACAAGCTGTTTCTGTGGCGATTTGCTGTTTGGCTTCAAGAGCGTTTCAATACAATAAACGTCTTTCTAACCTTAACAAGCTCCACTCTTTGTCATTGAGCCATTGTGTTCCAACTGAGAGTGTGCATGTTTTGCTTCTTTGTATATTTGCTGAGTATTTTTTTTAGTAAATTGTGGCTTTTGAGATATGTGTACGGTGAGGGTGCTATTGTGTTTGTGGGATGTGTACGCGGTTGTAAGTGTGCGTGTGTGATGAATGGTCCGTTACAGGGATAAGTACTCAATAACAGCTGACACCGTCTTGCCCTCTGCCCTACACACACAAAAGCCCCAGATTATATTATTGTTTGACTGCTGCCCCTCGCTCTGGCTCACACACACAGCCTCAGAAACTCCCCTTGAGCCCCCACAGCCAACATAATTACCACTATTGTGCACCAGACACACACAAACTGACAGGCACACAAAGACGCACGCTCCCTGAGATGCTCACACACATACACACACCACTTGGGGCTTTGACAAAGACACGTAAGAGATGGCATGACCTCCAAAATATGGATGCATGCACAAATACACATTCTGTTCATAGTTTTCTCTAACAATGCTTCAGTACTTCAGAGTTTAGTAATAAAAATACACTATAACAAAGAGTACCCTGTCTGTCTCTCTTGAGTGCGCTGAGTGCACGAAAAAGCCCAAGACTGTGTCGCCCTAGTGTACTTAACTCAAGACCGGCAGCTAAAAGTGTATCTCGAAACAATTTTTGACCTGACCTGGGTGGGGTCATTGTAAATGCTGATTCGTCAGATCTATGCAGAATGACAAATGTCACTTAAAACTAGCACACCCCTTTTTAGAGTACTGTGACCTCTTTCAGACACCAGGGGGAGGGGGGCGGCACTGAATGTACTGTCCCTTAACAGTTAATCTTTAATGGGCGGCTTCTGTTCAGATACTCAGACCAAAACTAGCTGTGAAATGGCTGTGGCGGCACGAATGGAGAGGCCATACGAGGAGAGACAGAGCAAAAGAGGGGTTGGGGTGGAGGGAAGAAGGAAGGTTAAGTGGAAGAATGGAACAATTCTCTTTCGTGGCTGTGTTTACATGACTGCACGTGCGCGCAGACAAATGTAGCCATTAATGCGGTCTATCTCTCTCTCTGTCTCTGTTTCTGTCGTTTTCTTTAAAACTACACCCACCCCCTCCGCCCAACCTGTCCTTGACAGATTGTCTACGCTCACCACACTCCGCACACTCTCAGAGATGCCCCAAAACATACACCTGCTGAAACCACTCTGGTTTTTTCCTTTCACTTATTCTCTCCTCCTCTCATCCTCTTGTTTCTCCTGTACCCTGACTTCAGGGACAAATTCCATGATCATATATATATATATATATATATATATATATATATAATGTTCCTATGCGTATGCTATGGTATGAGTACAATGCGCGTGACGTACATTTCATAATCGGCACAGTGTGCGCCTATTGTACAGCCCTTTTTCTTCTAACTGCTCTCAGCTTGCACATGCGCCTTGAAATTTTTTACAATATTTAGTTTGTCGATAAGGTGGAAACACTGAATTGGCCTGTTGTTTTAAAGTAAAAAAACAAGGGACAAAACAGTGACAACAAACTAAAGACGACAAAAACAAGCTGATGAGCGCTTGTGTGAGGGGGTAAGAGATACCCGCAACTCTACTTTAGATGAGTACAAAGACAATTTTATCACTCATTACTTCTGGAGCGAAATAGCACAGACATTAAGTAAAGATGAAATCTTTCTAGTGTCCATAGCCGCGTTTCCACCGCAGGAACTTTACCCAGGAACTAGGAACTTTGGGGTGGTACTCGGTGTGTTTTGACCGCAGGAACCAGGGTCTAAATGAAGTTCCGGGTAAAAAAAATTCCCCCTCTGAAAGTACCTGCTCGCTTTGTACTTCAAAGTTCCGGAACTTTTGGGGGTGGGACTTGTGCGCTGAACATGCTGATTGGTTAAGTTCACGCAGCATTTTGATTGGTTGACTCCACGCAGCATTTTATTTCAACCATCTTTTTTTTTAAAGTCTGTTGCAGTGTGTGCAGTAAGAGTTGTTTGCTATTCAAATCAACAATGGAGTTTAAAAAATACGACCGATGGACTGACGATGAGGTTCAGGCTTTATTAAGCTTATATGTGGAGGACAAAATCAAGCGGGAACTAGAAAGTCGCGTGCAGTCCTACATCACTAGACTAAGCTTCATGGTACTTTAGACCGCTATGGAAACGCAGCTAGCAATAGGTCTGGGGGGAAAAAAGTTCCTGGGACAAATTGTTCTGGGTAATTTTGGTGGAAACGCGGCTCATGTGTCAAGTGCCTATGTTTGTGAAAGCTATGAAATGGAGTATACCTTGAAAGGCTAAGCATTCACATCAAAACAGATATTTTTGGGCTTTGCTACTAGGAAGGTTACGGAGGGGAAATGAGAGTGTTAGTGTGTAAGTGTGTGTCAGGATAGAGGTGAGTGCCCCATGTGTGTGTATAATTGTTTAATAGGCTGAGAACACACAGGCATACCCCAGGGGTCTGCTCTGGGCCCATTCTGATTCCAGAGGAGCAGAGAAGGAAAGGAGATCGATTAGCCTTTCTGCCTAAAATTGACATTCTCTATTATGCACACCCACATTTACCTAAAAGGGGACATAACAAAAACTTCTACTGTTGTTATATAAACCTAATTATATAACAGAGATTAATTTTAAAAAGCCCCAAATTATATAGCCAGAAAATGCAGAACATGCCCCTCGTCCAGTCACAGATGCAAAGACAGATTTCAAACTAAAATCTGGTTTACTAGTTGTTAGCTGTGTGCATTGCCCCACCCTCATCCTGCCTGTATAAGCAATAAGCAACAACCAATGAAATTGAGATTAAAAAAGCACAAGAGGAGGTTTTACTGTACTTAGCTAACTTCTTGTTGCAAAAGTTCGTTCACAAAGTAAAGCTAAGTATACCTTTCACATACTTTACAAGTGAACAGAGCTATACTCAATTTGTCTACACAAAGATCTCTATGTCAGTGACAAAATGGAGGATGATCATGTTTATTAGGTGTATGCAAGTGTGTGTTTGTGCATAAGGTAAAGATGGGCAGAAGGAAAGAGAACCTTTCATTGCGGTAGCCATGTGGCTTTAGCCATCTGCTGACATGGTCTAAATTAATTAGCTGAACTCATTACAATTTTGCAAGGGGCCTCTAGCTTTAATGAAACAGTCTGTGGACACAAGCAGAGATCTCCCTCTTTGCTTCTCTCAATCATCAAGCCTTTTTAAATGCTCGAGTTCTTTAAAGTCTCTTGGAGTCTGATTGGCTGTCAATGCTTTTATCATTCATCAGCTGGAAAAAAAAATCGTTCTGAAAGTGATTCCAACTATACTGTTTCTCTATAGCTATAGTGCAGACTTCCCTGTTCTCATAGAATTAAAACGATTATTAAAACTTTATAGTTATCGTTATAGTTATTGTCCTTGGTGTGAATGGCCCTTTAGACAGGATGTTCATGCTGAATGGGCTGTCAAGCTCCACATCAGTAGTACATAAGACATGAATTTTGTAGCCATATGATAGTTTTGTGAGGTAAAAACCAAAAGTTGTTATACACTTTTAAAAAATTGACCCCTCGACAGTCTTTGAATAATTCTGCACTACATTTGTTGTTCTTGGTATCCTGACAATGAACACCACAAAGCCAAAACTCCAACAGATTTGCTAACAGACACACCTTTCCATTTCATCAATACTGTTGCTATGTGTCTACTTTTTTATCTTTCTCTCCCTTTCTCTCTATCCAGAGGGAGTGCTCAGTCAGTCAGTAGCACCAAAGACACAACAGATGGGACTCAACATCATCCATAAGAGAGAGAGCGAGAGAGAGAGAGAGAGAGAGAGAGAGAGAGAGAGAGAGAGAGAGAGAGAGAGAGAGAGAGAGAGAGAGAGAAGCATTTATTATTTACACCACTCCATATTGGAATATTAATGCTAAAAGCAATCGGGCGACTCTTCATTAAATTAACTGGAGATGCAGAGAAAAGGAGAGAGAGGGAGGCAGAGAAAGGGGAGAAGGCACATGCTGTTAAAAGGCCCTAAAATTAGTGAAGCAAAAATGAATCCATTAAGGCTTCCATTCTCTGCTCTCTTCCTCTTCCTCTCCTCTCCTCTGCACACCTCACACGCTCCCATTAAAAACTGCTGCCCTGGCAGCACGTGCACACTTAAAGCTGTTTTTCCATGTCTTTCCAGAAATATGCATTTCTGTGCTGTCCCCTTAAGTGCCTGCTCAAAATTTAAACATGCATTTGGTGGCCCATACTTCCTCTGCTTCCATTTACCCCCTCTTTTCGCTATAGCTCCTTCTCTTTATCTATTCTTGATCCCACTATTCACTTCTTTCCATTTTTTTAATCCCTCATTCATCTAAATGGCATTTTTCTATAGATTACGCAGGCCCCAGATGTGTACGTGGCGAGGGTACATCTGGCATTACGGCACGGGATATGCAGAATCGTTAGCAGCCCTCGTATTTATGCACATACACAAACGCGCATGCCAGCATTAGAGCCGGCAGCGTCTGCTTGGCAACACAGTGCGTGTGTGTACAAGCAGTCTTCCTATTAGCTGAGCGCTGGTACGCGCTGTTGACTTATCAAGAGCGGAAAAAAACATACATTTAATCTCCCTGGCATTACATGTTGACGTTCCAGTTACAAGCTCACTGCCTGCTCTTCAAACTGTGTGTGTGTCAGGTTTTTCTTACGTTAAGGGGACCAAATGTCCCCACAAGGACAGTAAAACCTGAAATCGACCAACCAGCGAATGGTGTGAGGGTTAGTTTAAGGAGTAGAGGATAGAAAATATCATTAGTTCAGTATAAAAAACAATAAATGTCAATCAAAAGTCCACACTATGATAGAAAAACAAAAAATGTGTGTGCGAATGTGCGTTTTCCTGCATAAGGGTGACAATCTATCCTATTTAAGGGCCCTGGACACACATACGCACACACAAAGGGGTCGAATCAATTCCAATTTCCTAGGTGTTCATTTGAATGATTGGGATGGCAGGGTTGAAATGGAGAGCCAGGCACACACACTCATTTAGACAGACAAAGCAGCGTTCTGGCTGTCTGGGTTATGGGTCACATCAGGTTTAACCTTTACGCAACACGAAAAAAGAGGACAAGAGAACGGCTTAAAACACAGACCCTTACTAAACACCTCTGAATGAAGATAGATGCTAATGTGTCTCTGACACAAGGCTTTTTTTATGTGAACAAGCACTGTGTTTGTTCATACAGTATGTAAATATCAATGCACGATTTTGTAAATATCATTGTGACATGTTTATTAGTGTGTGTGTGTGTGTGTGTGTATGTAGCTCAGTGCATTAGCGCACTGGCCGCAGGGTCGGCCCCATGAGAGGATTATTGATTTTAATGGCAGATATGCTGCTATCAGAAAGATGTCATATCACGCACAGATTACTAATCTGAGTATGAGACATGACACAACCCTGCCACCCACCCCTAAAACAAACCCACAAATCAATATCAAAAGTACACAAACTGATCCGTGTACACACACACACCAAATCCACCAACACAGGACAAACACACCTCCGTTGCACACATACACACTGCACAGACATCCCAACATACTGTCAGAGTTGCTATGGCACCCGGTCCATATGTGTGATGTGGCTGCTGTTAGTCTTAAAATAAAACTGGGTTATTCAGATCTGACTGTTTGCAGTGCTAAGCTTTGCATTAATGCCCACACTACTGCAGGTTTTAATGATCTCAGCTGTTTCTGAAAAAATGCTTTGCTACTGAAACGCATTTGGGGAGAAAAACTGCTCACACAAAAGCTTAAGGATTTGATTGAAAACTTTGGATATGTACAGTATATTAAAAATGACTTAATATCAATCATCAATCAATCATCTCTCTTGTGAAGCCATTTGATTGGTTTGTGTTAGGAACAGACTGAAATTTACATCATTATTGACTGAAAAATGTTGCTCTCAATTCTTTATTATACATATGCATAATAAAACTTGTCGTATTAAAATTTGTTGCACCAGATCTAGCACCAAAGACACCAAACAACACTTATTTTTCTTCTGTGTCGGGTATGGCTATGGGTTACAGACTTTGGAGCATAATAACCAATGTGAAAAAGAAGTCTGATCAATTGTACTGAACGTGCACTTGTAGTCTACATCAAATCTTAAAAGTATATATTAAAAATAAAACAAGGAATAGTTGTGGATAATATAATATTAATGAAATAAGGCAAATTAAGGTACTTTAAAAGAATACACTTTTATGAATGTTTCTTAAATTTTAAAAAGTTTTACTTTAAAGTACAGTTTACTAAATTGAAACTTCATTTCAATTGTGTACAAATATATTACAAATATATGTAAATACATGACATACAAGTTTCAATAGAAATGTTATTAAAGTATATTTTATTTACAGTTAGACACCACCAAAGACTATTTTAACCATATTTTAACCATATTTTAAAGACAATATAGTAATTATGAAATTACATACAAAGATATATTTAAGTGAGTCAAAAAATGTGACTTTAAATGTGACATCTATTAATGTAAGAACAAACTGACTCAGCAAAGCAATCTAAAATCTGGTTTGTGGTGTCCTTACCTGTGTGCATAATATACATACTGTCTCCCTCTGCCCATCATGATGGAGAGGACAAAAAAAGTGCATGTGGTGGTGATGAGGGGGAGTGGGGGCAGTTACTCCACCATCTGGCAGAACCTAGGGCTGTTTTTATCCCATTGCCCACATCTCTCTTTCATTCTCTCTCTCCTTTCACCTTATTTCCCTTCGCTTAGAGACACTACAGTAAAAGTAAATGTAAATGCAAATGGGCTACAAAGCAACCAGAAAGACCAGAGCTGCAGAAACTAGACTCACACACAACATCAACACGCTCCCACAAAGACCCAAATTAGGTTAATGGAGATGAATTGTAATCGAAGCCATGGTTGACGCAGACCACACACACCCTCCTTCACATGGAACACTGGAACAGACCAGAGGGGTGGAAAGAGGAAGATGGGAGGATGAGAAAGACAAAAGGGATGGATGTATGGATGGGATGTATGGATGGATGGAGAGGGGAAAATCAGTAGGAGGTAAAACTGAAGGAGATCCAAGGGTGTCGCCAAATTCTTGTCACGTCAATAAAACTCATTCCCAAGCTGAAACGAAGAGAAACAGAGGGATCGATGGAAAGATACAGGAAAGCGAAAGTGAGCCAGTGATTCACATGAGTGAGCAGACATGGGTCAGGTCAGGAAATGAAACAGCAAGACGCCGTGAGAACAGAGCATGCACTCTACTAGATAAATATACACTTACACCTCTGCACATCCCCACTCACACACACAAAAACACCCATTCACACCACAATATCAAACCATGAGGTTGTACTTTTATAGCCCAGAAAAATGAATGGAGATTTCAGTCATGTTTCATTTAAGTATCAACTTTCGAAAAACCAATATGGGTAGTATAATTCGTCTTGGAAAGTTTGATGAGAAATCTTTGAGTTCATAATGAGATCTCTGATGATTGATCATACAAATGAGTAATTTGGAAAATCTGAGCAAAGTCTGAGACATTTTTAGATCACTTCTGAAACTGCAGAAGAGACAAATTTGAGATTCCCTGAGAAAAAAAAAAAAAAAAAATCAAAGCAGAAGTCTTTATTTGCTCTCACCAGTCACTGATGTCTAGTAGAAAAAACGATTTAGAGATTTGTTAGTTTCCTTTCCTGTTTTTTTTTTCATATTGAGATATCTGGCTTTTGTCAAATTTGAGCACATAAGACATTATACACTATGCACTTATACACTATGTACTTATGCACTATGTACTCATCCATGTAGTGTATGAATTGTATAAGTTTATTTTGTCATTAAACATCGGAGTCTGATCCCCCCTCCCCCTCCGCAACGTAATTAAAGCTGTGACAGCTGAATGCATGAAGTGTCCAACGTTCCACACTTAGTTTTTTCCGTTAATTTAGTGCATAATCTGGGTATTTAAAGTGCACTTTTTCTTTTTGGAATTTTCTGTGTGAACACAATACTCACACTATTTGTACTTAAAAACATCATAGAATAGTGCATAAGTACGCAAATTGGGACTCACCTATTGTAATTCTAAAAAGAGACCAAATTCTAGAGGATTTCTTAGAAGTTGGAGAGTTGAGAGAACTCTATATTCTAAATTTCTTCTCAACTGTATCTCAATGTTGTCTAGGAGAAACAACTGAGATCTTATTTTTAATTTTTCTTTCCTATACTGGTAACAAAGATGAAAAATGTATTGTTCAGAGATCTCTCTTCCATAGCTAAGAAAACTTAAGCTCAATCTCATTTATTAAAATTCATTAAAATATCAACTTTGTCTCCAATGTTTCTTGTGAAATTTCCCATTAAGAAAAAAAAGACACAAATTAGGTTATTTTAAATACACTGAGACTAATGAATTAACATTAACAGCATAATCATAGTATGGTCATAAAATAATTTAGAGTTCATCTTGAAATCTAAGCACAGTCTGAGACATTAAGGACATTTTTTCTGAAATGTGTATAAAGAGAAATGTGTATAATTACTACCACAGGAGGTCTTTTCTTATACCTCAGGAGTTTCTCCATTTATTCTCATTATTAAGAAAAAAGAGCTGAGAGATCTATAGTATTTGAAATCAATCACAAACTCCCACAAATTTAACCCTTCAAGCTAAACTCATAATCATGGGCGTACGTATCGTATGCTGTGATCTCATAGAGACAGGAAGGGACAGGAACATCACAAACATAACCTCAGCAAGAGAGTGGCTCAAAAAGACAGACAGGAGTGAAGGGAAGAGGGAGAGAAAGAGACACAAGGAGCGAATGAATGCGAGTCTGTTTTCCTCTCAAATAAACAAGGCAAGCTCTTGTCTATCAGAGAATGAGAGGGAGAGAGAGAGATAGAAAGCACACAGTGTGTAGAGATGGAAAAAATACATGGGCATTCAAAAAACACTGAGGTGGGTGCAACTGAATAAACAGAGAAATGGAGAGAAAGACAGAGAAGGTCACAAGGTGAAAGGAGGAGAGGAGAGAGGAGGATGATGCTCTGCAGGAAGAGCGAGAGAATGAGACAAACATAAACAGCTGATGAGTGTGCACATAAAGAATGAACATAGGAAAAGAAAAGAAAAGATGGTAACACTTTATTTTAGTGTTCTTGTTACATGTTACATGTAGTTACTATAGTAATAACTATAAATCATGCATAATTACATGCAAGTGACAAGGACACCTTAACTGTTTCCCTGCCTTTGATGAGTTCTCTCGTCTTTTATGAGAAAACGCTTCCCCGCCATTGACGAGATTTTACAGCTTTCCATGTTTTCACTGTAATACGCTAGTGGGCGCTATCACACATCTTTTGAACTAGTACAGTATCCCCAGATCAAAACACTGGCAAAGAAGAAGCAGAAACAAGCGATCTCATGTGTAAGCAGATACATATGAAAAATAATGTGATCATCAACAACACTCAAAAAAAATTAACTTTCACTGTTGTTAGTTTCACTCAAACCACCCTTGTTCACATTACTTAAAAAAAATCATGTAACTACATGAACGTAAATTAACTGCATTGTTTCTACTAAAAATGAGTATTGTCAGCTTTACTTAGTAGGTGTTTCTTCAGTAAACTTAACATTGGGGGTGTTGATGGACTTGATCTACTCCATCTATGTTTTGATCATCATTCTGAATCCTATCCAGATATAGTATTGGACAAAAACGCAATTTTCTCAGCTTTTTGCTCAAAATGTTGCTTTTTTCATGAAATTTACCCACATTCAAGTGTTGATAAAAAAAAGAATGCATGAAGCTAGAATAAAACATTTTTGTGGCTGTTGTGTAAAAGCAGAGGATCTGTTCTTTCTTTATTGCATGTTCAGATATTCATACAACAAAATATTTTGGGGGCCATTAAATTTTTGTGAAAATGACCAAAAATGCTGGCGGTGGCTGTCAACTTTATAAAAAAAAAAAAAACAAACAAAAAAAAAAAAACAGTATAACTAAAAAGATAAATTAAAGCTGGTAGTGTCATGCAACCAGAGCTTTGACTAAAAGACAAAAGGTCTGGTCCACATTACAGCTTATTTTGACCAAGCACCACCCACTTAGACAGGAAAAGCCATCTGATTGATTTCTAAAGTGAACAATCACAGTTTTTTTTGTTTGTATATGCAGTTTAGGGGCAGGTTAACCATAAGTCATGCATGAAAAGTAACAGTATTAACATTTGTATTAAAAAAAATAAAAAAAAAATGATCAGAATTTCTGTTTAAAAGTAAGTGCTGATTATTTCACAGATTCAACTCAGAAAATAAAGTCGAATATGCCATTCTGTTACAGAAAACCAGTTAACTTAAAATGTTTAAAGGGTTAGTTCACTAAAAAAATGAAAATTCTGTCATTAATTACTCACCCTCATGTCGTTCCACACCCGTAAGACCTTCGTTCATCTTCAGAACACAAATTAAGATATTTTTGATAAAATCCAATGGCTCAGTGAGGCCTCCATTGACAGCAAGATAATTAACACTTTCAGATGCCCAGAAAGCTACTAAAGACATATTTAAAACAGTTCATGTGACTACAGTGGTTCAACCTTAATGTTATGAAGCGACGAGAATACTTTTTCTTCGAAGCTTTATGAATCTTTTGTTTCGAATCAGTGGTTCGGAGCGTGTATCAAACTGCCAAAGTCACGTCCCCCAGTGGTGAACCACTGAAATTTCAAAACACTTATGACGTAACAAAGCCTCGTTTACTGAAATCACATGACTTTGACAGTTTGATACAAGCTCCGAACCACTGATTCGAAACAAAAGATTCGTAAAGCTTCATGAAGCAGTGTTTTGAAATCGCCCATCACTAGATATTGTTGAATAAAGTCGTTATTTTGGTTTTTTTGGTGCACAAAAAGTATTTTTGTCACTTCATAATATTAAGGTTGAACCACTGTAGTCACATTAACTGTTTTAAATATGTTTTTAGTACCTTTCTGGGCATTTAAAAGTGTTAATTATCTTGCTGTCAATGCAGGCCTCACTGAGCCATCAGATTTTATCAAAAATATCTTAATTTGTGTTCCGAAGATGAACGAAGGTCTTATGGGTGTGGAACGACATGAGGGTGAGTCCTTAATGATAGAATTTTCATTTTTGGGTGAACTAACCCTTTAAAGGACAAATCCATTGATTAAATTGTCCTTAAAATCAGTCATTGCACCTTGTAAACAACCTCCTGGTGGACTGACAAAGAACTGTGTGAGACTAGTTAAGAGGCATCAACCTAAAAGTGAACAATAGCGCATGTGCATGTGCATATGTGTAAACATTCTCATGCATCTTGCATGTTTCAGCATTCGACTCTTGCTTTACGCTAGCAAGACTGTGAGCATTCAGCTGTTCAGCAAATTCATCAAGAACAATCTGTTCCAAAGCACGCAGAAAGACTGTGTACCAGTCAGCGTGTGTATGCGTGTGTGTTTTGTGTGTTTGTTGTGCATGGCAAGCGGTCATGCTCTGATGCCCTAGGCCTTGTATTAAAGGTATGGTGACTGCAGAGGAGATGTGTTTGTGTGTGCGTGTATGTGTTTGAGGAGGTGGAGGGGGTTTGTGGTGGTCTCTAGAGGGTTTGTATCAAGGCTAGGCTGGTTTTCAACTGAAATGTATGAGATTCAAATTACATGCTTGCTCTTCTCTTTTCTACACCCCTCCTCCCTCCGCTCTCTCTTTCCTTCTCTTCCTCTCTGTCTTCTGGGATTCTTAGTCAGCTTCAGGCTCAGAAACATTCCCTCCCTTCTCTGTTTTCCCTTATAACTTCTCTAGCCAAGGAGACAGCTAAAAAAAGACAGCTACTTGACATGTTTTAAAACACTGAGACATTGTATTGTAGTGACTGGACTAAGACAATTTCAGTTAAACAGGTGTGTTAAAGACCACTTAAAGATCACTTTGGACAGCTCAATGACCTCCAGGTGACCTAGAAGCATTTTAGGATGCTTCCGTTTGAGCATCCTGTGTTCAGCCAAAAGTTATTAGCAGTGTTCTGCAGAAAAGAGAAATGAGTGAAACAGTAGGCCATTATTCAAGAAAAATTAATTATGGGCCAACTTCTTCGGAATAACATATTTGGATATAATCTATCACAAGACCCACCAAAATATTTGAGATGGGGTATGGGTCCAGAAGTACTGTAAACTTAATCTTAATCAAAAGTTTGATATGACAGAAATTGAGTATTTAATAAAAATAATATATATAAATATTATTTTCTTTTAAAGTAGAACTGTAAAATTTCAATACTAATATTTACATTTTAATTTCTTCATTTACAAACGGTAAAGAGTATATGAAATGTGACCATAAAAACTTGATATCGCTCCAGCTCGGATATGAACTGTAATCCGCACTGCGAGTGTTGTTAAACTCATCGCAGTGTTCAGCGCAGAAAGCGCTCTCATGCTTGTTGCGTGTGTGTACATGTGAAATGCTTTTTACAGACTGAGACATTTTTTCCTTATGTGTTGGTAGGTAGCCAAATGCACAAGAGGGAATGCAAACAACGCACTCTTATGACCATGTCTCTGAAAGACAACAGCGTTGAGTTGAACAGATGACAGAAATGAAGAAACAGACCTGAAACAGCCTTTCGTGACATTTGAATTCTCCAGTGAAATGCAATCTCATGCAGAAGACAGCACAGTGATTGGAGTGAACGAGTTTCTTCTCATTAATAATGCGCACCGAGCCGCTTAATAATGAACCGAGTCGCTCTGAGACCCTGAAAACACTTATTACAAGTTGCACACACACTCATCAATTTGAAACATGCAGCACATATATTTATATAATTAAATCACAACCTTTGCGATTTGAAAATCGCACTAAGCATTATCGTGATTTTGATTTGTGTGTGTCATTCACTGAAACGTAAATTTAGCTGCAGTCAAGTGCCTTTGGGTCGAACCCACAGTTAATAGGTTAATAGGTTATGGTTAATTGGTTATATGTTAACATAAAATATTTTCTCATCTTGAAAAGCTGGAAAATATGAAACTTTCAAGAATAAAAAAAAAGATCATGACCAACATCTTTTAGAGCATAAGAGGAAGAGAAATAAATAGGGCCAAAGATCGAACCCTGAGGTACACACCACAGTATGAGTGTAAAACAATGTGCAACAACTTAAACTTAAAGCAAAACAACTCAGTAAAAGTTAGCTGTTGAGATTCAATATACAGTCAATGTATGTTTTCCACAAAATGTCTTCACGAAATTTTAAAATACAAAAAGAAAGGGGAAAAAAGCATTACAAGCCCAAGGCAGTGCAAAGCGTGGGTACTGGACCAAAGCTGTCGGACTTTAACTGGGCAGAGAGCAACAGAAATGCATACTGCCTGACACTTCAGCAGGGGCATGGAGAGAAAGAGAGGGGAGGCAGAAGGGATGAGAGAGAGGAGATGGATGGGGAAGCTAGTTAGATGAGCAGGAGGAGAGAAATAACGATCCTGAGCGGGAGAGGGGGGTCAGGTGCACCTGAAATGTTCTAAAGAGAGAGAAACAAAGGATGAATATCGAGTGGAGGGAAAGGAGAGCCTGAGGAGGTGGAAGTCAAGAGAAGAGGTACAAACACGTATTCACTCACACACAAACATGCTCTTAACTCATAAATAACTATGCTCAGAGGGGAAACAGGTTAGAAGACACTTTTCTCAAACAGATATGAAGCTGCGCTGCAACCTATCAGACCCCAACATAGAAAATAAAAGCAAGCCTTATACAAAATCCTTCTTATAGAGTGATTGTCAAGGTCTAATGCCCCATTCAAAATGACAGCAGTTTTTTTTTTTTATATGACTGTGTAACTGGCCGTAGCTTTTGAAAATCCAACCTAGACTCATTGAGAAAACGTGCCTGTGGCGACATTTCTGCAAAAATGATTTTAGGTTGCTTCTTGCACATTTCTCAACATTTTCATAGTGAAATGTCCATTGAAAGATGCTAAAAGCGCATTTAGCTTTATCTGAAACAGATTAACAGGAATCTGACAATGTTTTATGATGTCAGATGTTGTACATACTGTGGCAGTTTGGTAACCAAATAATTATTATTTGGTGACTAAATAATTTGCCCCTGTAATGATAATTTGTGTGAAAAGGAATACGTTGTTGCTGTTTTACTGCCACTATTTTTTTTTTTTTTCCCAGCTGGAAACTGTATTGAATTTTATGAATAGGTAAGTTTTTGAGTTTTGCAAAAATGTCTGTAGAGGCATGTTTCTCCAATGAGGCTATGTTGTTTCATCACATATCTGATCACAAATCAAATGTATATTGCCTGTAAAAGATGTTGTTTTTCTATTTGGACAATGAATAAGTTTCCTTTAGGGAAAATTTGTGTCTATAAAAAGCATGAGTGCATAATGTATCATGAACAAAATAAACAATTATCAATACATGAATCAAACCCTTTCAGAAAGCCAACCATCATTAAAGGCACACTATGTAGTTTTCGCCTCTAGAGGTCACTTATTCAAAACAAAGACGTAGCTTGATGAAAAAAAAGATCATGACCAACATCTTTTAGAGCATAAGAGGAAGAGAAATAAATAGGATAGATAAATAGATCTAACCCTGAGGTACACGCCACAGTATGAATGCGCAACAACTTAGGCCCCGTTTACACTAGTGCATTTTCGTTTTAAAACGGATAACTTTTGCTACGGTTACGCCTGTCGTTTACACTACTCCAGCGTTTTAGACCCTCAAAAACTGAGACTTCTGAAAACACTGCAGAGCCCGTTTTAGTTTGAAAATGCTGGGGTTGCATTTCAGTGTAAACGGACCAAAACGCAGACTTTTGAAAACTATAGCGTGGCTGTCCACGTTCGCTCTGCGCATCATTGGCGACCGTGTAAACAATAACATGGAGACTGAACTGCAATCTTTGCTGGCTTTACTGTTGTCATTTTAAGCAGCCATTGTGCAGTTAAACTCTGCATTTTTTTTTTAATACTGCAGCTAACTACATGCACAAGAGGCAACTGTTTAGACTTGTACGTGCATGCCCAGTGTGCATGAACGGTCATGTGACATGAGTTTTCAGTCGTGTAGTGTAGACGGAGATCGTTTCTGAAACACTGTGGATTATGCCAATGTAGACGAGGACCGTTTTCATTTTAAAATGCCATTTTAAAATGAAAACACACTAGTGTAAACGGGGCCTTGAATAAACAGATTGATTTCACAGAATCATAGGAGGTGTTGTCTTCACGTCTACAGATGGTGGAAAAGAATCAGATGAGACTCGGGCAGAAATCATATTCATGGATGAGCTAATGTATTAAAGATTTATTAACTGTAGTTATGTAGTTAACTGTAGTTATTTACTGTAGTATGAAGCAGGGTGTGACTGAAAACCCTTGGAGTGGAGCAAGGCCACTGCAGCGATTGCAAGACAAGCGCGACTCACGACATGGCTCGAGAGCAGTGGAGCTTTTATTATGACGCAGACGAACGCTTTCGCTTCTTCCGGTCATGAGTATGTGGGGTAACGTAGCGCTGTTTTATCATCTTAGATACATTTGTGTGTTGAAAGATGTTATAATGCTACTCTGTGCATTCACTCTGTGGCTGCTATGAGAAGCTAGATCGATATTAGGCATCAAGAAAACGAGATTTAAACAATGAGACTTACTGTGTTGAGCTGTGTTGCTCACCTGTCTAATAAAACACATAATATATTAAAGCGTTTTTTTGGTGTTTCCATGGTTTCTAAAAAAAATAAAACCAGAAATCAAGATTAACATGGGTATGATGTCATTGATAGACGACGCACGGACATGGTCCGTGTCATGGTTAAAATTGCTTATTTCTCTGGATTTAAACATTCTTGGAAACATTTGGGATAATGTAAGTACACAAGTCAACAAAATAACACTGTTCTAGTGGTTTTTGGATATTTTAATCCAAAAATCTTACATATTGTGCCTTTAATATTTTTTTTTTTCCTGAATTATCGCTGTTTATGGGCAGGAACAAATCTCATAGAACAATAAAATTACTCACAGTAACATAAACATTTCCTCTGTCTTGCTAACACTGAACTAGAGTGTCTTTACTACCATTGGTGGATGCCATATCACATTGCAGCTAATTTGCATAAAATTAAGCTTCACAACTTTGTCACATCGCAGAACACTCCCAGATCGCATCGCCTACGGGCGCTGTCGCTCTCTTATTGAAAATGAATGAGTTCTGACTATCGCAGCAGAAAGCTGTCAGTGTGAACAACACCCCTTTAGAAAGCAACAATGCACAAATTACAAATTATGCAGCTATAAAGCAAGTACAAAATGCATTAGAGATACTGACTCCACTTTTCTTGGAAACATTGATCCACCGTAAATGCGTAAGTGTGTGTGTGCAGGCATTCTGGGAGGCCAGTGAGATGATGTCCAGATTAAAGACTTGTGGGAGTCCCAGGACGCTCACTATATAACACAGAGGCCATTGATTAGCCATTAATGACGCATTGAGAAGCCATCTCCCCCACCAGTACTCAATCATACCTCCAGAAAGAGAGAGAGAGAGAGAGAGAGAGAGAGAGTCAGAGGCATCAAGACAGGCTCTCGAGACGTATGCCTATGGCCAATGCACAGCCGTGCTGATATTCAGTACAACAGCACAACCACAATAACATTCATTCATTCAAATCTAATATATTATATAATATATATATATATATATATATATATATATATATAACTAATGTCCTTCAGAATTGTAGGAGCGCACAAGCCATTCATGAAATCATTTTCTAACTCAAGGCAAAATCTTTCAATCCTTACTTACACACAACACAAAGTCATCATTGCTGTGGTCAAACAGCATTAATCTCTGCTCTGAGACCTATGGAATAATTCAAATATCACATCCACCGCATTATGAATGACATCTCCACTGCCACACTTAGGTGGCCCTCACCCTTCCTAAGCATGAAATGGACTGACACGTACTCACCCACACACTAAATCAGGTTCACATCAAGGCCGGGGTCCTCATTACAGATAACGGCAGTGCTAATTAGTACTGTTGGTCAAGCAGGTCTCATTTCAATCCGTACATTTGCTTTTATGTTTTCACTGCTATGAAAAAAAAGCTATTTCTGGATCTAGCTTGAAGATCCAATTCAAGGAAATATTATGCACAAACATATATAGCATATTTGCAAAGATGACAAAACGCTGGCACATGCGAGCATGCGGCACGCGGATGGCGCAGTGTGGGGTTTTGCTGCATAACTAAGCGCGTAGAGAGGAAGCCATCTTCTCTGGGTAGTGCCAAATGAATTCACTGAGGCTCTATGCAAATGTTCCCTAGGCTAACGAGCCTGGCTGGATGATTGGAGTGCCATTGAAATTCTCCTCTCGCACTGCACTCCTTCCTCTCTTGGCTTCCTATCTGTCTGTCGCTCCTCCTCTCTATCTCCTTCGCATCTATCTATCTATCTATCTATCTATCTATCTATCTGAGGCGTGTTTTAATGTTTAACTCAATCTCTCTTCCCCTTTCTCTCTCTGTGGGCAAAGGGACGGTGGTGTCTCTTCTTAAACACGCAGTGATGCTTTGCACCTGCTCTCCCTGTAAAACATCCAAACACGGTTGTGAATAAACAAGCCCAGTCCTCCAACCCTCTGCTCAAACCACCACTGCCCCCGTAAACACACATCAATAAGTAAACGCCTCCATTTCCCTCATCTCCCCCTGTACACACACACATACACTCACACAAATACACACACACACCAGGTAGGATGCCTCTACAGCTTCTTCCCTTTAGCACCTTGCTCTTTAATGGAGATACAGAGACTGGGATAAATAAATAAGGAAAAGATAGGGCGTCTTTAATGGGCAGACACATGGCCATCAGCCCTTCTTTCCCCAGAGGCTGTGGCGACTCTGGGCTTAAAAGAGCACACCTCTCTCTCTCTGTCCATCTGTCCGGCCCGACCACAGCTTTCATCACTCTTTCACTGTCTGCATAATTCAGCACCTGCCTCTTTTTCTGTCTTTTACTTTGTCCCTTCTTTCTTTATTTTTGTTGTGCCACTTTCTGAGGGAATATTGTCACTCATTCTCTAACCCTGAGACAGCGAGACAGAGAGAGATAGAGAGAAAATGGTGTGGTTGTTTGAGGGAGCAGCTGGAGTGGAGGCACGCTCCACTAAAGAGAGCGCTGATTACTAACGCTCACAGAGCAGCTCTCCATCTTCACCTCTCTCTCCCGCTGTAGAGATTCTAGGGTCTGAATATGCAGATTGGTAGAAAATGGCTGTAGCTGGCAGACACAGAGGCCTGTGTGTGATCAGCTGAGTCTCACTGCAATTCACTGAGGCATTTTACTTGTACATTTATAAGCAAATCAGGATGTATTTTCACACACATACTTGTTTGCTGATCAAGTCTAGGCCTTTTAGTTTGTCCAATTTTTTGAGCTGCATCCCCACAAAATGTATAAATTCGACTGAACTCTTAAATGCTATTGCATATAAATTTAAAATACTACTACTAAAAATAATAAATTGTGCTGTCAAATCGATTAATCGCGATTACGATTAATCGTGATTAATCGCATCTAGCATAAAAGTTTGTTTATATATTATGTGTGTATATATTATATTTATATATATTATACAGTACATATATATGTGTGTGTGTGCGTGTCTCTGTGTGTGTGTATATACACACAGATACTTACATATACTGTATATATATATATATATATATATATATACACACACACACACACAAATATACAATATATATGTACACGCACACACATATATATTATATAAACAAACTTTTATGTTAGATGCAATTAATCGATTTGACAGGGCTAATAATAATACATTACAATAACAATAATAATAACAAAATTTCATAGTTCAGTCAAATTCATACATTTTGTGGTGATGCAGCTCAAAAATGGACAACCCCAGAGAACTTCATTCATTCATTCATTCATTCATTTTTATTCTCACTGATTAAGTCTAGGCTGTCTGAACTTTGAAATGTTATGTACATACATACGTTTTCATTCATTCATAATATTATTTGTCTGCTACAATGAATATGAATTAAGAATGGGTTATGAAGTAAAAAAAACAAAAAAAAAACATCAAAATGAATTATAACATTAAAACACAATGATATTTTACTGATAATGATTTTAAAGGCCCGTTCACACCAAGGACGATAACTATAACGATATTGACAAAGATGTAGGTATAAAAATCGTTCTAAATATAAAAGAATATCAGAGTCCAACCACAACTATAACAATAACAGCACAGAGAAATTATATAGCTGGACTCACTTTTAGAATGATTTGTTTTTTCTCCAGCTGATGAACGATAAAACATTGACAGCCAATCAGAATCCTTTCTGCTTTAAAGAGCTCAAGCATTTAAAGTGGCAGATGACAAAATTGCAGCGTGCTTAGAATAAACAGAACAATATGGTCCGCTGGTGTGGATGCAAATGTAGTTATCGCTCTTGGTGTGAATGGGCCTTATCTTCATATTTTGGGTGAGCTGTAGACTAGTAACATGGTACTGAATGATTACAATATTCATATGCCATGAATATGCATAGTACTCAAGATAATACAAAGAAAACCATGATATTGCCATGATAAATGTCCAAAATTATGGTATTACCACTATGCCATGTCCAAAAATCCACTGTAATACTATGAATACTATAAAAAAGTGGTAGAAAGGTCAAACAAATCTGTGTATTTGAACAGTGACTAAAGAAATGTGACTGGAGAAATGCACTGTAGGACGGAAACGTCCAGTCAAATCAGAATGGTGTAATTCCTCTTCAGCGAGCGAGTCCCCACTGGAGTTCAGTGCCCTCTTCCCTCATCCGTCACACGCTCCTTCAGCACCTCCAAATAAATACCCATACACTCCATTCACTGCTCAGATTATTGATTTATTTTTCAGTCCTACTTTAGAGGACAATTTGTATAAAGCTATTCCATAATGTATGAGAGTGTGTGTATTATTGTAACTCGTGACGTGTGAGGGGCATGTTAGGACATGACCAACTGCTCTCTCTCGCCCACAAACACACATTACATGAACAATTTACAGGCATACACACTAGAATACACACACATGAGGTGACGACTGATCATTAACGGGTTGCTCTAGAACAATGTGACCTCACCTTATCATCACTGGCAGGTCTAATTTTAAATAGATCTTTAAACTTTTCTATACAATGAAATTAAATGAGGACTTGGGCTGTCAAGTTCTGGAAAGTGCTATAAAGCATTTCATATGAGCTTCAGAAATCTTGCGATATAGTGCATGAGTCATATGAATCAATTTAATAGTGGAGCTCATTTTTGCAGCTCAACAGCCATTTAATTGTAAGGGAAAAGAGCAGTGTGAACATTCTGCTAAACGTCTTCTTTTAAGTTCTACGAAAAAAGCTAACTCAAAATATTGATATTATAATAATATATAATATCAAATAATAACCCTAAAATAACACTGCTGTAAAGTAGTGCTAGCATAAATGAATACATATAAGGGCGGAGCTGTTAACACGACACAGTTTTCAACTGTGGAACACTTTTTCTGTTTTGGCCCATCATTTACACGTCAACGAAGTTTTGGGTGCCTGAAAACTGTTTGAAGACAGGATTCAAAGTGCAAGTTTTGAAAACGATACCGTTATCATCTCAGTGTAAACTACAAAAATGCAAATTTGTCTATAGGCGCGTAGTGTTTCTTTACAAAGTGATATCGCCAACTGCTGGCCTGGCATGCATAATGCAGCGTATTTAATAGTTTTCTCAGATCCGTGTGATCAGGGAATCATTTTGACAATGTTGTTGTCTGTACGTGAAAAACACAAAAGAAAAACTTTTCGGTTTTTAGTACATTGTTGTCATGTAAACATACCATAAATGTATAAATTTGGAAGCGTCTTAACAACCTGAACACGAATCTACTGACTTCCTCCTCTGAATCTGCTCTCTCATTCAGTGTTTTTCCTCTGAGCTTTCTCTGTAGAAGTGTTTGGTTCAAGGAAGTCTGTCCAGGTTGGAGTTTATGCCCCTCTCAGCAGGAATCTGTCAGCCATTCGGAATGTGTTTGTGGCATGCACATAACTGTGAAAGCACTGGCCTGTATATGTGTGTGGCGCCATGGTGGTACGCTAATAAAAAAAAAATTCAAAAAAACATCACACTGCGATGCATCCTCACACCTTCCTCATTCCGACCGTCGTTTCATACTCGTTGCCATGGAGATAAGATAAAACTCACACTGTTTTGGGCTTACAGAAAAGGAGGAGAACGATCTGAACAGAACTGCTTGATGAAAACTCTTACACATACACTGGTGCATACATTTCACACTATTCCAGACAAACTGACACCGGTGGCAAAAAGGGACACTTTAAAGCGATAGTTCATCCAAAAATTCTCTATTACTCAACCTCACGTTGTCTCAAACCCAAAAAAATGTCCCAAAAGATGACAAAAAGCACCACAAAAGTAGTCCATAGAATAGTCGTATACAATATTCAAAGTCTTCAGAAGTCATATGATACTTTTGTGTGAAGAAAAGACCAAAATTTAAAAGGTTATTTCACCCAAAAAAGCAAATTCTGCAATCATTTATGTACACTGATGTTGATTCAAAAGTCTTTTGTTCATCTTCAAACACAAATAAATATATATTTAACAAAACCTGAGAAAATTCTGTCCCTCCACTGAACGTCCACGTAACCAAAACTTTGACACTTCAAAAAGTTCACAAAGAGATCATAAAAGTAATCCATATGAATTGAATGAATTGAACAGAATTTTCAGTAAACTAACCCTTTAAATTGTTATTCACTGAAAATCTTGACACATAGATATAGTAATTCTTTTAAAAACTCCTGCTGATCCAGTTTACAAAATTGGTCCGAGAGATTCATTCTCAAGTTCAAATCACTGATTCAGTCATCAGTCAGATTCTCAGTTTCAGTCTGTTTCTCACACAAAGCTATCAAATGACTTCAAAAGACTTGGAATATGGCATATACAGACTACTTTTATGATACTCTTATGGCGCTTTTCCACTGCGTGGTATGACTTGGCTCAGCTCGGCTCGGTTCGGTTCGCCACGGCTCAGCTCACTTTACTTTCGGTTGCTTTTCCACTGTAGTTTAGTACTGCTTCAAAGTGGGTGGGATTATAGACTGATATAGTTGCACCGCCTTTACTGCCGTGGATCTGCTCCTCGGCTACTAACTAGTCTGCACCTCATCTACTGACCACGATACAACCATTTCTTTATTCAATTTGTGTGCTTTTTTTTTTTCAAAAAAGTTGCGCAAACAAATGATACTGCGGTAGCTGTTACTGACTATTTAAATCTAGCGGGTTTGGTGTCTCGCGTTTCAAATCCAATGACGGTGGTAGTGACGATTCTCTCTGACCAATCAGTGATCTGCAGTGTTTACACATCACATTTAGTATCGGTAACCTCAACCGAAGTGGTACTATTTAAGCGAGCCGTACCGAACCGTACCATGCAGTGGAAAAGCGCCACTACAGGGCCGGTTCTAGACACTTGGAGGCCCTAGGCAAAATTTATGTTATAGGTCCCCCACACCGTACCCCTCCTCCCTCCACTTTTCAAAATTTGTACAGTAAGTTATTTCCAGTTACTTTATAATGTTAACTTAATTAAATTTGATTAAAAATAATTAATTCATTTTTTTAAATATTTAATTTAAAAAAATACTCATAAAGCCACACACTGGCTAACATTTTTAAGGTTTATTTATAATATTATGCAATCCCCTGGCTCACCTGTTATCCAGCAAACACAATGAGTGAATGAGTCTGCCGAACATTTTTCCTATTACTAGGTAGAATTCGTTATTCATTTTGATGCCATTTCAGTAATAAGGTAATTTTGGCCTCCAAGTGTCTAGAAGCTTTTCTACTGCATGGTACGATTCGGTACGGCTCACTTTTTGGCACTTTTCCACTGCGTGGGACGGCTCGGTACAGAACGGTACAGCTCGCTTTAATAGTACCACCTCGGTTGAGGTTCCAAGCGAGCCGCACCGATACTAAATGTGACGTGTAAACACTGCAGACCACTGATTGGTCAGAGAGAATCGTCACTACCAGCGTCATTGGATTTGAAACACGAGACACCAAACCCGCTAGATTTAAATAGTTAGTAACAGCCACCGCAGTATCATTTGTATTCAGCTTCAGGCACATTCCTAATTGACAGACCAACTCCTCATTCAATTTCATTATTTCAAAACTTGGATATTAAAATATTCACCTTTTCTTATATTCAACGGATTAGTTATTCTCTCACAGTTTGTGTATATGTATCTAAGTGCTACAGTCTAGGATTTATCAGACAGTCAAATATTGACATATGAGAGAGCAGCAGCATGGTCACTTTCTGTCACTCACAGAGTTTAACAGTGTATGCATGGAAATGTAGTGTTAATGTGGAAAATATCTGCTACTGGAATACACCAATGTTAAACTAATGGAGAACTATAAAAGAGGAACAAATGGAGGACAAGGGGGCGATTGAAAGTTGAGCGCTGGATTATTTTAGATCAGCAATGTGTCTGGGATTTTTATTGGATTGTAAAGGAAAAGTATATTGAGTGAGATAGCACTGCTTACAACGTACCGAGCAGGAAGCGAGACCGTTGAGCAAGAGCACAGACTTCATTTTACTGCTAAAAGATATTTTATCACTAAAAAATGAATTTTTTGTCCATTATTTCAGTTTTGCTTGGTTTTCCTTGAAGTGTCAGGCTGATGTAGAACTACAGCCACACACATACACGCTCACGCTCACAAACTGCACCACTATTTGAGATTTACTGCAAACAAGATGCAGTTTTTCCTCGCCCTTCATATAAATAGTCCTATCAGCATAATGATTCCACATCGCACATGCTGACGTGCTTATTTCTTTATTTCTTTTCCATTTCAGATCAATAATTTAGCATCCCTCCATCTTTTTTTGCATTTCATTAAATTCACACAGGGAATTGCCTGGATGTTATGAGCTTCATTCCAGCGTCATCAACGGAGGGGTGTGGAATAGATTTGGAGCAAAATGGCTAAATTACACATTTTAAAAAGGAGGGAGACCCCAAGATCAATCACACATTACTGTACATGTCAGCTTTTGAGGACACAATTGCAGAAAATGAAAAAAAAAATCCTTTTGAGGACATTCTTAAAGGGAAGAAAAATGAATCATAATGAGAGTTCTTTTTTCAGGTCTATGTATGCCAGTTGTATTTTAGGGTCAAAAGTAAAGTGTGTAATTTCTGCAACAGTTGCAGCTCAAAATGACATGTTGAACATAATACAAGAAATTATTATGAACACCAAGTTCACATTTTACTTAAAGGTCAGGGTTTAGTTTAGGATTAGTCTGTAATAATAATAATTAGCTTTATTTAGGAACAATAGAAGACAATGGAAAGGCCAAATTGAGAGGGTGAGGAAAGTGTGTGTTGGGTTTTTTTCCCCTCAGCTAAAACAAGGGTAGACTAATGACAGGCAGTGTAATTGAACCTGTAAATCCTGCTCTAACTCCTCACTGCTCTCTCTGATCCTCTTACACATCTTGCCATCTTAAACATGAGTCACACAGCAGAAATCAGCTTACTGCTTTACACACACATACACACACTCTCTCCGGCCCTCCTACACACACAAGTGAACGCTACCGCTATTACACCATTAATAAAACGTACCATCGTATTACCAGTTTTTCTTTCTTTTGAACATTTGCCATGGTAACACAGTGCTACACTTAACCAAAAGCTCTCCAATAAAGCTCTAGTACCTGATCTGAGCCCCATGGGGTTTGTGTCGGATTTCATTTTCTCAGATTCTTATATTATTTAAAATTTAAAATTTAAAAGTTTGGGGCTGATTTTTAAGATTTTTTTCTTTTTTTATGGTTTTGAAAGAAGTGTCCTATGCTTACTATAGAGTTACAGTTAAGGTTTGGTTTAGGGTTAGTTACTTGTAATTATGCATAATTTACCGTTATTACTTTAGTAAGTACATGTAGTAACGTGTAACTACGGCACTGTAAAATAAAGTGTTATGCTGTTTTCTATTTGAATATATTTAAAATGTATTTATTCCTGTGATGGCAAAGCTGAATTTTCAGCAGCCATTTCTCCAGTCTTCATGATCACAGTGTCACATGATCCTTCAGAAACGCTTGTGCTGCTTAACATTTTTGTGGAAACTGTGGTACATTTTTCTCATGATTCTTTGATTAATAGAAAATTCTAAAGAAAAGCATTAATTTGAAATAGAAATATAACTTTTGCTGTGACCCTGGACCACAAAACCACTCACAAGGGTCAATTTTTTGAAACTGAGATTTACACATCATCTGAAAGCTGAATAAATTGAATAAATAAGCTTTCCATTGATGTATGGTTTGTTAGGATAGGACAATATTTATCCGAGATACAACTATTTGAAAATCTGGGATCTGAGGGTGCAAAAAAAAAATCTAAATATTGAGAAATCACCTTTAAAAGTTGTCCAAATGAAGTCCTTATCCATTCACAAAAATATATTTTTGATATATTTACAGTAGGAAATTTACAACATATCTTCATGGAACATGATCTTTACTTAATATCCTAATGATTTTTGGCAAAAAAGAAAAATCGATAATTTTGACCCATACTATGTATTGTTGGCTATTGCTACAAATATACCCGTGCATCTTATGACTGGTTTTGTGGTCCAGGGTCACATATATATATATATATATATATTTTACAAAGGGAAGTGGCATTTAGCGGTGTCTGCCAAAGAACCGGTATTTCTGAATGGGCTGACGCTGGGATTTAGCGGATTTGAAGCAAAAGTATTTAATGAACGTATACTATGTGTGGAGAGCGTTTGCTCAATATCATTATCTCATTTTCATTAAGATTGAATTTGGTCTCATTGAAGCATCTTCCCCTCCATCTCAGAGCTGTCAAAGACATCAAGATTTTTTCAGTAAATAACACTTTAAATTTGGTCTGTTGCTCATATATTGCTTTCATGTGCATTCAGAAGACTCTGAATATAGTGCACACATCATATAGACCACATTTATAATATCTTTAAAAATAAGTTTTAAGCTTGACAACACTAGTCACTTTCATTATTATATTGAAAAAGAGTGGCCTTTTAAGTGGCCTTCCTTTATTCCACCACAAAACTAAAATCTGTTACGTTTATCAAGATAAACCCATGGGCCAAAAGTTAGCTTTGCTCATGTTGTAGAAGATCATTAGAATTTTTTAGCTCGATTGATGTGCTGGGTAATCTTTAAGCAAAGAGTGTCAGAGTCAGTTTGCTAGAGCTGGAAGTGTGACCTTCTGTTAATCTATTAAAGCAACTGGTTAATCAATTAAGCTGGAAGTCACGGTCAGCAGCAACAATGCCACACAACAGATAGAGGAGAAAACAACAAAAGCGCTGCCCTGGGATCACACAAACACACTCACTCCGCCAAGGTGTACATCCCTAAGGACGTTTTCCCACAATCCCCCGTGTCTTGTGGATGACCACTCACACGTCCGCATCTGTGACAAGAGAGAGGGGAATCCAAGCATGTAATCAATCAATACTTGCTGGAAACCTCTGGACCCCTTATACTGATACACATTGACACAGCGGCTAAAGCGGATCAATGAGCGCTCCAGTGTGAAGGACAGGGAGACGCACACCTCCATTGAGAAAGATGAACTGAGCAAAGAGAGAGACTCTAGTCACTGATTCCATCTGACTTGGCTGGTGTAAGCTGCACCTATTGATTTTCCAATCAACTACAAGGCCAGGGTTCACACAAACGTACACACACACTCTGCCACTTGAGCTAGGAAGTCCGCTACTCAAGAAAACCGCTACCTTGTTTGAACACACACACAAAGCACTCTTGGCAGAATCATTTTGCTGCCTTTAGAGTGAATTTGATAAAGTGGGAAAGCTTTTGTCCACTATCAGACTGGATTTTTCACACAAACAAACACACATACATGGGATGTGAGTTACAGAGGAGATCAAAACACCTTAATTAAAATAAAACATAAACATTACATGAAAAAAAAAGTGTTTGCAGGGGAGTTTTTAAGAATGTTCTGCCCAAGCCGTCCAGGAAAGGAATGCCATTCCAGTGAGGAAGCAGATTTTTTTTTCTTTCTTTTTTCACATTTTGACTAATGATTATTAAGACACTACAAGACAATAGGGTCAAATAGGGTCAATTTTGAATTCAAAGGAGCTATATGTAAGAATGTTCATGTATTAATTGCTTTTTGTATTGCCAATGTGTGAGCAGATTGTAATGAAACTTAAAGAACAAGACCTTCCGCAACTTCTTAGGTTGTCTATGAAAGCAGACTGATTGTTATGTGAAGGACTTGGGCCAGTTTCGCCAGGAAAATCCAAAGGATATGATGGTTATGTGCGCTCTTGAAAGCCTCTCTTCTGTTCAATGACACATGAAATGAATGCTTATACAATATTCAGGATAATGCCAAAAGAGCCATTCTGTATTGTGTCATGCAAAGAAAAGGGATTCATTCAAACTATAGTCTTGCATAGCCAGAACTATATAGTCTATAGTCTGAAATATACTTTATAATCACACTTATCTTAACAGTGTCATTCAGTGTCATCTCAGAGCTTGTGCAAACATATCCACATTGCTATGAATCAGATGTTTCTTAACTGCTGTTTTCTCACCGCTGTCATTTTTGTTGTGTGTTTATTTTATTATTGAGAGGAAAGCGCACAGCACATTTTTACATATTCATCTAAATGTCGCTCTCAGCAGTTGGATGGGGTCGGGATGTTCGCTGCAAAGGTATTTCCAACATTTCCGTGTGCACGAGTGCAAGCATGAGCAATAAGTTGCTGGCTGCAGTTCCCTTAATGGCCACTGGTGTCGCTAATAACAAGGGTTTCTGAATTCTACATATAGCCCCTTTTGAGTTACTAAAATTACTAAAACTGAAACTGAAATTAAAATAAATTAAAGCTATATGGAAATATTAAAAAACAAAAAGTAATAAAAAAAAGACAAGCACATAACAAAATGACTGAAATTTAAACTGAAAATATAAAAAAAAGCTAATGTAAAATATTAATAAAATACAATAGAAAATAATACAAAAATAACACTGAGATAGAGGTCCAAATCCTAACAATTTAATCCTGTAATTTTTGCAAAATATGATTATCAATAACTACTAACGAAACTATTTGGTCATACTGACTCATAACTTAAATTAGGCTAAATATGCAACCCTATTACTCAGACAAACCTCGCCGACCATCACCCCTATGAAAATCGTTGTGTAATGCTGCACGTATGCCATGTTAGATAATATTGGAAATGAGTGAAAATCATTCGTGCTGACAGTACAGGGCATTACATGTTGTTATTCAGCTCCATTTTGTTGAACTGTCCTATTTTTCAGTGTCTACTCCATCCAGACAAAATGGGAGACATTAAGAAAGGCCAAAATGAATTAGGACTGATTAACAGTGTTGCCCAAAACCATGTTGAGAATATGAGGGTCTCCCAGCCAGGCTAAACTCAGGGAGAGGGAATTTTATTTTCATTTGAACATCTCAGATGAATGTACAATGAAAAAACACAAAAGAAAATCTTAATAGTACAGTCCAAAATCTATTTTGGAAATTATGCCTACTGTACTTATTTTTGCTGAAAAAATAGTTTTCACCTCAGTGATAAACTACAAACATAATGATATATGAATGAGTGGATATTCATTCTCATTTCAAAACATTCCATGTGTTCTTTCTATATTGTGACGGTCTTTTTTTGTTTTGTTTGTTTTTACACACAAACATCCTTATGCAGCTAATAAGAAGGTCACAAACCGAATTAAATTACATGCAGTATAATACATTTAAAATATAATAACAAATTAAATTCACAATCCACATAATAGTGCAAAGCGGATCCATTTATTTCATATTTTCATCCAACTTCTGAATTGCTGGCTTTCTATACAGTTTTTAACCCAGACCATGGAATCTGTGATCTTATGTGGCATTTTCTGTGCTCAATTTAAGAGAGAAATCTGCAGAATTGTGTGGAATGGATTTAAATATACTAAAATCTGTTCTTGACAATGTTTACACATGCCTAAGGTTATGACCCCTGACCCTATATGGACTCCCAAATAACATCCATTGTTCTCCATACGTTGAAACCATAATGACCATCCCGCCCTTTGAATGACAGGAAACAAATAAACCAAACTGACACAAAATCACAGGTGCAACAAGCCTTCTTGTATACATTTACAATTTGTTGTATGTCCAAAATGTACGAAAACATAACAGATTTCAAATCAGCAGTTACTTTAAACAGCCCAACAGTGCGAGGAATTTCTTACCTGGGATGATGGAGACCGTGTCCTTCTCCCAGGACACCACACTGACGTACTCCTGCACAGCAGAGGGGATGAGGCACTTGAAGACGGCCACGTTGCCCCGCATGGACCTTTGGTCCGCCACGCGAACCGTGTAAGGTTCCCTGAACACTGTTCATGATGAGGCAGAAGACAAACAGAGGTTGAAATTTATTTATTTATTAAATAAATAATTATGAAATAATACTTATTATACAATAAATTATTGTACAATTAAATTCTACATTAATATTAAAAATATTTTTCGCGCAAAAAAAATAAAAAATAACGACTTTATTCAACAATATCTAGTGATGGGGAATTTCAAAACACTGCTTCATGAAGCGTCAAAGTTTTACGAATCTTTTGTTTCGAATCAGTGGTTCGGAGTGTGTATCAAACTGCCAAAGTCACATGATTTCAGTAAACGAGGCTTCGTTAAGTCATAAGTATTTCGAAATTTCAATGGTTCACCACTGGGGGGCGTGACTTTGGAAGTTTGATACACGCTCCGAACCACTGATTCGAAACAAAAGATTTGTAAAGCTTTGAAGCTTCATGAAGCAGTGTTTTGAAATCGCCCATCACTAGATATTGTTGAATAAGGTCATTATTTAGTTTTTTTGGTGCACAAAAAGTATTCTCATCGCTTCACAACATTAAGGTTAAACCACTGTAGTCACATGAATTGTTTTAAATATGTCTTTAGTAGCTTTCTGGTCATCTGAAAGTGTTAATTATCTTGCTGTCAATGGAGGCCTCACTGAGCCATCGGATTTCATCAAAAATACCTTAATTTGTGTTCCGAAGATGAACGAAGGTCTTATGGGTGTGGAACGATATGAGGGTGAGTAACTAATGACAGAATTTTTATTTTTGGGTGAACTAACCCTTTAAATATGGATATTTTTCTTACAAAAACTCATCACTTCATCACTCAACTCAAACACATCACTTCAGAAGGCCTTTATTAACCCCATGGAGTCGTATGGATTACTTTTATGATGGATGGATGCACTTTTTTGGACTTCAAAATCAGGAACGTCATTCACTACCATGATAAAGCTTGGAAGAGCAAGGATATTTTTCAATATATCTCCGATTGTGCACCTAGGATGGCTTGAGGGTGAGTAAATCACGGGATAATTTTCATTTTTTGGGTTAACTATTCCTTTAATGAAACATTTATTTATTAATTTTTCTTTTATTTAAAATTTTAGTTACATTTTGAATGTAAAATAGTACTGTACACGACATTTTTTCTTTTTTCAAAAAAAAAAAAAAAAAAAAAAAAATCCTTCAATTATGAATGGAGGTGAGGTATCCTTTTCTGTGAATCCAAAAAGGCCTGATCTAGGACAAATGCATTCATTTTATTAAAAAATTTAGAGCATATACAACTGGATTTTGAGATGGAGACTGAATCTTTCTTTTGTCAAGAGGTGTTCAAGAGTTCAGGAAGTGGCCTTTTTATAAATCACCCTGGCAATGCATGCAGACGGCGGTGAGTGGACGACGGTGCACAGCCTCTGGAGCTGTCAGAAACATTTGCCCCCGCTAAAGGGACCCTCTCTGCACCTGACAACCGGAACCCGGACGAAAAATCAATAGACGAGAAGAACACACAAAGCGAGCGGGGTACGAAGATGTTATTTATGGGCGAGGAGATCCTCCTACGGTAAAGGGCGACGAGGGAGTGCGAACAGATTAAAGGAGGCGCTGAATTTCATTTTAATTTCAGGGACTCAATTTGCTTTGTGTCTTTCATCAACATCTATTTACTTACGGATTTTAATTTCTCCCTCGTTTCTTTGGGGAAGTAATGCAAGACGCAGAGCAAGGGCATCTCATTCAAGAACATGACGCCGCAAATTTGATCACGTAGTCGGGGGATGTTTTCAGAGAACTCTGTGGGTATTGCAATTGGATTCACGACCAATTCAACTACGCAGCTTTTTCACCCCATCAGAGAACAGACCGATCATGAGAATTCATGAAATGTGGCAATCACCCACAATCAAACTCTCAGGCCACCCCCTCCTGTCTCGCTTTCACTCGCTACCTCTATTTCTATATATAATTAACGCCTGGCTTGAGGGTGAATTTCCTTGGTCATTAATAACGGTATCTGCCAGGTGCCAGTGTCACCCACAGCGAATCAGTGTCCTTGTCTGATGGTTAAGTCATGAGTCCTTGAGTCCAGCGATTATATTTCTTTCTTTATTTCTTTCTTTCTTTCTTAATATCAGTTTATAAAAATATGTAAATGAAAGATGTTTAAGTAAGTTAAAACAGACTGTGTATATTTGCCCACTGTTAACTAACCAGCTTCTTACTGATGCAGATGAGATTTGAATCAATAGAACAAATCAATACAACTCCCTATTACACTCAGGACTCCATAGTCTACAAATAATCATTTATTCAGTCATTGATTGACTTCGAGTCTCAGGCCTTATTGAATTTCTAAAGATAAACTAACTCAAACCAGCCCTATTAGCTAGTTTTATTTTCACCTCAACTCGGATCAACCTACACCTGGCTGTGGAATGTTGTTTTACAGCAGTCGAAAGAGCGTAAACAAGCCAAAACATCTCTAAGGCTTCAATAATGCATGCGTAAAATTCACAGACGAATTTCCCGACAACAATAGCAGATAGCATTTTTTTTATGGGCAAATGACTCTCCGTCTTCATGTGCGGCATCATTAGAATGTTACTGATGCCTGACTATACTCATCGGTTGCTTGGAAACGGACTGACACACGGGCTGGTGCTCTCTTTCCGCACACCAGGAGGACTGAGTCCTGTATCACTATCGTTTAAATAATTAACTTGAGAGAAACCAAATACCGTATTTACTTATTCATGACGCAAGATGTATAAAAAAGGGGAAAAGAACTAAACTGAATAAGAATGAGGTGGTGAATGGTGCTCGTTAATGTAATGGTGAAAAAAAAAATGAACATGACCTATCAGGAGGCAGGAAGCCAAAGAAACAAAGGGCTGAAAGAAAGGAAGTGTAAGCTTGTGTCACAGTACACCTGTCACGCTCATTGCACGAGGTCTGTGTTTCACCCTCACGCTGACTTTAGACAAACTGAATACAGGGTGTAGGACAGTCTATTTAGGATTACAGAGTTAGTTATTATAGCATAGCTTCTATTAAGCAAATTAAGAGTGAGTTGAGGAAGAATTCAATTTCTGCATTTAATTTAAGACCATATTCTGTTTTTATACTCTGTCTAATGCTTCACACTATCAACCCCACCGAAAACACAAAAGGAGTTGAGGTCAGAATAGCTGGTGTCACACAGACAGATAGACGGATAGACAGAGAAATGGACGGCAATAAACAGATAGATGGATAGACAGACAGATAAAAAGATGGACAGACAGACAGACAGACAGACAGACAGATAGATAGACAAACTGACTGACAGACAGACAGACAGACAGACAGACAGTCAGATAGACAGATATAGACAGACAGACAGAGAGACAGAAAGATAGACAGATAGATAGACAGATAGATAGATAGATAGATAGATAGATAGATGGACTGACAGATGGATTGACAGATAGATGATAGACAGACAGACACACAGATCGATAGATCGATAGGTAGATAGATAGATAGATAGATAGATAGATAAATAGATAAACAGACGAATAGACAGACAGATAGACAGACAGATGGATAGACAGATGGATAAACAAATAGATGGATAGACAGATAGACAGACAGACAGACAGGCAGACAGACGGGTAGAGAGACAGACGGATAGACAGATAGATGGATAGACAGACGGATAGACAGATAGATAGATAGACAGACAGATAGATAGACAGACAGACGGATGGATAGACAGACAGATGGATAGACAAATAGATGGATAGACAGATAGACAGACAGATAGATAGACAGACAGATGGATGGATGGATGGATAGACAAATAGATAGACAGACAGACAGACAGACGGATAGACAGACAGACGGATAGACAGATAGATAGACAGACAGACGGATGGATAGACAAATAGATGGATAGACAGATAGACAGACAGATAGATAGACAGACAGACAGACAGATGGATGGATAGACAGATGGATAGACAAATAGATAGACAGACAGACAGACAGACAGACAGACGGATAGACAGACAGACGGATAGACAGATAGAGGGATAGATAGATAGACAGACAGACAAATGGATAGACAGATGGATAGATAAATAGATGGATAGACAGATAGACAAATGGATAGACAGGCAGACAGACGGGTAGAGAGACAGATGATAGACAGATAGATGATAGAAAGACAGATGGATAGACAGACAGATAGATAGATAGACAGACAGACAGACAGACGAATGGATAGACAGGCAGATGGATAAGACAAATAGATGGATAGACAGACAGGCGGATAGACAGACAGACAGACAGACGGGTAGAGACAGATGGATAGACAGATAGATGGATAGAAAGACAGATGGATAGACAGACAGACAGACAAATGGATAGACAGCTAGATGATAGACAGATAGATAGATAGATAGATAGATAGATAGATAGATAGATAGATAGATAGATAGACGGACAGATAGACAAACTGATAGATAGATAGAAGCCTTTCTTTACTATATCGGAATATAGGGATACAAACAATTGACATGCTAGGAGTTTAGACACTATAAAAGGCTAAATGAAAAATGAACAGTGAGTGCAAGGAGGAACACACACACACTCACATGAAGCCCTCATAGGGAGATTTTCATAAATGTAGAGCTATCCACACAGGTGCCCGTGCTATTATTGGCACAGGATCAGCATGCAGGAGAGTGGGTGAGAAAAGAGGAGGAGGGAGAGAAAGAGAGAGAGAGAGATGCATGGGGGGGGATGGTGTCATACAGTGAGCTGTCAGCTGTCATCATTCTCCAGTGCCACCTGAGACATTCAGCGCCACACCCTGCCCCTCCCCTCACCGTACCCATGGTAACCCTTCAGTGCCAGGATCTGATTGGCTGCTGAGGGAGCCCCAGTGTTGGGTTCCTCAGGGCTCTGTGTGGGTTGCTAGGTCCACTAGCAGTTTTGCTGCATCTCAGCACTTAATTGATTAATTAGTGTAATTATTTGAGGCGAAAGTCACCCCCGTCTTGTCGCTGGTTGGTAGGTAATTCATTCCATCCTCTGAGACTTTAATGTTAATGCGGGTAAAGTGGAAAAAGTAGTGTGGACCGAACTCGCCTGGTTACATTTGAAGAATCGTTCAAGCTGATGATATTTATAAAAGTGTGAGATTGGCCTCGCTCAATATTTTCTGGGAAATTCAGAGTAGGTGAACGTGTACGTGTGTGTGTGAGATGGGAACTCTAGCTTAGAGGACAGATGGAGACTGGGAGACAGGAGGGACACTGGCACTGCGCAGGCTGGCATAAGAACGTGTGTGTGTGAGTGTAGGGAGGTGTATGGATATCCCTCGCTGTTGCTGGGCGGCCAGCCCCACTCATGAGCGGTGACCTTGGCACCGTGTGGGAGGGTCAGTCAGCCAACTGTCTGTAGCGTAGTGTGCCCGTCTGTGCGCTGCTTTTCAAAGCAGCCAGGTCAACAGGCCGGCCACTGGGACATCCATTTGGCACTTACATTCTTATTTAGGTTAGCAATATGGCGGCCGCTACTTCTGCTGTTACTGCAGATGTTAAGCTAAGAACTCGTGTTCCACCTGTAACGTCACGTGCCGCCCTCTGCCACAGCGCCTACGTTGACTGTGCTCTTTTCTCCAAGCAATATGGTCCGTAAAAAGATGCTGATGGGAACCAATGCCCTTGCAGTCTTTTAGGATTAAAGTGTGCAGATTATAGTAAGGATATACACAAGGTCCAAAATGAACATGTCAAGTGGCAATACAAGAGCTGTTAAATTAAAATTTATTAGGACCTGTGATGTAATACACGTCGAAATGTAAAAAAGATAATCTGACCTTCACAGATGTAACTGAAGTGAATGATTCTAAAGACATTTTTCTAAAGAAAATGTGAAATCAGAGATGTATCTAGGTAAAAATCATAATAATAATAAAAAAACAAGTAGTGACATGGAAAATTCCTCTTTTTAAACTAGCAAAATGTGAGGAATGTCAAAATATAGGGAACAAATCACAATGTGGCTTAACTTTTTGCGAGAGGTGTGCTTATCACCGAGACTGGCTCATGAATGATGTATGATATGATGTCACAATGACCAGCATTATTTGTTATCAATATGCAAGGAAAAAATTGTTAAATATTGTACAAAAAAAAAAAAAAATCGTAAAATTTTTTAATTACATTTTTAAAAAAATATATTTTATTAAAATTGTATTTTTGTGTTATTTATTTTAATAAATAAATAAGTTTTTATATGTATTTATATTTTAAAGATACACTAAAGATTCTTAGGCCTGGTTTCACAGACAGGGCTTAGATTAAGCCAGGATTAGGCCTTAGTTTAATTTGGACATTTAATTAGCTTTTATAAACGTGCCTTAGTAAAAAAAATATTACTGTTGTGCATCTTGAGAAAAAACAATGGCACTGACATATTTTAAGATATATCAGTGCAAGTTGCTTTCAGTTAAAACAGCTCAAACATGCATTTTAGTCTGGGACTAGGCATAAGCCTTGTCTGTGAAACCGGGGTTAAAATATTTGAAAGAAGGCCGCCTTTAAAGTAATATTTTTGTATATTCTTACAATTTAAAAATAACTGTTTTTTTATTTTAATATTTTAAAATAGTCAGTGTAGATTCTTGTGGAAATCATGATACATTTTCTTTAGGATTCTTTATGCATACGTTCAAAAACAGGATTAACTTGAAATAGTTTTATAACATAAATGTCTTTACTGTCACTTGTGATTAATTAAGTGACTCCTTGAGGAATAAAAGTATTAATTTCTTTTAAAAGATCTTTTGAATGGTTGTTTATATAAGTATATTTATTTATATTAATAAGAAAAATCATTGTGACACTGAAAGGATCAAGGTTTTATACATAACGCGCAAGTAAACTATAATTTAGTAGACGCTTTCATCCAAAGGTCATATGTTCAAGGACATGAAAATGATAGCTTATGGCCTGTTGTTTGTGAGACTTGAACCAACAACTTTGTGGTTGCCAACCCTGACCTTTACTCACAGCACTACACCGGCATCTAAATACAGTAGATGGGTCCAGGGCTTTACATTAACACCCACCAACCTGCCAAATGCGGGTGGATTTTAGCAGTGGCGTGTAACGCAGTCACTCCTACTAGCCACTTTGGCGGGTTTAATTTATAAATTTTTCAACCGTAGTCTTTTAAAAAGGCATCTGAAATAATAAACTAAGTGCAATGTAGTATAAAAAATTTTGATTTTTCGATACATATTGATACTGAAATAGCTGAAACGCTTCTAATACTCATTTTCTACAGAATAGATACACGATACCAGCTGCACTTTCTCGCTCTCTCATCTCTCGGACAGCGAGTTGACACACAAACCCGCCTCCCCTCACTCACTTGTTTCATTTGCTCCGGATGAATACTGTTAGCGTAACACGGTTTGAATTTCGCCGTGGGATTGTGTGTATTACTCATAATTTTACTCATTCCCACAGGTTTTCTTCTCACACCCAAAGTGCGCACATAAAGCCGCCTCTCAGTACTAAATTTAGTTATTTTTTGCGCTTAAACAGTCAAATACACACACACAAAAAAAAAAAATTCAAAATGCCGGTCTTGGTGAGTATTCACATAAACACACTCAGTTGTGAAAGTGAACGTAAATAGTTGAGAAAGAAAACGCATGTGTAACAGTATAATGGATCCGTGCGTCAGGTCTTAAAGTGACAGCAGCCTAATTTACCTGCTGCCAAATTATAAGATAACATTAAAAATATCTATATGGCTATTTTCCCCCATGGTATTGATGTCAAAATTGTGTTTTTCCAGTGAAAATGCTGAGTGGCTAGTAAATTTAAAAAACCATTCACCACAGTGGCTGTTGAGCCACAGATGGATGCAATCAGGTCTCACCTGCTTTGACACGGATGCTAGGGCTGCGGATCTTGCCGGCCTGGTTCTCGGCAGTGCAGAAGTAGTCATTATCATGAATGAAGCTGTTGAAGGCAGAGGGGGAGAAGGGGTAGAGCTGCAGCGTGCCGTTGGCGTGAACGTGGCGGATGTGTGGCACGTCGTAGATGTCGTCGCCAGTGGCCAGGTACCAGCGGAGGACGGCATGGGGGGCGCCACCCGCAGGACAGGGCAGGGACACCCCCACTGAGCTGGAGAAGGTCACTCTCTGCAGGGAAGCATTCACAAAGTACAGCCGCGTCGAGACCACATCCTCGCTGTGCACTGGAAGAGAGACAACATGGTCAGTCACAAAGTGACCAAAGAGTTTTATTCTTCAAATCAACACCTGGACAGGTAAAGGGGCCAAGACATACTTGTTCCTTTGGGTTATTGTACTTTGAAATGAGCAGCACATCATAAAATAAGCTCGGTGTGTCATTCTGGCAAACTTCCACCTCACATTTACATCTGGTAAAGTGCCTGCCCTCCCGTCCTCTGATTGGATTATCCCAGAGACGTTCCCACTGGGTCAGCACAACTCAATTCAAATTTAGAAATCAATCACTGGATTGAGAAGATGATGTAACCAAAAATTTGATTATTTGTCTGTCATTTTCCAAGTGCACAATCTATATGAAAGCTAAAGGAAGTTAGCACAATGCTAAGCTGGGTTGCACTGCCTGTATAACAATGTAACTAGCTGCATACAGTAACTACCATAGCATGATGCATTGTTGGAGAAATTAAATACTGTAGCTAGCCATGACTGTTTCCAGAAACCGTAGTAACTTTGATGTTGACGTCACACAGATGGTGGAGTACCAACTTGTGCTAATTAATCAGTTTGAGATTGAAATAATGTCATATTATTGCCAGTAAATAAAAAAAACATGGCATTTAAAGACAACTTCATTGTTTTGCTTTATTTACAGATGTTTGATTCAATCACAGGCTCCCTCTTGTGTCATATTCTGGGGTTCCCTGGGTGTCTAGAGTGCATTTGCAAATGAAATGGAATAAAAGATACAGATTGTACTCCATGTAAGCTTGGTTATTTACAGTATATGTTCACAGGTCGTACTAACTAAAAAACTATGCTTCTAACCAGTGTTGGGGTTAACGCATTACAAGTAACTTGAGTTACGTAATCAGATTACTTTTTCAAATAACTAGTAAAGTACTTTTTCAATTTACAACAAAATATCTAAGTTACTTTTTCAAATAAGTAATGCAAGTTACTTTATTTTCACATTTATTGACTGACACCTCTCCTGTCCCCATGTTGAGAGAAATAAAGTGCAGAGGTGTTGTGTGCGCTGTTTAAACATGATGATATTGTAGTTCTAGACTAAATGTGAACATGCATTTATTCATTTCACTGGCACAAAAACATTCAGTATTCCTCAAAATGAATAAAAACGGAATGAAATGCAATCTCAGAATTATACGCAAACATGTAAAAAGTAAGTATACTAAATGACACAAATATACTTTATGTATTTAATCTCACTTTATTAACCAATGTCTTTGCCGCTTACCTTCGATGATCTAATTCAACCATACTAATAAGCAAAAATTACTTTAGATTAGATTTACAAATAAGAGTGATGAACTTCCTTTTCCTGTATCCTAATCTTCTTTAATCCAGAATGGCAGCACAGCTAAAAGGTTTGTTTGAGCTGCGCCCTCTACTGTACAGGTGTAAATATGTATTTCCTTCAGCAGCCTGAGGCTTACTCATTTCACTTTTGATGTGAACGGGCCTTAACATTTGCCAAAAATAGAACTTTTTTGTTGTTATTAAAAAACAAACAAGCAAGCCCAGCCCAGGTGAGGAAAAGTAAAGCAAAAGTAATGTAACATTACTTTTCATAAAAAGTAAGGCAGTTACTTTTTTATGGAGTAACGCAATATTGTAATGCATTACTTATAAAAATAACTTTCCAACACTGCTTCTAACCAGAGGTCAAGAACTGTAGTTCAAACCAAACAACTTGCAAATGTTTGGTGAAATTATGGTTTCGGGAAACACCAAATTATTACTACCGACAGAACTTATGACTATAGTTGGCTAAAGCTTTTGGGTAACACACTCCAGATTCTTTTCATCAATAGAAATTGTTCATTTAAAATGACTCATTGTAAAACTGAAAATGCTGCAATTTTCACAGAAGCCAACACAGATGTAAATGAACAAAGCAAGATGCAGGCATCAGCAAGGCTTCCAAACAAAAGCCGACTTTGTCCACAGCAAGAGTGGATCTTTACTCTCCATTCACATCTTTTTATAATATAGGCATATGTGTGTTCTTGGCAGATGCTTCCTTACCAAAGGAACCTTGCTTATCCAACCTTAACCTAAATGACAGTGATAACAAGCAGTTGTAGGGCAGGCATTAAAGAATATCACTAATCTAATATGTGTGCGGTGTGAGCCGTGCTGAATGCTGCCATCTGATAGGAGAATAAATAGGTCATAGAACCCCCGCTATGTATCTACAAACCTCTCTGACAGCTAATGTGGATCAGACAATCATTCGCTCTTGGTGTATTACCAAACCCGGACTACTGTGAGAAAAGAGAAAAAAAGATGGTTGCGTAAATTAACGCGTTAATTTAGCAGCGTAGCTAATGATGTCCTTCAAAGGCGGCGTTTTAGTGATTTACCATTCTGGCGTCTCTATTATCTGCAGGCTCTATTACGGATTACATGGTTCTGGTGGGATGGCTCTGTATCTTTTTGTATTCTGAGAATTGCTTAGCTCAGCTCTGGCTTCGAGCCAAGGGAGACACAAGCCCAAAGCAAGAGAATTTTCTTCTAAGGCAATTACATTTAATTAATGCCCCCCACCAGGTTTATGTCAACAATGCCTGGATTAACCCCTATTCTTGTGATTCTCATTGTGTTCGAAAGAATAATGGTGACATGCTACCATGCCATTAAAGTCAATGGGGTGCCATAGATAAGTAAACTATAAGCTTCCATGCACTGAAGAGACCATCATAATGTATAAAAATAAATATGAAATTGGAATTTATACCCAATAACGTTGAACATTAAAGGATTAGTTCATCTAAAAATGACAATGCTGCTTGTTTTAATGTAATGAAACCACAGCTGTGCCAAGTTCCCATTTACTTTCAATGTATGGAAAAGAGCAGCTTGGACATTCTATAAAATATCTTCTTTTGTGCTCCTCGCAAAAAAAAAAAAAAAAAAAATTAAAAAAGCAAGTTAAATGGGTTTGGAAAGACACAAGAGGTGTGTAAATGGTGATATCCTATTGTTTTAATGACTAAAATTATGTTATTAATACTTTTGACAGTTATAGGCTACTCCTTTTAAAGGTCTCGAGAAACAAGGGGCAATAATAATATTCATTTGGAATCAGAAAAAAACATGCAAAGCATAAACAGAATGAAAAACATGAAAAAAGTGATGCTAGAGAATTGAAAGGCTGAGATTAGAGCTAAAGCTTTTACTGGGCAAGGTGGGGGTTTGGATTCTTTCTCTCTCCATCCATCACTCTCTCTCCCTCTCTTTTTATATTCCCATAGAACATGAAGGGATATGTTATGTGATTGGAATTTGTACGCCAGACGCAGAGAGTTAAATCCATATAATCTCCTTTCACATTTAACACACACAGAGCCTTCCTGGTCTGATAATCGCAGCACGGTGGAGGGCCTCTATCGCTTCCCCTCTCACTCTGCCCTGTGGGGAGGGCAGATTATGGAGGTGGGTGTGAGCCAGGGGGCATGAGTCCAGACAGGACCGGGTCTAGAGTGAGCAGAGGAGTAGGTTAGATGGGGGGCTGAAGTGAACGGTTTTGTGGCGTCAGGAGTCACAGGTTGCAAGGGAATGAAATAAAATGCCTTTCGTTGTTCACGCTTCACATGAAATAAAAATGTGCTGGATTACATTAGTACAAGGTCTAGACTGGCACTTTTCAACCTTTGTAACTCAAAAGTCCCCTACAGTTAAGGCTATTTTTCAAAGACTGCCAGCTATGAAATTGACACAAGTATTTTCTTTCCTAACTATTTTTAACAGAAACTAGGGCTGTCAATATATGTAAAAATGTGATTAGTGTCAAGATTGTTTTAAAACATATTAATACATTGTTCCATTTAAAAAAAAAAAAAAAAAAAAAAAAGCTCTGGGGCCAGTTGCATAAACATAGCCATTATGTTAAGACTGTGTCTTAAGAACTATTATGACCAACAGTTTGAGGTAATTAGTCTTACTTTTCCATATCAAGTTAGACCAGTCTATGTTTTTATGTAACTGATTATAAAAAGTTATGAAAGGCCTTAAAGAAAAAAGTTGATGACTAACTTGTAAGACTAGGCTTAGCAGTTTATGCAATTGGCCACTGTTTATAACATGTTTATAACCTGTTTATAACAGTTTGAAAGAAACAGTCAATTTTTGACAAAAGTTGTCAATTTTGTTTGCCAAGGTTATATGCTGCAATAAATAAATAAAAAGCTCAGTGGTTCAATCAGTTGTACTGTAGCATTTCAAAACATTATTTTAAATATATAAACATTTCTTTTTTACAATTATTTAAACAATTAATTTATTTTTAATTTTATTTATTTATTTATTTATTTATTTATAAATAATTAGAGAATGTTTTAGCCCCCTTAGATGTTCATGACTCTCTCACCCCCATTTGAAAACCACTGGACTAGACTAAGCTTTGCTGTGCATGCAAAGTCAGCACCTAATGTAGTGCCACAGTTGCACTGACAAATCTAGGGTTTGAAGCAAATGTTTTGACCCACGCTTTTGTGTAAAGAACCTCTGGGATCCAGCATTACAGTTAAACAGCAAAGATCCCTGACATGCTCAAAATGGACTCAGTCCCTGGCTGCCGTCAGCCTTAAGTGCTATTTGGGACGAGAGCAGAGTGCACTCTATCCTGGTTTCTGAGCTGTGTCAAATATAATTCCGAGAGCTCTTTTCAGGACCATGGACAGTGACTGAATGGTCCCTAAACACATTTCAGCACAATAGACAGTGCCAATCTCCTCTCTGTGGAAATTCAACTTAAAACTTATCAAATACAAACATCTGTTAATCTGTAATAGTTCTTTTAAAGATATAAAAACATCTCTCTCTTATCATTGGACAAACAAGAGCAAACACCACCCTGTGCATGGCACCAGAAAATATAGACAATAGCGAAAAGCCTGCATGACAACACATCAGTTCACAGTAGATCTGAACAAAACACAGCAACACTGGGAAATATGGTCATGGTCATACTGAAATGGGATGAAAAACAGGTCAACTGGTTAGTCCCCCTGCCCCCCATCCTTTTGCCTTTGCAGATTATAGCCTAAAGCATAAACCCCCATAATAAAGATTGCAATATCTATAATCTCACAGTGGGGTTCTGGGTAAGGGGTTGTAGATCCAAAAGGGAGGGCCTGAGGATATCCCCCCCACCCCCCACTGTCTGGGTCTGAGGTAAGGGAGGAGGACAGGGAAAAGCTTGAAAGCAGGACAGCTGCAGTTTGTCCTCCACACCAACAGGTGTCACTATTGGGATGCTATCATAGAATTTTACCTGGAGAAAGCATTCCCTCTGGACCACAAAACTTTTTGAGCCAATAACCTGAGCTGTAAATGGCATGTGATGAATTACTCTAAAAGTACGGAATTCCAGTTTTTGCGATAGGAATCATTGCGATTGGGAGTTTCGCACATGGGCAAAAAAGTTCCCCATGCAGATTTCGTTCATGTTCAAGTTGGTCATGAGAATTCGCCATGCCGAACAACAGAAAGCTGCTTAGTTTTAAAGTGACTTCTGAGTAAGTAGTACTTTATACATCTCAACACTATTGACAATGGAAAACTGATTTGCAAAATTCCACCTAAATTTTGCTAATGTGACCGCACCTTAAAGCTACAGGAAATTACATCATGACAATGCTGATTCGCTGATTGCCACAAAAACATGCACAGTCCTAAACTCTTCTGTCCAGAGCTGTCAATTTCACGCTTTTAAGAGCCAATAAATAAATAAAGACACTAATAAAATGTACACTATATTATAATGAAATATTAGAGATATATATGTGACCCGTGTTGGCAAAATGAGTCGGAATGCGCACGGGCTAATTACGAGCTACAGGCAAATCAAGTCAAAAATGTCGATTTTGGTCGAATTTGAAGTTTTCACAAAAATGAGTTAGTTAAGCCCTCGTCTAGCCATCCAAATAGCAATTAAACATATAAAAATCTTTATTTGTATGTGCCTTTCCTAGGAGTGCCTTTCCTTTGTCCACGAAAAATGCAGTTTTTCTCTGCTCACGTCACCACTCGCGTTTCCCCTCAGCACAAGTTTGATATCGTTTTGAAGCGCAGCATTCCAACTTTGTGAATATATTAATAGCGAATTTTTGATGGCAAGAGTCTGAACCAATGAAATGTGATTTTCAAACTCATGCTGAATTAAACAAATCGAACTTACTCGCGCTGACTGACAGATCCGAAGCGTGCGCACAAAGACGCCTCAGACAGCGCACAATCCCAAAATACACATTTAAACAGAATTACAGTACTTCAAAATATTGAAAAAAATAGAACATATATTTTTTTCCTATAGATATTTGGTGTTGATGAGGTGTGTGAGTCAAATTAGGAGTTATTAACAGGGATTTTAAGATATGGTTTTTAGGTGATTTTTTTTTTGGAACCTTCAGAGAACTCAATTTTTCTCAAAATTGACTTTATCTGACTCTATCGACTTCAAACAGGTGTAGCTCATGCATTTGCAATCACTTTGAAGGTTTTTTAATAGAGATTGAAGATAACAATAACTAATTTTTGAACATTTGCTCATTGCGACTCATTTTGCCAGCAAGTGTCACATATACTGTATGTTGCTTATAAAAAAATTTTATGAATGAAAAAGATATTTATAATCAATGGTGTAGTTTAAGCATCTAGCAATGTATTGAACATAAATCAATTTAGTGTGGGTATTTGTTGATAAAAAGGGATGAAAAAAAATGGAAACACATCAACAGCAGCACCACACAAAGCACGCAACAATGGTCTACCACTATGTCCATGGACTTCATATGTCCATAGACAATTGTTGGGACGTTTAGGGTAGATGATCAGTAATTTAGGGGAGTCTTAAGGAGAGAAAAGAGAAAGGGCAATGGGATAACCCAATTTCTTCTCTCTTTGTTCTGAGATGACTTCCGTGTGAGGGCTAACGAAGCCCTGCAGCTCCTTGCTATTCTCGTTGCCATATGCCAAACGAGGGAAAGGGCTGCATGGGAATGCTGAAACGCTCCATTAATGATGCCCGTTTTCCCTATCTATCTGTCTAACTCTCAAGATGGACGCGTTATTCTCCACCCACTTCCTCGAACCAAAAAAATTCCTGCTCAAAAATGTCTTTGCTCATCATTTCATGTTGTTTTCCCTTCCTTCTCGCCATCTCTCCCTGTTAATCGCCTTCCATTTTCCTCTTTCTCAGCTTCCACTTTATGTGGTTCTTCTTGCTTTTGCACTTTTGCACAACATATACATACATATATACATATATTTTTTTGTTCAGTCGCTATGAAAATGCCGTTTGAATATGTATTGCGGATAGCTTAGGCTATTGCCAATGGTGAGCCGCTATGCATAATGCAGCTCTCTCAGTCGCTCATCTGCATTTGCTTAGACACACACTCTCTCGCATGCACACGCATAGATCTTCACACCCTGTCCCCAAAGAAATCTGCACACAATCTCTCTTCCGATCACTCTGTCTCACCTACATAAACATGTCTAAATGCAGACGCATATTTTTGGGACGCGCAACTGTTCGACAACAACGCAATTCAACCATCCATTTGCCTCCGAGCCTTCCAATTAATTTATTCGCAGATTGTTCAAGGGCCATTTCCGCTGTCAAGCCTGTCTGTATCGCGCTACAACGCTGCATATTTTTTTAACAGCTTCCAGTGTCATAATGTTTTCTTTAACCTTTTAAAATGACTCATGAGATTAAAAGAGAGAGGGGCTGACTTTCTTCCTCCTTTGTTTTTTATACCTTTCCTCAGACAAGCCACTTATCAAACCGATAATCATTTATGCACGGCGCAGTCAAGGAAAAATCAATACTACAGGTGCTGAGTAACTTCCAGCTGAATCTAAAGTCAGCCCTACACTGCATCCAGTTATAAATGGGTTTACGATAGCAAGAATGAGGCGTGTGTGTGTGTCGGGCATTTCTTCATAGCTAGGCTGAGGAGGACACATGTACACTTGGTGTTTAGATTACATTTGTTCTGGTATATTAGAGTAAATCTTGCCTGCCACTGTTGTCCCTGTGATTGTTCAGTGCTTTGCGTGAGTGAGCTAGAGTGGATTGGAAACCAGTCACATGTAACCTCCCACATTTGTATGGCAGTCTCTTTGAGAAGAGGGAGAGAGAAAAGTGTGAGACAAATCTATACATTTGGTTAAATAATTAGCATTTTGCATACATCTATCTTGTTCACATTATAATGAATCAAATATATGATGTGATCATGATCATGTTAGAGACTGAGGTTGATGAGTCTCTTCCTTTCTAATCTCAGTTTGAAGGGGTTGGATTTTTAAATGGGTAAGGGATCTCTACCCCCTTATTTTCGCAGTACTGCAGCGTCAGGGAAAAAAGAAAACATTTTCAGCATTTGCCGAAGTAGCTCAGACTTCAAAGGGATGATTTTGGAGGTTGGGTGTCTGTAACAAATTTGACAGAATCTCGTGTGTTTCAGGGTAGTTTATAAACTGTAGTTTGAATAGTTTATAAACTGCCCCTTTTCTGGCCATTCTTCACCTCTAAGTGAGATGCAGGTATATTAAAATGTAAATTGTCCTTGTCATTCTTAAAAATAAAGGTTCTTTATTGGTATCTATGGATCAATGAAGAAACTTTACCATCCAAAGTACCTTTCCACTGAACAAAAAGTCCTTTAAAGTGTAAAAAGGTTATTTGGATGTTCAAAACCTAAGAAAAAAATACTCAGAACCCTTTACTTTTTGTCATTATTATTTTTTAAACTGCTCTAAAGTTGCTTTGATACTAATATGACAGTGAAATTTACTCCACTCTGTGGGTGGATGTAACAATATCAGAGATAAATCATGTCCACACACATTATTTACTAATAGGAGAGAACAGGAGTGTTGTAACACAAGGTGAGTAACACCATCATTTTAGCAATTATAAAGAGGTAAGCTACACTAATAAAATCACTAGCCACCACCCTCCTGGAGTGCAGTGAGAAAGTCTCTGTGGAAAATATATATAAAGGATTTACAAGACAAAGAAAAGTGGAATAGCACATCTGATTTATAGTTTGATTCGTGAACATTTTAATGGATGTTGACATTATATGACAGACATAGGCTAGGCTAATCTTAATCAAATCAGAAGTTTCTTGTATATTCATACGGTTTAACTACTTTCATTTGTAAAGTACATATGAACATACTATATCAAAGTTTGAGACACACAGCACCAAAAAAGAGGGGGGAAAAGACTCGAGGGTGGCAACACTCCACATTTGCGTTCAAAAACAGACGTAGGCTACCGCAAAGAAAGTAAACAAAACGCAAGGACCTTATTTCTATTAGTGAAACACCGAATGGAATCCAAAGAGGTGAGGAGCTGGTTTTACATTGCAGTGAACTACTTCTAACATGACACGCCGACTTAAATAGAAAGTCAGAAACTTACCAGACAAAGACGTTTGACGAATTGATCGTAAAACGTAGGCTAAGTACGCCTCTTTAGTGTGGCACTGGACAGTACGCGAAATAAGCAACTTTCAGAGGTGTCGACTTTTTAAAAGTAATTTTTGCCAGTAATTTTCAGTGCGCAATATGTTGAGGACCTCTCGCCACTTGCATATTTTTCTATCCGCCATCTTAAAGAAATAGTTGACATAAAAAAAAAAAAAATTGTTGTCATTACTCACCCTGTTGTCTCACAAACCCATATCACTTTTTTTTCTTCTATCGAACTGAAAAAAAGACGTTTAACAGATTGTTGACGCTAGTCATACAATCTTCTCCATACAATTAAAGTGAATGATAATAATTAACCGTACACTATGTTATTAGAGACGTTTTATACAAAGCAGTACATTTGTTGTGTTGTGCTGGTGATTATATTCGTGATATTTAAATATATAATAAAAGGATATTGACAGTTGTGTTGTTTTCCCATCCACAATGATCGTAAGGTAACGGAAAGCGCTCGAGCAGTGTACTGTTGCTATGGTTACCGCTACTTCTGTTCCTGAGCGAATTTATAGTAGCCTAGCTAACTTTTGTTGTTACTAAATAGTTCACTGAAAACGATTTTGAAACATACAATATATGTACTTGGATTATAAAAAGATTACATAGTTTTAAGACCTCCAACCTTTTGATTGGATGTTTTGGGAGGGTTCAAGCCAAGGGATAGTTCACCCAAAAATGAAAATTCTGTCATTATTTTACACACCCTCTAGTTGTTTCAAACCTGTATGAATTTCTTTCTTTTGCTGAACACAAAGGAAAATATTTTGAAAAAATGTTAGTAACCATTGACCACTGACTTCCATAGTATCTATTTTACATACTATGGAAGTCAATGGTGCCTATCAACTGTTTGGTTACCCGTATTCTTCAAAATATATTCTTTTGAGTTCAGCAGAAGAAAGAACTTCATAGGTTTGGGACAACTTGAGAGAGTGAGTAGCCTAAATGATGACAGATGATTTTCATTTTTTGGGTGAACTATCCCTTTAAATAAGGGAGTCAGACCCCCAACGATTCGCGCCCTGTTACTGCATGTCACATTATTCTGACTCTTGATAGAACGGTTGCTTTGCGCACGGTGTCCGACTGGATGGACAAGTGGCCCCGACGTGTCGCGTGCAGCAGGTGCTCCAGAGGCAAGAAGTGTTTGTTCACGCGCTTAACTCACCGGCACACGAGCTCTGAAAGGAGAACAGCGGTCACCTGTCGAAGCGGAACGCGAGAGTGACACAAAGATTTTTATTTTGACCGCACTTCAGCTGAAATGGCAGGTGGAGCGGCGGGTGTGATTTTAGGTGGAGGGAAAAAATAGCACGGCGCTTAACCCAGTAAATCTCACCGGTTGCGTTTGTGACATCAATTTTCTTTTGAGTTTGAAGGGTCTAAAAAAAGTTAATGATGTATTTTACACCGAGTACAGACTGTCTTGATGTTATATGGATATTTTAGTTACTTGACTGGTGTAAATAGTCACATGACCAGAGCTGTTTAATTCCATAAAAGGAAGCATGCCGTTAGAAACTATTTGCTAATGTATTAATACTTCAAGAGTCTATTATTAAACAACAACAAATTAAAAAGAAATATAGATTGATTAGCCTATTGGCTATGTCTTTATCCCCACAATTGCCTATAAAATATAAAAATTGTTACTTTATTGATCAACTGAGCAGTTTTTGACTCTGCATGTTTCCCGTCGGTTACAGGAATAAAACACATTCTTTGACTAACTTTTTTTGTAGGGAAAAAATAAGTTTGTTTCATTGGACTTTGCAGTGAGTGAAATCATTTGACTGGGATTTTTTTTTTTCTTTTTTTTTCAGTTAGGAACATTCATAATTTGTGGGGGGTAAAAAAAAAAAAATCACTGAGAGGACAAACCTGTTCAATATAAACCATCTTGTTTTCAAGTAGAAAAGTTCAAGTATACAGATTACACAGTTTATGAGAGTAACATGTGTTTATAACTGTGACTCATGCTGCTATCACACGAGGCTTTACTCTTTATTTTTATAGAGGAAGTATCGTATTATAATGAACACTGTGTCATGGAAAGAAGAGAGGAACAGGTGTATATGACGAGTATAGCGAAATAGAGAGACAGACAGATCCACAATGAGAGAGAGAGAGAGAGAGAGAGAGAGAGAGAGAAATAAATGGAGTCCTTATGGCCAATGACCTGATTTACTTTTGGAGTGGGGGATGCGGCAGATCTCCTACTAATTGCGCAGCTGGGAAGAACAGGGGATTTGATGGGGGGAAAAGAGAAAGGAAACCAATTTTGCATATTTCTATGAGGGGGAGACCGGGTGGGATGGAGGTGTCCTGATGTGAGGAGCAGGTTTGACATTGCGAGCAGTTTGGAGGTGAAATCGCATGAAAGTGGGCAAATATTTTTTCTTTTTTAAAATGCTTAGATATTTCTGTTGTGGCTGATGTTAGACATACACATGGTAATTATTATTATTAATAATAATATGTTTCACTCTGAAAGGGTTTGATGTGTTGGACGTGGCAAGCTCCTTTCAATCACATTTTAATTTAGGCAAATGTTCAGGAAATCGGATCAGACCGGATAATATCGCAGCCACCACACAAATATGACGACCTGACGACTGCTGATCCTTAAAATAAATATTGAACAGACACAGATACACACACGCGAACACACCATCTCTTTATTCATTATTTAATATCCAAGCAAATATGTCATAAATAAAATTATTAAAGCTACAAAAAAAAAAAAAAAAACATTTATTTGATATTTCAAAAAAAAAAAAGAAAAAAAGAAAAAGTGACCTATCACAAAGAGTATACAACATCTGGATATTAAGGGATTAATTCTAAAATTTTATATTCTATAGGGCCTGCTAAAGCCAACACAATTAAAAGCCTTCCAATAAACTAAGTCTTTCTTAATCAGTTTAATAATAGTATTTGCTATTATTGTTGTTCATAATAATAATATACTAACTGTTATTATTTTTTATCAAATTATTACTTCCATGCAAATAAGAACATATATTTCCACATACAATACTGCAGCATCCCTCGGTGCCTTTTTCATCTCATTTAGTTTTTCCATAAAAAGACAAGCTGACCCTCGAGACGACAATTTACCCTGGATCCGGTTTCCCAGCCCGGGGTTCAGGTGTGAAGGCAGGGGGGGTGATATGCTACAACTTGCCCGGGTCACGATAATGCATAATAATACATTTAAAATGGCTGATCATTTCTAAACAAAAACGACTGAAATATGTTCGTATGACAACATACAATTATTTCGGGAAACGTGGAAAAAAGGTTTTTAAGGAGAAACGTTTCTACATTCCTTGAAAGTGAAAAAGATGGAGGCGCGGCCCTCTCGGAAAAATACGCAGTCCTAATGCATATGCATGTATGATAATTGATGTGCGTTTTACATCTCCTATCGACCGTGTCATCAGAGCTTAAGATACATGATAAGAAATATATTGTGGGAATTACAGAAAACACATAACTATGAGAATGAGAAAATAAAAGGAAAACATGACAAAAATAAGTTTGTTGCGACCTCCATATCCCGTTTTTACGCACTTTACGCCCTACTGCACCCTTCCTCCCCCATACAAGAACACACACAAACATACACAAACACAGATTAATACACACCACAGTTCTCTTTCACAAACCCACACACACACACTGGAAGAGAGGCAGAATAATTCTGACCTTACATCCCCGTTAAAATGACATTGTAAATTAAAATATATACAAATCAAAATGTCTTTTCAAGCATCAAAACTCAAGCATTTGCATTTGAATTGTTTGTGGGCAAATAAAAAGCCACACTTGACGAAGCAATATCAGATAAAGAACACTTCAAAACAGGCGCACACGTTTTGAAAAGTGGTTTCATCCAAAAAATATTTTTAGGGAAAAAAATATGAGCAAAAACTGAAAGCATATCTCCAAGGCTGGAGGGTGAGGAAAGGAGGGGTGTATATGCTGTGAGGTGTCAAAAACAAAATTGTTGAGAAGACATCATGACAGAAATTGATGCGTAAAACTAATTAAATGAGCAAATAAACAACCTAAATTATGATCAAAATAAACCACATCTTCGTTTCGCATTTATACAGATTCAAATGTGCCATATCAAACCCACCATCAGCACAGTCAAACCAGGAATCTGTTGGCATAGAAAATGGAGGACCACTAATTGCACCAGTGCTAATTGGAAATGAGGCTGCATAAGCCATTCTATTTTTCACAAGATCTATGCAGATATATTCACCCTCTATCACAGACGCATGCACTTTTACTACAAAATACCTATTATTATTTTCCCTAAAAGCATAAAACAGCATGTTACTACAGTATAAACAACGAACAGACCTATTCAAATCCAGGGAAAATTACATTCTTATTCTAGCGCAGTAAAAAAAAAAAAAAAAAGTACCAAGAAAAAAAATTACACCTCACTTTGTACAACTCTACTTTTTTCCAACAACAGAAGGCCAAAAGTGTATGGCAAATGCACACGACCGATCTAAAAATCTGCTCCCGTTCTACATATTCATAACTCAACAGCATATTCATATCTTGCATACAAATCATGCTATCTCCCCCATCTTTGCGCACGGGAACATGCAGATCCTACAGCCTCATAATCTTCTGTTCGTCGACTAGAGAGACAATTTTCCACATTTTACTGAACTAAAAACATTTTGAATGAAGTTGTATATTAGTTTTGGAGGGAAAGAAACTTCCTAAAACCCAGATATGTGCGCGCACAATAAAATAACATTGAAACTCCCTGCACTGAACTTGGAACAGTGCAATTTTAGTGCAAACAAATTACCACTTAATTTAATTCAATTAATTGTGCAGTTATTTTTCCACAAGTCAAAAAGCAGCAATAAAAAATAAACTGACTACGTACCTTCTTGAAAAGAATACAGCAGGAGTAAAGTTACCAGCCACATGCCATAAATAGCAGGTATATTTCTCAGGAATGTTTTGCAATCCCGACGTGTGCACTGTGCAGTATTCGGCCAGGCGAGGCTCCGTGCAGGAGTGGTGACGATGCTCCCCGGCGATCTCTCCAGCCCTAGTCCCGTACTCGTCAGCGCCGAGAAGCGGGGAAGACTTTGGTCCCGCCTCTCGTACCCTCCCCTCCGCGGGACCGTCATCCGAACGGCCCCTCCTTCGGTAGTCTAATGGTACGGCGAGATGGAGAGGTGCTGGTGCGGGGCCAGAGAGAGACGCGGCGAGGACGGCGCGCGGAGTTTTGTTGGTGGGGGTGGGATGAGTGCATCAGAGAGGACAGGACTTAACATGTTGTTGTTGTTGTTGTTGTTGTGAGCGGTCCACGTGGCTGGAGTCAGCCGGGGCATTCTGTGGCGCACCTGGGAACTAAACGACTGCTTTTTTACGCACGGCGGATCACTTTTCGCGATGTCAACGGCTTACCTTTTATCGTCAGAAATCTTGCATTGACGCTGAGAAAACAGCTTAAACCATGTGTGGTCTCCCAGCCAGATCTTAGGCACTTTTTAACAGGACGGAAAACCAGCATGACCAAGTCTGGGAGACCACCTTACACCAGTCAAGACCCGCAAATCAAACCCTGTTTTTTTTTTTTCGGTAGGGCTGAGAGTTATTTTAAAGTAAAGTTCGTGTAAATGTTGTGCGCAAAACGCTCCGCGTATGTTCTTTATTTCGCTAATCTTTGAGTGACACGCGTGCGTCCTCAGAGACACAGAACGAGACCCTGTCACGCTCTCTCCATACATTAACGTATGTGAATGAGGGAGAACGCGTGCTTCAGAGGCGCACCGAAGAATGTCTGAATCGCCGGCATTGTTCCGCGCTCAAAATGAGAGGAATGACATGCGAAGGGCGTATCGTGTATTGTCTAGAGTGGTGGATAATGCTTACAGACCACCCCGGCTTTATCGTGTGGTGACTATAGCGGCTTTCTTCTACAATATCAAAGTCTGCAAAAACAAATATGTATATGAATAGATTTTACTAAACAGTGGGAATTGTAATTACACAGCATCATTAAACCCTTATAATTCAGATTAAGCAACAAATCTGTTTGACATTTGAGAGTTTTTGTATATGGAAATTCACAAACCCTTCATCTTAAAGGGTTAGTTCACCCAAAAATGAAATTTCTGTCATTAATTACTCAATCTCATGTCGTTCAACACCCTTAAGACCTTCGTTCATCTTCGGAACACAAATTAAGATATTGATGAAATACAAGAGGTTTTTTATCCTCAATAAAAAAGCAACGAAATTACCACATTCAAGTAGTAAAAACATCGTTAAAATAGTCAGCGTGACTACAGTGGTTCAAGCTTAATGTTATGAAGAATAATTTTTGTGCGCAAAAACAAAACAAAAATAACGACTTTATTTTACAAATTCGTCTCTCCCCTGTCATACTCCTACGCTATTTTCGTTGCAGGCTTCCAGGTTCTACATCAGAACGTGACTCACTATTGGCCGACGCCTGTTCACGTGAGCAGCACGATGCATGCGTGTGTCTATGTGCTTGTGATGCTGACCGGAGCCGGCCAACAATGAGCCGGCGTTCAGACGTAAACAAGAAGTGCGTTCACTGAGTCAGCTGCATATGAGTCTGTCTGACAGGGAAGAGACAAATTTTTTGAATAAAGTCGTTTTTTTTGTTTTGTTTTTGCACACAAAAAGTATTCTATTTCACTTCATAAGATTAGGGTTGAACCACTGTAGTCATGTTGACCATTTTAACAATGTTTTTACTACTTTTCTGGACCTTGAATGTGGTAATTTTGTTGCTTTATATTGAGGATTAAAAAACCCTTTGGATTTCATCAAAAATACCTTAATTTGTGTTCCGAAGATGAATGATGTTCTTACGGGTTTGGAACGTCATGAAGGCGAGTAATGACAGAAATTTCATTTCTGGGTGAACTAACCCTTTAAAAGGAAGAAAGCAGTGTGATGTATTTCTATGGATTAATTGGACAATGATATGTAACAATGCACATGTAGGCTACATGTCTGGGTGTAAAATTACAGTATGGCACACTACCCCCATCCACCCTGGAAGACTTAAGAAATGACAACAATGTGTATAGAGTGATTGTCTGCAACCATTGGTTACAGTGTTTGGCTTGATGGTTCCGCTCCAGCGCTCTGGCTTCACACTCCCACATCCTCTTCGGGTAATTATTGAACTGTAACATGCTGTGCTGTTATTGATTATAGGCTATGTGCAGCTCTGTCAGAGAATAAACCGATACAGAAATCCATCACACCGACATGTGATTCTGTCTGACAGCAACGCATCCTTACCTAGCCCCAGACAATGCTGGGCCAGTCAGCAACAGACCAGTTCATCTCATGTCATTTCACATCATTTAAATGGAATAATCATTAGTGAACTTATGTTCTCATAGCAGAATCCTCCATCCTGGGATTAAGGATATACATCATATGTAAATTATGACTACTCTAGATAATGTAAGTTGTGCCCATAGAATTCAGCAGAAATCTCTTTAGAACAGTAATCATTTACAAAGTTGTGTATTGCATATTTTGGTTAATTTTATGCTTTCAGCTACCAATACGAGTATATTTTCAGCTTAGTTTAACAAATCGCATGTTAAAGGGATAGTTCACCCAAAAATGAAAATTTGATGTTTATCTGCTTACCCCCAGGGCATCCAAGATGTAGGTGACTTTGTTTCTTCAGTAGAACACAAATGATGATTTTTAACTCCAACCGTTGCGGTCTGTCAGTCGTATAATGCATGTCAATGGGAACTCCATCTGTAAAAGTCAAAAAAACATGCACAGACAAATCCAAATTAAACCCTGCGGCTCGTGACGACACATTGATGTCCTAAGACACGAAACGATTGGTTTGTGTGAGAAACCGAACAGTATTTATATCATTTTTTACCTCTAATCCACCACTATGTCCAACTGCCTTGAGCATCCGGTTGGTGAGGTCTGAAAACGCACTCTGATGCCGGAAGTGATCTCTCGCGTGCATATGTCAATGAGTGTGAGAGATCACTTCCGGCATCAGAGTGCATTCAGACCTCACACACCGGATGCTCAAGGCAGTTGTGGTGTATTAGAGGTAAAAAATTATATAAATACTGTTTGGTTTCTCGCACAAACCAATCGTTTCGTGTCTTAGAGCATCAATGTGTTGTCACGAGCCGTAGGGTTTAATTTGGATTTGTCTGTGCGTGTTTTTTTGACTCTTATAGATGGAGTTCCCATTGACAAACATTATACGACTGACAGACCGCAACGGTTGGAGTTAAAAATCATCATTTGTGTTCTACTGAAGAAACAAAGTCACCTACATCTTGGATGCCCTGGGGGTAAGCAGATAAACATTAAATTTTCATTTTTGGGTGAACTATCCCTTTAAATCCAAAGATTTTTTTTATTTATTTGTGACAACAATTCACAGCATTAAAATAGTTAAAACAGTAGAGAACAGTACATTTCGGTATGGACAGAGAACAGTAAATTTCCGGACAAAGCCAGATACCTCACATGGACATTTTTGGGAATCTGAAAGCTGTAAAGGTTTTGAGTGGGATAAATTTGAAGTCTAAACAATTAAAAATACTTTTAAGGAAAACTAATGCGTCCAGCATCCCAACTGCAGTCTGCTTTAGGACAGTGTCACTGCAAGACTACCAGGGCCTGAGATAACATTTTTATGGGTCAGCCCCTTCTGAAATATTACCCAATGACTATGATGTGCCATAAAGGATCTTTGCAGGCACCCAACATTATCACAAAAAAAAAAAAAAAAAAAAAAAAATTGAACAACTTGTCCCTGGGGCACTGGGTTCACATTAGTACCTTAAAAAATGAAAATTCTGTCATTAATTACTCACCCTCATGTCGTTCCAAAACGGTAAGACATTTGTTCATCTTCAGAACACAAATGAAGATCTTTTTGATGAAATCTGAGACCTTTCTATCCCTAGAAAGTTATACGCAACTGACACTTTGACACTTCGACACTTTGACAGTTCATAAAGATATTGTAAAATGAATCCATATGAATTAAGCGGTTTAGTCCAAATTTTCTGAAGAGACTCGATTGCTTTATAAGATGAACAGATTGAATTTAGGCTTTTATTCTCATATAAACATTGATCAGTGAACATAAACAGAAGCTCAACTAAACCTGCTTGATGCATGAGAACAAACCTCTTGCAGAAGCTCAAACGTGCTGCGTAAACACACGAGAATGAACCTCATTGGTTTCTCACGTGTCAAACATGCTTGAGCTTCCGTTTACCACAACTATGTGTGAGTTGATGAATGTTTATATGTGAATATAAGCATAAATTCAATCTTTTCATCAAATAAATCTTCAGAAAATTTGGACTAAACCACTCTGGATTGTTTTTATGATTTCTTTATGACCTTTTTGAGTTAATAGCTGTCTATGGAGGGACAGAAAGCTCTCAGATTTCATTAAAAAGATCTTCATTTGTGTTCCGAAAATGAACAAAAGTCTTACGGGTTTGGAATGACATGAGGGTGAGTAATTAATGACAGAATTTACTTTTTTGGGTGAACTACCCCTTTAAGAGTACCTTAACATAATAATATGTAACTTTTAGGGTAGATAAGGCACAAAGGTGTATTTTTGAAGGTATTGCCCCATAACAAGCTAAACAATTTTTACACATTTGCTCTGAGAGTGATGTGTCTGGGACAACGTTCCTGGTTGTCCTCACCTGAAAATGGCCCTAGTTTGGGGTTGGGTTAAGCTTAAGAGCAACCAATTCAGTTTGAAATGAATGACCAATAGGGTCAAGCACAAAGATGTGAAATTCATATGACTCTTTGGTGTCAAGGGGGATGACCCCTGATAACCTTAGGAGGTCACTTGGCCAGTGTTGTAGTCGAGACCAGCTAATTCGAGTCCAAGTCAAAACAGAGTCATCATGCTTCTGAGTCTACGACAGGACCAAGACCATGGTCTTGGACTCTTGACTAAAATAAGCTATTCTCGACTATGACTCTATGCTTGGCCATAACGTGGAAGTGGTCGCACACACCGGAATTATCCCACCAGTGGGCTCCTGGATATTTCTGAAATTCACTGGTCCGGATCCACACCTATTTTCCTGCAGTGGTTTCTATGGAAAAGAACAAGCAGAGAAACGAGCAGTTGAGCAGATAAGCCTGACTCTTTGTTTCCTACAGAGGCCTCTCTCTACCTCTCCTCTCAACTCAGTTATGTAACAAGTGGAAATATAGAAGAAGGAATGCTGCCCTTGCCCTCCCACACACTTATGGCGATACACAAACACTCAGAAAGAAAGTACAAGCCACACTGGCTGAAAGAAATCTAGAACTGTGTATGTATCTAAACAATGTGCATCAGAGAGGAAGTGACCACTGACTTGCAGGCAGGCAGCTACTGTTAAAATCATTGCTAATACAAATCATCTGCATCACTCTCTCTCATCTGTTGCCTGGAGAAAAGCAAAGAACGAGACAGAGAGAGAGAGTACGCCAATGAGGAGAAGGAAGGAGAGAGAGAGCAGAGAAGGCAGAAGCGGGTGGGCTAATGAGAACGGTAATGCTAATACGCAGACAATCAGAGTCCCCCTCAGGCCATGGCTACATGGTAGAATCATATTAACGCTAATGTATCTGGTATTAATGCGGAGAGCCCCCCTCCCCAACCAAATGCCTGCAAGGTCACTGAGGGTAGAGGGTGGTAGCAGAGTGGAAAGGAGGGGGCAAGGGTTGGTGCCTACCCACCTCAGCCACACGCAGGTAACGGGAGGGTGCTAAACGCTAGCTTTCCGTAATGGTGGCTAACGCGCCCTGTTTCTCCCAGCTCCCCCTGCAGTATGGCCGCCTATTAGAGTGCTCTATGCAAACTAGCGCCATGCAGATCCAAAATGGCGGCCGAGGAGGCCCAGATGGTGAGCTGCTTTGGTTTAGCATGGCGGCGCACGACTTGCCCAGTTTCGCTGGAGCTGCACTGGCACTAATTAGCTAGCCTGATACAGAACTGTACGCCATGTTACGCTCGCCAGCATTAGTCAAATGAGTCAGTGAGCTGCACCAAGTCAGTCAGCTGAGGGAGGGACCCGAAGTCTGCGCCTGCGCGCCAGTCTGTTTTTTTACAAGACCAAATGTTTTATTTCGTAATTTATGATTTTTTTTTTCTTTTTGCAGGCTGAGGAGGGGGTTTGTTTTGCGTTAGTGTAGACGAGACTGTTGAACCCGAGCTTCCGGGATGAATTTGTTGTGTTAGAGGGTGGGTGTGATTGTGTCTATGTGCATGAGGGAGTAAGTGAATGAACGTGTGTGGAAACAGGAGGATATTTCTGGAGCTCTCGCTCTCCCTGCAGCCTGTTGAGGGGGGAGAAATCGGGGGGAAGAGGAAGGTGGTGAAGCGAGACGTCAGGGGGGTGTTAATTTATTCAAATGAGCAGGGGAGGATAATGAAAGAGAGAGGGAAAGAAAAAGAGGAAGAGAGGAATAGGGGGGTTGGTTGTTTCGCTTTGCAAATCTCTCATCTCCTGATCTTACTCTTTTTTTTTTCCATGTGTTTATCTTATGAGAATCTCTCGCCATTATGGATGGCAAAAATAGTGGAGCAGGAACTGGAGAGAGGAGAAAAGTCAGGAAAAGGTGAAACAGGGAATTTATGGATAAGCAATCAGTGAAGGGCTAAGAAGAATGTGAATGTGACAAGTATCACAGTATAAAAATAATTTTTATGTTTGTTTATAAATTCTAAAATATACATACATATATATATATATATATATATATATATACTGTATACAGTATATATACTGTATATATATATATATGATTAAACTGTGTATTTCTAAAGACTTAATTTATCAGCAGAAAATGGGATGATTGTACCTTGATAAATTCTTCATAATTTGACAGGAATGAGTGCTTGTACATACTTTTTTTGACCACAGAGGACATAGTGTATGATCTTTTATATCTTTGTAACTCAATTCAATCCACATTTTCCTATCACAAAATGGAATCTTTCTCTTAAACGGGATGATTTTTTTTCCCCTGGACTTGGGTGTGTACATATATGAGAGTGTGATAACGATATGCAGTGCATTTGAATCAATTAGAATACTTACTGACATCTAGTGGGAAGATTTTACAATGCAGACAAGGGTTAAAAAACAGTTCACACAAAATAATACTATTAATTATTTACTCACCCTCATTTTATTTCTTACATGGAGAACATCCCAGCCACTTTTCTATAATGAAAGTGAATGGAGGCAAGCTTCTGTTTAAGGATAGATAGATATATAGATAGATAGATAGATAGATAGATAGATAGATAGATAGATAGATAGATAGACTCTAGTCCACTTTTGCAGTGCAATGTTGTTTGTTCTATTCTAAAGTTGAAGTTTCCATCCAGACCTGTGATTGTATCTCGATTCCCACACTGTAGTCACCCCCCTCCAAATTAACAAAGCCAAACAAGCGGATTTATTTTCACGACAAGTTAAACCAGTATATCCTTAAGCTCTAAGCAGGGGTGTTAAAATGCTGACCAACTGCAACAAGACCCAGCGCACTCATGTATACCCTACAGGCCTAAACACTTGTCCATGTGTGGGAACCTACAGGTACTGACCCTCTCACCATTAAGTGCACCTGTTAGCAGACCACTATTTACACTTTATTCTGCAAGCTTATTGAGATTCTATCACATTAACACCACAGCACAAGGTTATATATACTTGCTTCTTCTTATTTCCATATGCAAAAAAGAAAGATAACTTAAATATGTTTAAATTATGATAACCTCATTAATTGTCTATTGTATTCTTGATATTTAATGAGCTGAATTGTATTAAATAAATAAAAAATAACCCTGTCCACATCAAAGTCTCATTTTAAGCCTAAATCTACATAAATTCTGCTTTGCTCAGGTTCCATCTTAAATTTACATGGGGGAGAGAAGAGTAAGATGAGGTATTTCTGATTAATATTAAATCAAAATTTAAATTTAAACCAAACCATAATTTCAGAACTAATTCATTTGGCTGTAACAAATTTGTCTAAGTTGTCCTTTGGGGAAAGAGAAATAACAACTCAATATATTTCAGAATAAATTGAAATATAGGAAGCATGTTAAATAAATATGAATAAAATAATATAAATGAGGAGATTAGAGGACTGGAACTAACTGTTGCATAATGAAAAACAATTGTATTAATAATTATTTAAAAATACTTTAAATATTTTGAATGCTTTGTAGACTTAAAGGGTTAGTTCACCCAAAAATGAAAATTCTGTCATTTACTACTCACCCTCATGCCGTTCCACACCCGTAAGACCTTCGTTAATCTTCGGAACGCAAATTGAGATATTTTTGTTTAAATCCGATGGCTCCGTGAGGCCTACATAGGGAGCAATGACATTTCCTCTCTCAAGATCCATAAAGGTACTAAAAACATATTTAAATCAGTTCATGTGAGTACAGTGGTTCAATATTAATATTATAAAGCGACGAGAATATTTTTGGTGCACCAAAAAAAACAAAATAACGAATTATTTAGTGTCGGCCGATTTCAAAACACTGCTTCAGGAAGCTTCGGAGCGTAATGAATCAGCGTGTCGAATCCGCAGTTCGGAGTGGAATTCGATTTAAATATGTTTTTAGTACATTAATGGATCTTGAGAGAGGAAATGTCATTGCTCCCTATGTAGGCCTCACGGAGCCATCGGATTTAAACAAAAATATCTTCATTTGTGTTCCAAAGATCAACGAAGGTCTTACGGGTGTAAAATGGCACGAGGGTGAGTAATTAATGACAGAATTTTCATTTTTGGGTGAACTAACCCTTTAAAATTAGGCCTACTTGAAAAAAAACAAAAAAAAACAATGTAAAAATGTTGAACTCTTTACGCACATTCATTTACACAGTTTTCTGAAGGAAACCCATTTATGGGGACAAACTTCACTGTTCTGTTTTGTGTTAATGAAATATAAGAAGAAACAAGCAAGAGAGAATGAGAGAGGGGAAAGTGAAGGAAAAAGATGAAGGTATCGCTAGCAGAGCGCTTCAGCTCATGAGTGTGGCTGACAGGCCCTGTCTCTGCCTTTAATGACTTATTTATTCAAGCATAATTAAGCTCAGGCCTGGAGCGGTGATTAATGCTCTTTGTCAGCTTGCAGAACAATACCTCAAACTTCCTGAGCCCTGGCTCTTCTCCAGCTCTCAGTTTCTTTCTGTTCGTCTACTCGTGCGGTTTGTTACTTCTGTAGAGGCAATGACCAAGACTTATACAGCATGATGGCTACGTTCACACCGCAGGTAAATGTGGCCCAAATCTGATTTTTTTGCCCACATGTGACTCATATCTGTTGTCCCCATTACATCGTGAACAGTACAAACCACATGGAATCTGATTTTTTTTAATTCCGATTTGTGCCACTTCCATATGTGGTACTAAATACGAAACAGGTCAGATGTTTTGTAATGCGACCGCAGTGTGAACAGTCATATCGGAATTTAATGCGATTTTTACATCACTTGAGATCAACATTTGTCACGATTCTGCGCTCATGGGAGTCTATTCAAAGATTTTACATACCCAACGTTATCAAGACAGCTGAGAAAGATAGTCAGTAGAAGTACAGTGATGTGTCAGAACTCAAAGTATTACAGAGACAGCTCTATAATACAAGCAAAACATGAAGGCTCGTATCATAAAAGTTTCAAAACTCTGCTCTCTTTTGTCACATAATTGTCTTTATTTGTCATATTGCCTGCGCATAATTTAGTTGGCTTCCGCGGCAGATCACACTATAAATAAACGCGTAATCACTTTAATGCCCTTCGTGTTTACTTCCGTATGACAGCGCGCTGTGTGTGTTGCCAAGTCCGCGATTTTCTCGCTGAATTGGGTTACTTTTTCACTGTTGCAGCTGGTTGTTTTGCAACTCCGTGGCTTGAAGCGACTGCACTAACGCGATATATAACCCCCGGAACGCGATTTTACCGGGATACCCCACGGAACGCGATTGGGCTAGTTTTGGACTCGTTTTGAGAAGCCATTGAGTGGATTTTGTGGTAAAAACCTGGTAACCACGTTTTTATTGTATTTTTTGTGCATGCAATAGCTGTGTTTTATTCACGATAAAATTTTCCTTCAGGTCAGTCCTATGTTCATAATAAAAAAATCTGTTTAAATGTCCGATGTATTATCTTGTCCTTTTAACATTTAAGGTTTTTTTTTTTTTTTTCCAATGACTGACAGCACTAGTCAAAGCATTTGTCAGTTGCGTCTTGTTCCGTGTTCACAACAATTCAGTCTTTTCAATGTAAAAGTCTTCGCTACTGACTGACACACTCATAAAGACAAAAAACTCAAAAAGTCTTTGCCACCATCTAATGACGTAATAATGTAACTTCTGTTGCTTCACGGTCAGGGACTATTTTTTCCGGTGGATAGAAGGCTTTTAGAAAAAGTTTACTTCATGAAAGTTGCATTGATACATATTTCTGGCTTTAATATTTGTTTTGTATGGTAACCATTTTATAAAAGCAATAAGGTACTTGAGGCTAGTGCTGTATCGTGAATAAGTCACGGCTGAAGGGCGTTGTTAGGCACGACGCTAAGCGGACTTATTTACGATACAGCACTAGCCTCTCGTTATTGCTTACGTATATATATATCATGTACTGTATCATGTATGTAAAGAGTACCTGAAAACCATACTGAAGTAAAAACAGAGATACCTTACAGTGAAAATGACTCCATTACAAGTTAAAAGTCACCAATTCCAATACGACTTGATTAAAAGTCTCAGAGTATCTGATTTTAACAGTACTTAAGTATTTTACTCTTACTAAATGTAGGCTCAAAGATGCACTAGCTCAACACCTAAGAGCCATGCCAGTGAAAAACAAAAAACAGATGATTTCACTTTAAAGAAAATCTACCTTTCTCAATTTTATTCATGGTGATAACTTAAAAATATGCCATGGTTTAGTGGAAGATTGCTGCCATCAACTGGAAACAACTGGAAAATAACATGACATTTCAACTAAAGCCACTAGATGGCTGCAGAAGATTACTCAATGGCCCATTTGCCATTCCCAAGTTTTTAATTTAGATTTATGTTTAGACATTATAAAATCATTATAACAATAAGAAATTACTCTTTATAAAAGTTTAGAGTATCATTCTTTGCAATTATGAGCTTGAATGTTCCACTTTGTGAAAGTGTTATAGTGTTGCCACTTCATTTGTATTTGTGTTCTGAAAAAAAGTATTGGTTTTATCACCCCCACATTCATTTCCTATGCAGGGTCTACTGAACATCCTGAGTGTGACCTTTTTTTGTCACACTAAAGTTCAAACAGATAACATTTCTTCATCTTATTTTTTTCTGTGTAGATATAGTAAGTGTGAGAAAAGTCAGCAAGTTTCATGCCATTTAGATTAAGGGAACATTTTTTAAATATCAGCAGACATAAATTAAAATCGCCCATGACCCCAACAGTGCATGCTGTAAGGGTTAAGAAAAAACACACTTCTGACTATGACAGTTCTGTGAAAGAGAAAAGTGATTCAGACAATTCAAACCTGTTAGCTGGTGAATTTATTAGGGAACTTTGCAAGCGAATACAGAGAATATCAATACACTTGCTTAAGGACAGTTAAGAAACAGGCAAATTTCTTTGAAGAATCCAAGGGTATATTACTTTTGAGAAACCAGCCTTTGCCTTCAAAGAAATTCATATAGGGGTTTTTCCATGAACTTGCATGCTTTAAAAAAAAAAAAAAATCTTCCATCACTGAAGAAATGCATGTAGATGAAATGTTTCACAACCTCAAATCTGACTGTTTTGTGCTTTTTGGATTTTTTTTTCTTTTCATTTTGTAATTTATTTGTTGATATTGGTTATTCATAGTGGACAAAAGTAATGTCCAGGAGGATATTTGTTTTTAATGACCATATACAAGTTTGATTAAACCACCAAAATATGAGGAAAATATTATAAATATATTTTTGAAATATTAAATAATTGTTATATTATTTAATATTTTAAAAAGGAAGGAAGAACAAAACACTAAACTTGGTTAAGGAATTTATCTGACAAAATTATTTGGAAAAAAGGCAAACTACAGCTACAGATTTTATTTTACCACACAAAAAAGTGCATAGAAAAATAAAAGGCTCACAGGAAAAAGTATACATTGACTACAACATAATCAGTTATTAATATATCATTGGTTCTCTCTTGTTTTTGCATGTGTTCATAATTTCTTTGTATGACAGCCAGGCCAAAAGTTATGTCTGCACAATTTAGCATGTTTCATTGCGTTATCACAAATAAAACAATGGACTCCAAGCACAACTATGTAATATGCTTACAAATTCTGTACGCATTTTTAATAGTGTTTGAATAAAGGGTAAAGATGTCAGTTTTCCTAGGCTGGACATCACTTTTGGTCACTACTGTATATACACATATAGTTTTTAGTGATTATTTTAGTATTAAATTTTATCATTTATAAAGTAAATATGATGCTGCTGTTCTTTTTTTTTTTTTTTTTCACTAGTCTTATATCTATGTCATGTTGTATGTATGTTATAGATGCTTTCTAATAATTTCAGTTGATAGGAGACATCCTGAAATGTATTCAATGCTTGACTTTTATTTTTATATTTGTCTTATTTGCAGACAGCCTAAATGACTGAGCCATCATAGCCCTCTGTCCCGTATGTAAGTAGTAGACAGGAACCTGAGAGAAGCAGAATTGAGCCAGTCATTCCGAGTTTATCTCTGATCTTTGCACAGGATGCAGGTTTTAATCTTGAGAAATGATCGTTCAGGATTAGTGAATACACACAGATCTGCATAAATCTGTGTTTGCTCAGGTTAAACAAACCTCAAGATGTTTCCTGGAACTCCACTGAAGCAAAACATTATAAATTAAGTGGAAACGTATTGGTTTAACAGAATTTAGGTGACGTTTTGATGAGGTATTAAAATGCTAGGATGCAGTAACATGGTTAAAAAAGAATAGCCACATTAGTTACAATATATCAACAATAATTAATTTTACTGCTATTATTTTATATAATTGTATTTATGCAATTATTTATGAAGTACAATACACATAAAAATATGCCAATATAACATTTTCTTCTTTATTTGTTATTGTATTAGCCTTGCATTCAGACCTGAGAAGCAATTTAATGCTAATTTTTAAAATTAAAAACCGAGTACTCATTACATCAAGTATAATTCCACATAAAACACTCAACACAAGTTCTAATGTGCAACAACTGAATTTGAGTTGAAGGTTGAATCCCAAAAGCTGACATTTACTGCCCTCTAGTGTGTAATATTTGATATTATCAGAAGGTTATAAGGTAGAAGCTCCTTCATGTAGTTCATTTTCCATTTTCATTAGTTCACTTTCCAATTAAAATTTCATGATAATTTACTCATCCCCATGTCATCCAAGATGTTTATGTATTTATTTCTTCAGTCGAAAAGAAATGAAGGTTTTTGAGGAAAACATTTGAGGATTTTTCAACATAGAGTGGACTCCAAACGGTTGAAGGTAAAAATTACAGTTTCAATGGAGCTTCAAAGGGCTTTAAACAATACCAGACGAGGAATAAAGGTCTTAGCTAGTGAAACGATCGGTCATTTTCTAATTTTTTTTTTTTTTTTTTTTAAATGTATATGCTTTATATAAACAAATGATCGCCTTCAAGTGGTTCCGCCAAAACCGCACTTCCGTATTCTTCAAAAAGCTTACGCTGTATGTCCTACACCTTCCCTATTCAACTTACGGAACGAACGTGGCGCCAGTTCCGTTTTTTCCGTAAGTAGAATAAAGAAGGCGTAGGACATACAGCGTAAGCTTTTTGAAGAATACGGAAGTGCGGTTTTGGCGGAACCACTTGAAGGCGATCATTTGTTTATATAAAGTATATACATTTAAATTTTTTTTTTTAGAAAATGACCGATCGATTCTCTAGATAAAACCCTTATTCCTCGTCTGGTATCGTTTAAAGCCCTTTGAAGCCCACTGAAACTGTAATTTTTTACCTTCAACCGTTTGGAGACCATTGAAGTCCACTATATGGAGAAAAATCCTCGAATGTTTTCCTCAAAAACCTTAATTTCTTTTCGACTGAAGAAAGAACGACATGGACATCTTAGATGACATGGGGGTGAGTAAATTATCAGGAAATTTTAATTTAAAAGTGGACTAATCCTTTAATAAGGTAAATTAATAAAAGTTTCATGCTGTATATACATGCTGTACACACACACACATACTGTACATACATACACACAATTCTACAAATAATGAAATGCTTTCTCAATAAAACTTTAAAACTATTCTTTATTAGTATCCAACACCATAAACTGTTTTTCCAAATCAATGTTTTTAATGAATCAAAACAATTAAATCACAGGTTTTTTTTTTTTTTTTTTTTTTTTTAAGTGTTAAGTTAAATGTAGGCTAATAATATGACTTTCAGTTCGCAGGCTATTCACATCCCAAAACCATCCAGTACAGACAGGAGCCATCTTAAATTGCTTCATCCCCATGCTTTGCCTGACAGACACACAAAAACACACACATTTAAAGACGGTGAGTTCATTAAAATCAAGCACGATATATAGAAATGTGTTATTTTTTCAATGTTTCAGTAACATGTTGACAAATTAATTCCAGACCTAGAAGTAAGTCTCTCAGGAAAGTTTGTCACAAGAGCTCAACTATATCACTCATTTTAAACAAAAAACAAAACAAAACAGTAAAATCAACGTGTTCTCACGACAAGGGTAGCCTATTTTTCATTAATGTTTAATATGTATTTCTCTTTTATATGTTTGTAAGCTTTTAAGATTTTAAGGTAAATTCCGACAAATAAAAGTAAACCTACTCTGAGACACATACACTGGAGTAAAAAGTGACAACTAGCACCAGTCTCCCTTCTTTGGAATTACAATATTTGTACTATACGCTGACCACTAGATGTCACCACAAACACATTAGTAAGTTAAGGACACTTACCTTACGCTTGCCACACCGTTTGATGTGGTTACCTACAGGACCAGACATTCATTAGTGATTTGACATGACTCATCATACGACACACACACACACACACACACACACACACACACACACACACACACACACACACACACACACACACACACACACACACACACACACGCTGGCTAAACACCTACCTGCCAGGAGGAAGACAGAGAGTACCACAAGGATCCCAGCAAACACCAGGCCTCCAATGCGCAGATTCTCATAGTCTGTGAATCAGAGCCAGAACAGCTTCTGAATAAGGATATTCTGATTAAGGAATAGCCTACATGACGCATAATTATGATTAATACAGAAATATGCAAATTGGCCTTAAGGCCAGTTCACACAAAAAAGATAATGGTAACTAGGCCTATATTAGCCTCCACACCAACGCAATGTTATGATTATATTGCAAATGTTATGAAACGGAAGTTGTGATCGTCTTTTTTCCCTATTGTGACATATATGCGAGTGAAATAGCTTCTCGAACAAGAAAAAAAATGTAGGGTGGGACTTGATTTTGTCCATGGGGAATTGATTGGATATGAGTGACAGGTAAACATGTCATTAGAGAAGAGATGTCGCTGCAAGAGGGGAAGTTATTTTGATTTAAAATTATGAGGGCACATGGATTTAAAAAATAATAATAATGATGTGCACGGATAAATCATTTAGGCTTATAGACCTTATGTAGCTCCGCCCCTTTTCAGCGCTGCGCTCGTTGTCTTTTGACTTCCGGTTTGTATTTCCACAGCGATCTTACGTATTTATGAATGAACTGCTGAACTGCTCGTTTTAAAATCTTCCCGGTCTACTGGCATTTGTTAAGACATCTGCTTTAAACATAACAATGCTCATGATAACTTCCCAGATAGCATCAATGATCGAAATAACGTTGAATCAATGTTAATGTGTCAACGTTAACTGCATTGAATCAATGTCACTTTTGCACCCGCAATTAATGTTGAATCAATGTTAAAAAATTTTCCTCTGTGTCGTTCGTTATTGTTATAGACATGGACTTTGCTATTTCCATAGCACCGAACGATTATTAAAACTATATTGTTAAAGTTATCGTTTTGTTCATGGTGTGAATGGACATTTAGTCAGATTTGTAGAATGCATATCAATGTTATTTTATTCTATTATGGCCCAATAATAATATTCCAACATTAATCAGAATATTGTTGTGCACATAAACACATGAATTATTCAAGAGGAAGATTGCTCATCCTTACCATAGACAAAGTCAGCATCAGGGTCTACTGTAGGCTGGGCTAGGAAACACAGAATAAAAAAAGAGTAAAATAATATTAAAATGTGATTTGCTTTGCAATGAAGGAAATCAGTAAAGATATCCGCCAAGTTGATGTGTTCAGCTAGCCTACTTATCTTAACGTCCTATAAAATCAGATCACTCAGTCCACATTCAGAGTTAGTCAGAATGTGTCCACATCGCTTTGTAATGTAAACACTAATCTGAAGTGAACTATTTTACCTGTCAATCACCTCTGGGCTAAAACAAGTTATTTAACTTGTTATATTAGTTATTTAGTTTTTAGGTTTTTTTAAATGACCTTATGAAAACTAGCCAAAGCTAATGCCATTTTCATCACTTCGTCCATTTCAGGGTCAACTGTGTTTGATGCCTGCCCCGCCCTGCCTACATGATGTAAGAATACCAGAATATGGTTTTTAAAGGTTTTTTTGACAGTTATAGCGCCACCTATTGCCCGTTCTCCACCACTTTTGTTGGGTGTGTCCATATATATTCATGTTAATTTTGGTGAAAATATCTCATTTCGTTTTGAAGTTATAGATACTTATATATATGAGAGCATAAATGACTCTTTGTTTGGATTTTTTTGCCACTTCCTATCAAAATTTTGGCATTTTGACAAAATTTTGGGCTGTGACATTGAGTTACATTGAGTCGTGTTTCCTACGCTGGTTTCGTCTCGATCGGACTAACGGTTTCGAAGGTATTCACAAAAGTTTTTTAAGCGCTAAATCACAACGTTGCACAAACCATAAGTCGAAACTCAGCATGTCTGATATCGTTGGACTCGGCAAGGTTGAACCCCTACGTACTTGAACCCCTAATAATAATAAACTTTTGGAGGAAAATATTCTACTCTATTCTCATATTACAATGAATTTTAAAATTTAAAATAGTATATTTCCTTTTAAAAAATCATAAGATTAATCACAATTATTTTAATCAACTGATTTTTCTCTTTAATAAGTTTAACAAAACAAAATCAAAATCTTTCAGGTATATACGCTTAAAGTCCCTGGGGCACATGGACCCCTCACTGCTCTATGTTGGATTGTCTGTGCGAGGGGTATGATTGTGAGTTTCCATATATTATGTATGTGATCTCCCAAAAGGATTTCGTTCTGTATTTGCTATAGATGGTCGAGACATGTCCCACTTTTGCCCAGAGGTGATGACAATAATAGGGTTAGAAGAGGAAATCAGAGTCTACAGGGAAAACATGTGGTGTAACTGTCATTTTGAGTTTCACAGCCCAACACAACAGACTGAACCGCAAAACCAAAAATAACATGAAAATACATGCCTGCAAATGAAGTGAAGTTTTTTCCACTTAGTTTTATTTGAATAGCACTTTCAGAATACATATTACTTCAAAGATTTTTTAAAGGAGATAGTGCCTTAAAGGGATAGTTCATCCAAAAATGACAATTTTGTCATCACTTGCTCACCATCAAGTTGTTCCAAACCTGAATGAGTTTCTTTCTTCTGTTTGAACACAAAAGAAGATATTTTAAAGAATGTTGGTAATCAAACAGTTGACGGCAGCCATTCACTTCCATAGTAGGAAAAACAAAATACTATAGAAGTGAGTGGCTATCGTCAGCTGTCTGGTTACCAACACTTTTTAAAATATCTTCTTTTGTGTTCAACAGAAGAAAGAAACTCAAACAGATTTGGAACAATATGAGGGTGAGTAAATGATGACAGAATTTACATTTTTGGGTGAACTATCCCTTTAATATCACAGTGAGAAGGCCAAATGCAACAGTTGCAAGGGAAAAATTGAAAGATGTTAAAGTGGAATGAGGTGGAGAAGATACTTTGAGAGAAACTTAATTTTATTTAAAAAGAAAACCACATGAGAAAAAATGTCTCCCTTCGCATAACAGAATTTGATAGTAAAATGTAACATAACTAAGAACCATTGAAATAAAGTTATATACTTTGATGAGTTTCTTATTTATTTTATTTAATAAAAAACTATGGGCTTTGTTCATACTCCGCTGTTTAAAACTGCATGAACCATCCATTCAAGGCACATGGCTAACAAAGACTGTACAAGTCATTGTTCGATATAAGAACTCAATAGTTGCATTTAATTCAGAAATAACTCTTTTTGTTCAAACTATCCAATATTAGAGTTCTGGAGCTCTGAAAAGTGTGGGGCTCAAAAATAACCCAGAGAGCAATTTTGTGCCGGCCCAGATCCGGGCCACATGTGGCGTGGAATGATGGCACTTGGGCGGACCGTTCCTGTTTGCCAGATCTGAGCCACAAGCAGGCAGCAATGCCACATGTCAACCAAGAGCAAAGAAATAAACCAGAACTGGACCTTATGTGAGCCACAAAATTTGTATATATTATTTATAGAATCACTGAAGGAAAGAAGAGAACAGAAAAAAAGACAAACAGAAACACAAGAGCTACACCTGACTTCAGCCACAGCCTTAAAAGAAATCAACTGAAGATAAAAAAAGACATTAAATCTTAAGGAAGATTAAACAACTCCATAAACAGCATTACAGCTTCACATATTACTAACCAGATGGACTTTATTTCTGTTATTCATCTACAGAAGTTTAACGCTAATGTTTTTTTCATTTGAAGTCACCATAATGGTGATTGGTGTTTCCATTAGATGGGCTCTTAACTGTTATGCTATGTTTGTTTTCTCTGGATGTTTTGACTGTTTGTCAAACATGTTTGTGGTAACAAATAAAGCTGAAATGAGATCAGATAATGATTTTATAATTGTTATGAAATAGCATGAATTACTGATGTCATTTGAAATGTTGTAATGATTGTGTTGTTATACATTTGAATTACAGTCCCCAATTTATTGTATGGTACCCCGACTAACATTTCAGTGCCGGTCGGTTTTGTTCGGTTGCAAGAGCTCAATCGGTTTTGTTTTGCTACAAGATTTCAATGATGGTCATTTTGTTTAGATCTCAATAGCAGTCATTTTTGTTCCGTTATGAGATTTCAATGACAGCCTGTTTTGTTCCATTACGACATTTCAATAATGTTCGGTTTTGTTTTGTTACAAGATTTTAATAATGGTCAGTTGATTTTTTCTTTTTTCTTTATGTTTTAATTGGTGTTGAAATTTCGGTGATGCAGCGCTGCTCACCAGAACTTGCATCTGGCTCTCATTGAAAATTAATTTTGACGTTCTCGTCGGTGGTGGTGTAAACGCACAGTTACGAGATTTCAAAGACAGTCAGTTTTGTTTCGTTACAAGACCTCAACGATAGTTAGTTTTGTTCCTTTATGAGAGTTCAATGATGGTTGATTATGTTCCTTTACAAGATTTCGATGATGGTCTGTTTTGTTCAATTACAACATTTCAATGATGGTCAGTTTTTTTTTTTTAATTTATGAGATTTCAATGACGGTTGGTTTTCAGTGTCAGATTTATTTGGTTACAAGATTTCAAAGACAGTTAACTTTTTTTTTGCTACGAGATTTTAACAACGGACGGTTTCGTTTTGTTACGAGATTTCAGTAACGGTCAGTTTTGTTCCTTTGCGAGATTTCAAAGATGGTCAGTTTTGTTCCTTTATGAGATTTCGATGACAGTCCGATTTGGTCTTTTATGAGATTTCAATGACGGTCAGTTTTGTTCAATTATGAGGTCTCAACAACGGTTGTTTTTATTTTTCAGTTATGAGATTCTGTTTACGAGAATTAAATGATGGAAGTTTTTTTTTTTTTTCTTCTATTTACAAGATCTCAATGACGAAAAGTTTTGTTCCTTTGTTCCTTTACGAGATTTCAAAGACATACGGTTTTGTTTCTTTATGAAATTTCAATGTTGATTTTGGTCTTTTACTAGGCCTCAATGACAATCATTTTTGTTCTATTACGAGATCTCAATGGTTGACAGTTTTGTTTTGTTATGAGATTTCAATGACGGTTGGTTCTGTTCCGATTTAGATTTCAATGACGGTCGGTTTTGTTCCTTTATGAGATTTTAGTGATGGTCGGTTTTGTTTGGTTACGAGATCTCAATGACAGTCGGTTTGGTTCCGTTATGAGATTTCAATGCCGGTTGAAAACAAATCAAATTGTCGGTTTTGTTTAATTACGAGATTTCAATGATGGTCAGTTTTGTTCAGTTACAAGATTTCAATGACGGTCGGTTTTAATTTTCAGTCAGTCGAATTTTCATTTGTCTTTAATGACAGTTGGTTTTGTTCCATTATGAGATTTCAATGATGGACAGTCAAATTTTCATTTGTTCAGTTACGGGATCTCAATGACGGTCCCACACAGAAGGCGACGGTCCTACACAGAAGGCGACGTTCTCGTGACCTTGCGCAACATTCCCTAAAAGTTCTCTAAAGGTGACGAAAATTCCAAACCTTTACAGAACATTAGGGACGTTCCTAAAACGTCCTCTTTTAGTAATAAAAGTGCTGCAGTTCAAGGTTCCTTATATGACTTTAGGGGGACGTTCTCTTTTGGTTATTTTATGGTCACATAAGAACGTTACAAAGAGGATATTTGGGACTTTAACAGAACGTTCCCACACGGTCCTTTGTTGGTCATTTAATAATGTTCCCGATATGAGTTTACTTTAAAAGAACATCCTATATTAACAGTCCCCTAAACATTCCCAGAACATCCTGAATGTTCCCTGAAGATCCGCCAAATAACATCCCCCAACACTTAAAAGAACCTTAATTCTCTCCAGAATCTAAACTCTGAGTGTGTTAACTATTAGTTAACACATTAATTAAAGGTTAGTTTGTTTTTTTCTTTTTCTTTTACAATTCATTATACTGACAAAGTTTTGAGCAGTGTCTTTTAGACTCAAACAGACATCATGAATCAGCATATGAACCTCAACAATGGTGACAATAAACAATCTTTTTTGTGACTTTAGTAGCTTGTTTTGTGATGTTCAGAGTTAATCTGTTTATCTGAAAATTTTGTCACCATTGTTGAGGTTCATACGCTGAATCTTGATGTCTGTGTGTGTCGGCATGAGCCTGTCTGAATAATTTCTACATATTGACAACTTTCAAAATATCAAAGCAGGACAAGTTTTTATGCAATGGCAACCAAATTCATCTGTTTTTTTTTTGTTTTTTTTCTCTTACAGTTTATACTTTTTGTTATAAATGTGCTTTAGAAACACACCGTTACAACAATTGGAGAAAAATTAAAGTGTCAGGAGCCCTACTAAAGCAAGCGCTTACCTCCATAATGGTGACTTCAAACTTTATTATTTTCAATAAAGCATTAAGAAGTTTTGTATGAAAGAAATAAAGTCAGAGTGGTTTGTAATAAGTGAAGATGCTGAGATCTAGAGAGATCTGTTAATGTTTAATGTTCTGTTTCTGTTATCTGAGTTTGTGAGGTTACCATTGTGCTGTAGAGTAGAGCCTGTGCTTCAGTCAGTGATGATCCAGAAACACTGAGGTTATATTGCATGTTGTGCTGCTTGTGACTGTGTAGTTGTTGATGCAGTAATACATTAGTTGTTACTTCATGCATGTGCTAGTTTCGGTTAATGATTTACTGTAGAAGATTTGCATGTTACAGAAAAAGAATCATAGCAATAATCCAGGAATTACCAGTAAAGTGCATTTTTTTTGTGAGACATTTAAGAATTTTTTTTTTTTTTTTTGATCAGCCACCTTTGTTAATCAATTTAGCTATAATTTTCAATAATTTTTTTGACAAAGGCAGCAGGGACATTCTGGGAACATCACAAATAAAATATGGTTCCCTAAATGTTCTGTGAAGGTCCACCAAATAACGTCCCCCAATCCTTAAAAGAACTCCACATTGTAACCGTCTCTGATCGTTCTGGGAACGTTACTAGGCAACGTCCTTAACACCAGTGGGTACATTCTGAGAATGTTCTGGGAACGTCAATTTTTTTAGCGGGGGTCGGTTTTGCTGGGTTATGAGATTTCAATGACGATCAGTTTTGCTGGGATATGAGGTTTCAAAGATTGTCGGTTTTGTTCCGTTATGAGATCTTAATGACGGTAGGTTTTCAGTGTCAGTTGGCTTTGTTCCTTTGTTCTTTTATGAGATTTCAAAGACAGTCGGGCACAAGATTTTAATGATGGTCGGTTTTGTTCTGTTACGAGATTTCAACGAAGGCCAGTTTTATTCAGTTATGAGATTTCAGTGACGGCTAGTTTTGTTCAGTTACAAGATCTCAATGACGGTCAGTTTTGTTCCTTTACGAGATTTCAATGATGGTCGATTTTGTTCCGTTACAAGATTTCATTGTCAGTCAGTTTTGTTCAGCTACAAGATCTCAATAAAGTATGTTTTGCTGGGTTATGAGATTTCAATGATGGTCGGTTTTGTTTCTCTATAAGACTTATTCAGCTTTGCATCACAGAAATAAATAATATTTTCAAGTAAATTAAACCAGAAAACCATTCTTTTAAATTGTAATAATATTTTACAATATTACAGTTTTTCTGTAATTTTGATCAAATAAATGCAGGTTTGATGAGCATATGAGACTTCTTTCAAAAAAATTAAAAATAGTAATGAAAAAAAAACAGTGCTTCCATGTAAGTTGTAAGAACTTAATAAAGTACTATATCATTTGTGATGTGAAACTAACTAACTGATAGGGATTATTTTTTGCCCCAGGGTTACACCCTTTATTCAGTACAGGTTATAGTGACTGTACTGGGGCACTAAGCAGTATGTGATATACTGTATGGGCTATTTTACAGCAGGGTTATACCCTTTATACAATACAGCTTATTGCGACTGTACTGGGGCATTAGGACCCACTCCAGCCACAGGTTGATCAGATCTGCTGGTCTCTCTAATACCTCTTCCCACAGCTACCTAGTCTACCAGGTGGTTTCCCATCCAGATATAGACCAAGATCAATCCTGCTTAGCTTCAGTGGGTGTGCAAGTGAAAGCTTCAGGTTGATTGCTGCAAGGCTTCTCAAGCAGCTTTCTAACCATAGACCCTCTTACATAGAACTATAAATCTCAACAACGGTGACATGCTTCATGCCGCAACTTCATTAACTGCATTACATCTACATGATCAGTAGGGTTGTGGCCCGGTTCGAGGCTTGTCGCAAACGATTTTTTGTCCAAAAAATCCTCTATTGTGTGGTGTCATTATGATTATTTAACTGCTCTTTGATATTTACGACTCTTGATCAGGATGCCTTTGACGTGATAACCGTGATAGCCAATGACAGTGAGCAAGCGTCACCTAGCGGATGTTGCGTGCTTCTATAGCTGAAAATTGGCATCCACAAACATTCCATGAAAGTGGAGTATTGAGAAAGAAGATTACCCATATTCTTTTTTTTTTATTTTGTTTTTCACTGTAAAACAGAACACGCTCAAGGAAAACCAGCTGACAACGTCGATTGTCCTCCATTTGTTTTTCTTCTCAAGTCACGTTTGATCTCGTGTCACTGTGAAATCGTTCCTGCAATCAACAGGTGTGTGGTTTCGCAGTCCGGTCGAATCATCTAGTGTCTATAATCAGAGGATTATAATGCTAAAAATCGGTTGAAACTGTCATTATGTCCGTAGTTTCCCACAGTTTTAAAATCGGTTAAGATTTGAAAATCATCCCAGGGACGCATGATTTTTAGTATTATAATCCTTTGAACGCACACACTAGATGATTCGACCGGACTGCGAGACCACACACCTGCTGATTGCAGGAGAGATTTTACAGTGACACGAGATCAAATGTGACTTGAAAAGAAAAAAAAATGGAGTACATTCAATGTTGTCAGCTGTCACACGTTCTGCTTTACAGTGAAAAACACAATAGAAAAAAAAAAAGGAATATGGGTAATCTTCTTTCTCAATACTCCACTTTCATGGCAATGGCATGTTTGTGGATGCCAAGTTTCAGCTATAGAAGCACGCAAATCCCCCCCCACCCCGATCGTTTGGGGGTGCAAATTGGGCTCAAAATTGAGCTTAAAATCTTCAAGTATTTTTGTCGTTTCCAGTCCAAATATCTAAAAATTCTTAAATCCAGATGCTTTTATTAGATAAGTAAAATGACATAAGATTTTTTTTTCTTGTTTTCTGGGAAAAAAATCAAAATTAAGTGAGTTGTTGCTTAAAACAAGCAAAATTATCTGCCAATGGGGTAAGAAAATCATGTTTCTGTTTGGGACAAAAACAAAATCATTTTGCTTGTTTCAAGCAAAAAATCACTTCATTTAGATCTTTTTACCCCATAAAACAAGAAAAAAAAAATCTCTTATCATTTCACTTATATATTTATCATAAAAGCATTGGGGTTTTATTTATTTTTTTAGATTGGTAACAACACAAAAAGGCTAAACAACAGAAAACATCTTTTTGCAATTATTTCAATCACATTACAAGCTTTCTTACTACAATATGAGATAAGATGAGTTATATTGAAGCAAGCTAAAACATTACTCTAAGCTGACACACAAAGACATCAAGAATCGGCACATGAATCGCAACAATGGTGACAATCAAATGTTTCATGCCGCAATGCATGCTGGGAACAATAGTACAAAACTCCCAGCATGCATCACAGCATGAATAAATTATGCAGCTGAATTGTCCTATTATTTTCTTTAATTTAACTATTTGCTTTTATTTATTTATTTTTTTGCTGTGGTATTTGTTCTGTCTTTTAGCAGCTTTTTGTGATGTCCAGACTTGATCTGATTGTCTGAATATTTAGTTGTCTCCATTGTTGAGATTCATACACTGAATGCTCATATCTGTGTTTGTCATTGTAGTTTATTATTTTCTGTTCATGGGTTTTATCTTCAAAATCTTCCGAAATACAATGTGTTAAAAATGTTGCAATAAAACAGGGATTGTAATTTAAATTAATGGCAAAACACAATTATTGCATTCAAATGACATCAGTAGTCCAGACATTTCACAACAATTATAAAGCCATCAATAGCTAAAAATCATCATCCAATCTCAATTCAGCTTTTTTTGTTACTGCAAATGTGTTTGTTATACACACTGTCATAACAGCCAGCAAAGTTGAGCATGTTTTACTGTAACAGTTAAGAGCCCAACTAATGGAAACACCAATCACCATTATGGTGACCAAATGAAACAAACATTAGCGTTAAACTTCTGTAAATGAATGACAGAAATAAAGTCCCTCTGGTTAGTAATATGTGAAGCTGTAATGCTGATTGTGGAGTTGTTTAATCTTCCTCTGCTGAGATCTGGAAAGATTTAATGTCTTTTTTTTATCTTCAGTTGATTTCTTTTAAGGCTGTGGCTGAAGGCAGTTCTAGCTCTTGTGTTTCTGTTTGTCTCTTTTTTCTGTTCTCTTCTTTCCTTCAGTGATTCTGCTTGTTGACAGGCTTGTTTATGCTAAGATGATTCTATAAATAATATATAAAGATTTTGTGGCTCACATAAGGTCCAGTTCTGGTTTATTTCTTTGCTCTTGGTTGACATGTGGCATTGCTGCCTTCTTGTGGCTCAGATCTGGCAAACAGGAGTGGTCCGCCCAAGTGCCATCATTCCACGCCATGTGTGGCCCAGATCATCATACCACATGTGGCAGATGTGGGCCGGATTTGGGCCGGCACAAAGTCACTCCAATACTACAATGATGTAAATCATTTAATGAATAATGCCTATTTTACTACTCTTTAAACCAATAAATAAAAATGTTTAAGGTACAGTTGCCCCAACCCCCAAATATAACCTATATATAGTAATTTCCACAACACACATCATCTGTGATGTGCTTTTTGTCCACAGTGCCAAATGTGCCATATAATTGTAGAAGCATAGTGTTTGTTCTATTTTTATTATATGCACAGAGGTTCTGTGGTATAGAGACAATCTCACAGTGGAGGACTTACTTTTATGGACAGATTCTCTCTCCAGCTCTCATTATCACTTTGTAGGAGAGCAGAATATATTACAGTATAAGCTGATCCTCAAAAAATGAGACTCACCTGCTCCAGAGGACATGGCTGCTCTCTCTGTGGGTCACAGTGTAGAATGGCAAAACTGGTAATGTAAATTGATGAAGCATTATAATCCAACAGTCCTTGCTGAATTAGTGCTTAAAGACTAAAGTTTTTCTTTGTGCATCAGAAGCACAAAGATTTCAGTTAAAATCTTTAAAGAACCCGGAACCCAATACACTGATCCCTCATATCAAAAGAGCCATAAAACACTATACAGCCAAAAAATAAAAGGGTTATTTGCAGACCCTCGGGTATTTCTCTCAATTCAGCTCCTTCAGGCTTTCTTAAGGATAGTGCTCACATTGATTCCCTGTGTTACTTTCCAATCCATATCTCTGACTGTAATGATTAACACATGCTGCTTTGAAGAAAAAGTGACTCATAAAGCCTCAGTCATGAGGGCAGTTTGCTTTTCAATTCTACATGCAGATCTTGTCAGACAAACAAACACTTCAGGTCCATGATGTTAACTTTTTCTGTAATGCTTTGCTCAAGGGCTCATTGGTGATAGTTTATTGCTCAAACCAGCAACATTTCTTGATCTAAGCTTTAACCACTACACCACACCACCCACAATTAATTATTGACTAGTAACATGTAAAATTGCAATTCATGCAGAGTATTTTTTCATGCTTATAGTCTATTTTACTGTATTTTTCAATGTTCCTGCAAATTGACCCCAAAATTATTAATAAATGTAATGAATTCTCACATGCTAAAATTGTGTAAACTCTTATACCACTTCCATTAGAATTTGTTTTGTTTTTAATAAGTTCTTAGTTTAATTTGACCCAAAACAAATACTTTTATTTTATTGTATTTCTGTATTGCATGGATCATACTGATCCCCAAAATAATAAGTGCGATAAATGCAATACATTTTTAACAAATATCCATTTGAATTTGTTTCATATATTGTTCAAAACGTTATTGCGTCAAATTGACATCAAAATTACTTTAAAGAATTTAATTAAAATGATTATATTCGATTTTTTTATTGTATTTTTGTATTGAATGGCTTACGTCAACGCCAAAATTAAATTTTCACAAAATAAGATCATGCTAACTTACACCACTTATCCATTTGGGTTTGTTTTTCTGTCATTTTTAACATGTTTTCAACAAGAGCATGAATATGCAACTTAAACATGTCCTCAGTTGTCACTTCATGATAAATAAACCAATGAAAACGCGTTGTTCTTGTCAAATTCGACCATTTTAGAAATTCTGATGTAAAACATTCTGTAAAGAATCCATAACATTAACGCAAGAATCACTGCCATCTCAGCTCACCTGTACTGTGGAAAGCTCCTTTTCCTCCTGAGGTCTTGACTAATGTGAGAGTGTGTCTTTAGTCCAGGCTATTTCATCCCTCTACCCCTCCCTGCCTCCCAGAGCAAGCATTTGTAAATCTGGCCGCCCCACCACTCTTTGAAATACATTTATTACCCCATAAACACTGGCCTTCAAACTATGATAAAACACCACTGAGCCCAACCTTTGGAATCATCGCCCAAGTGAAGTTCAGTTACTCCAGTGTATAAAACACTGGGAGTGATCGTGGCCATATTGTGTCTAGACTTTGAAGTAGCCTATAAGTGACGGACCTCAGAGAGTTTTTTTGAGCCGTCCGTAATTGACTTCAAGTAGGCTACTTTTCTAGTTGACCACATGGGACAATATGGGAAATTTAGATCATTCTGATGGATAACAAATGGAGTCCAAATGGTCTTAAATAAAATTTTACCTGACATATTGAACAGAGCTGCTTTTTCTGGCAGGTGATGGATGACCTTTTTAAAGGAGCGAGAAGAAAAGGAGAGATTGATTGACGCTTGGCGTCTCTGTTCAGAGATAAAAAAAAACGAATCTACACACCGATGCCTGTGTCAGACAAAGACTTTATTTATTTCGGAGCACAAAGAGCGGCCATACACAGTAGCTGCACAGATATGAGACGAATATGTATTAAATTCTTCTCTAATAGCGAAGCATCTGTAGCGTTAGACTGTGTTCTTGAATAGCCTACATGTGATTAATATTTAGTGAAATGCTTCTCTCTTTATAAACTTACCTACATTTCTATAACTCCAATAGGTTTATCACAGCAAGTGATGTGTGGAACAACACACACTCACGTACGCAGACGCACACAAATGCAAAGGTTGGTTTCTTTAGAGGCCGACATTTTGGTCCCATTGAACAGTGTTTATAAATATGAGTGATATTAAAGAGATAGTTCACCCAAAAATCACTAATGTGTTATTGTTTACTCAGACCCAAAAGTCGTTATTCCCTGAAAACATTCAAATCTCATTCATGCTCACTTACATTAAAATATGGTGCAGAGTTGCATGTTAATCACGCGAAATGCGTACAATAGAGCACTAAATGGGATTTGAGAGCTACAGTGGAGATTTTCAGTCTGTTCCTTACATATTATACATCATATGTGGAATATTTTATGATAGTTATAAGCAGTGTTGGGGGTAACGCATTACAAGTAATGCGAGTTACGTAATCAGATTACTTTTTTCAAGTAACTAGAAAAGTAACACATTACTTTTAAATTTACAACAAAATATCAGTTACTTTTTCAAATAAGTGAAACAAGTTACTTTGTTTTCCCATTTATTGACTGACACCTCCTGTCCCCAAGTTGAAAGAAATCAGGAGTGCAGAGGCATTGTGTGAGTAAACATGATGGTTATTCTCAGGGTTGCCAAGTTTTCACAACAAAACCCGCCCAATTGCTTCTCAAAACTAGCCTAATTGCATTTCAGGTGGGGTCCTCCGGTGAAAATCGCGTTCCCCTGGTAAAATTTGCAGTCCAGGGGCTAAATATCATGTTATTTGGAGTCGCAACAGTGTTAAAGTAGCCCAATTCTGCTGGAAAATTGCAGACTTGGCAACGCTGGTTATTCTAAACTAGTTCTAGACTTAATGTTAGCATACATTTGCTCATTTACTTCTCCTGTGTCCTATTCTTCTGCAATCCAGAATGATAGTACAGCTGAAAGGCTTGCGCCCTCTACTATACAGGCGTGAATTTGCATTTCCTTCAGCCTGAGGCTAATTCATTTCACTTTTGGTGTGAAGGAGCTTTTAAATTTGCCAAAAATTGAACTTTTTTGTTGTTATAAAAACAGCCCAGCCCAGATGAGAAAAAGTAAGACAAAAATAATGTAACACATTATTTTCCATAAAAAGTAACTAAGTAACTTTTTTAGGGAGTAACGCAATATTGTAATGCATTACTTTTAAAAGTAACCTTCCCCAACACTGGTTACACAGCAAAATCCCCAGAGTTAAATCAACTCTGCTTAGAGTACATATGGTCCCTCTCTAAATAGTGTTAAAGTAACACTGAAGCAGAGTTAAAGTCAGTTGTAGTTTTTGTGTTTTTCTTTTCTTTGGTGATTCTGCTTGTTAACAGCAGGTGTTCATCACTAATGCTCAATCATCACTTAATTAATCGCTTAATTATCTCATTAACTTTAACTCTCCTTCAGTGTTACTTTAACACTATTTAGAGAGGGAACATATGTACTCTAAGCAGAGTTGATTTAACTGGGGATTTTACTGTCTATATTATGCTTTTTTTCTAGCTGCATGTAGCTCAGCTCGCACATGCACCTTGCATTTATTTAATCGAAAATGAAACAACAACAGACATTTTTGCCACTCAAAACTTCTGGATAGAATTAACACATACACAAAGATGAAACTCTCTAGTGCACATGTTGACCGCCTATGACCGGCTATGTGTGCATGCATATGCCAACATTCATGTTGAAACTGAAGTTTTCGCTTTACTTTCTTGTCTCCTTTTGTGTTCTACATAACAGAGAAAATCATTTGTTTGTTGAGTTTTAACGACATGATGGTGAGTAGACACTGGCAAAATATTTACTTTATTTTTGGCTGCACTATCCCTTTAAGAAAGAGAACACATAAGCTACAGAAGACGTGTGATGAAAAGGGAAAAGACACAGGTTAGCGGCACTATATGGTGCAGTGAACTTCTCCTGCGGTCTCATTCTCAGGCCGCAGACGTTTAGACTGTGGGTCCAAATGAGGGCAGTGAGCCCGGCAGTGTTGAAGCTGATCAGAGGACAGCGGTATGGTGCCCCTTGTGGTACAGTGGTGTTACTGTTTTGTTTTCGTGCTTGATCTGTGTAGAATGATTGAAAGATTGTCGGGAGGAGGTGCCCTGGATGTGGGCACACCCACACACGCACGCATTCATACAAGCTCTTCAGTATCTATCCAAAGGTGCACACACATGCATACACTGTATATTCAAATATATATTCTGCATCACATGTGAATCAATACTTATATTAAATACTTAAGTGTATTTAAATATGTCTGCATATAGTCTATACAATCTACAAGAGAAAAAAACAGCAGGTGGGACACAAATGACAATAACATGTGGTCACACCATTAATAACAGTAAAAGTTATTCACTGTTAGACATTAAAGCAAAATTATTAAAGAGACAGTTCATCCAAATATTAAAACTATGGTGTTTTTTAGGTTTTGTCATTATATAATAAGGGCTACATAGAGAATCTTTTGTTTCCTTTTGTGTTCGATGTAAAAAATAACTGCATACATGTTTGGAACGGAATTTTTGGGTGAACTGTTCCTTTAAACCACACACACATGTTCAGTTGTGGAGGAGCCAGAAACGTTAAGAATGATCTGCAGAAAGTGGCTAGTTTTGCTAAAACAACTCACTCAAGACGGACTGTCGCAAAAGGGCACGGACGGAAAGACGGATACAGTTACTGTTCACGTGACAGGACTAGAGGTCTACGTACAAGACACTGGCCCATTAAAAATCCGAGTTATAGTCTCCTCCCCCACAAATCTCCGTCTCCTCTTTCTCCTCTCATAGCCATGGTCTGGAATCAGCTTCATCATTATCACCATCCTCAGCATCAGTGAAGTCGTTCAGCCACGGCTATGTGTTTAACAACACTGAGAAGAAATAAAGCAGACATTACATACCCAACTAACAGGGAACATTCTGAGAACTTTGGCTAACATTCTGTCAAGTTTTTATCAAAGTTAATTACATTAATAGAATGTTTGCTTAAAGTTATCTGGTCACAAAAATGTTATACATCATCAGGGCTTGACATTAATACCCGCCAAATGCGGGTGGATTTCAGCAGTGGCGTGTAACGCAGTCACTCCTACTAGCCACGGGTTGAATTTTATATATAATATATACATTTTTCAGTTGTAGTCTTTTAAAAAGGTATCTCAAATAATAAACTAAGTGCAGTGTAGTGTTGTCAAAAATATTGATACATATCGATATCAAAATATCTGAAACGCTCCCAATACTCATTTTCCTCAAAATAGATACACAAGCGCTTTCTCGCTCTCTCATCTCTCCGACAGCGAGTTGACACACAAACCCGCCTCCCCTCACTCGCTTGTTTCATTTGCTCCAGATGAATATTGGTGAATATTGGTGTTACAGTGCTTTTGCATGGGATTGCACGTATTAATAATTCATAAAGCCATTTCTCAGTACTAAATTGAGTTCTTTTTCACTGCTTATTGTGATCAAACAGTGAAATACACACAAAAAAATGTCAAAATGCCAGTCTTGGCGAGTATTCATGTAAACAGTCAGTTATGTTGTAAGTGAACGTAAACAGTTGAGAAAGAAGATGCATGTGTAACAGTATAATGGATCAGTGCGTCAGGTCTTAAAGTGACAGCAGCCTAATATACCTGCTGCCAAATTATGATACAATGTCTATATGGCAGTTTTTCCCCCATGGTATCAATGTCAAAATTGTGACCAGTGAAAAGGCTAAGTGGCTAGTAACTTTGGTAAAACCACTAGCCATAGTGGCTGGTGAGCAAAAAAGTCAATGTCAAGCCCTGGACATCATTCATGGAACGTTTTTTTTATAAACATTTTAGTTAATCTAATGTGTTTTTTTAAATGTTACTACTTAATACTTTTTTAGATGGTTCAGAGAAATTTCAAAAGTAATATTCCCATAATACTTGCAAAATGATAAAATAGAGAAAACCTTCCCTTAATGTTTTCTATAATGTTCACATAACCAAGAATTTTTTTTTTTTTTAAACGTTTAAATAACTGGTCCTTTTGAACGTTCTGAGAACATTCAGAAATAACGTTTTCATAACTTAATAGGAACATTAGCAAAATGTTCTTAGAACATTTAGCTAATTGTTAGCTGGGTAATACAGCAAATCGTTCTACACTTTGGTGTTTTCTGATTCTATAATCACATTCATATGGAAAGTCTCTGTACCTGGTATGTTTCAGTTCTCTGCTTTAGGGGTCTCCTTGTCTTTACATGGAAGAATAACAGAGGAACAGCAGTCAAAAATGTTAATCAAACTATGACCAATATATATTACAGAAGATAGTACTAAATCTTACCCTTGGAGACCACGAGGTTCTCTGCTTGAGCTTCTTCATCTCCTGGAGCCCTGAGAAAGGATAAAGTATAACTGGTGGTGTTTCTGTACAACCAAAAAACTCATGCAATGCTTGACAGGATATCAAAGAAGCTGGGTGAGACTAACTTGGGCTTCTGGTTGATACTGCAGCGGCATCTGCGGCCTGCAGGGTGCACACAAGCAAAACGATTTTGAACAAATGGATAAATGTCAAACTTTACAAACAACCTGGCGGGATTTAGTTTGTGATAATGACTGTGATAATAATCCCTTACAAATGTTATCCTTGAAACCTGCATAAAATTGTTGATAGCGAGTGTGTCTTCATTTATCTGACAATGAGTGTGACATACACTCATGTGTCTAATTTCATTATAAAACTTTGTCTCATGCTCAGTTGAATAAAAGCACAGCTGTATAATTAATATCCATGAGGCAGCTCAGTTTAGCTATTCTGCTCTGATCTCTTTTGTTTTACAGTACTTTCTGAGTGATTTAGCTTCTGAATGAAGATGAGTTATGACTTAATAATTATAACAAAAAAAAAAACATTTCTTACTGAGAATAAGGAGCATTCCAAGAGCGAACAGCACCACAGCAAACGCCAAACCGCAGATCCTCAAACTCTCATAGTCTGGTTAAGAAATAATGGTTTTTAATTATTGAAGTAATCTTTCAAGACAGACTCAAGCTTAAAAAAAGTGAATTGCAGTTTGCAAAACAGTTTACTTATAACATATTCTCGAATGAAACAGGATATGCAATGAACTTTGACTTTCTTCTTTCAGTCAAACACAATCAGAGTTATATTAAAAAAATAAATAAAATTCCGGCTCTTCCAAGCTTTATAATGAGAGTGAATAGTAACCGATATTTTGAAGCCCAAAAAAGCACATCCATCATAACAGTAATCCATAAGGCTCCAGTGGGTTAATAAAGGCTTTCTGAAGCAAAACGATGCATTTTTGTAAGAAAAATATCCATATTTATAACTTCATAAACTAGAATCACTGGCTTCCATATGCGAGTCGATTCCGGCGGAAGAGTGAACTTTGACCTGACGCATGACGCATTGACGAACACGGAAGCGCAGAGGATCGAGCAAAACAAAACATCGGTCATGAATTAGAAGTCTAAAACGAGAATTTTTTAAGAGAAATGTCAGAGGAGCTTGAGTTTGTTGCCCAGCCCTATTTGTTTGAACCGCGAGAGGTGTCTACACTCACCTAATACTCCTACGTCACACGCCGGACACTACTGAAAGATAGTGATTGGTCTATAAAGTATGATTGGTCCAAATTTTTCTTGCAAAAACACATCGCTTCACTTTAGAAGGCCTTTTATTAACCCCCTGGAGCCGTATGGATTACTGTTATGATGGATGGATGCACTTTTTTGGGCTTAAAAATCTCGGTTACTATTCACTCCCATTATAAAGCTTGGAAGAGCCAGGATATTTTTTAATATAACTCAGATTGTGTTTGACTGAAAGAAGAAAGTCATATACACCTAGGATAGCTTGAGGGTGAGTAAATTATGGGTTAATTTTCATTTTTGGGTGAACTAACCCTTTAAGTTATCTTGCTCAATTGTAACTTTAACCACTGAGTTACCACCATCTGTCCTAGGTGTTAAGCTGAATTTAGTTTGTTTCAAAGGCTTGCAGGCCAAAGAGCTAAACTCTGCAGGTTTTTGCTTCTAGGAAACTCCTGGCGTGATGTTGAAATTGTGACCTCACTCAGAATTGGCTTGCCTCTAGCCACTCTCCAAAAGAGGCCAAACCTGTGAAATGTTGAAGTGGTTGTTGATGTCTGGGCAGCCAAAGAGCTCTGGAGCTCTGTCAGTGATAAAACTGGCTTCTTGGTTTCTTCCCTGACAACTGCCCTTCTTGTCTGGTTGTTCAGATTGTTTGGACAGCCTGATCTAGTACCTGCACTTGTAGTGGCATTTTATAACCATTCTATTTCTTTTCGAATGTATTTTTTTCTTTATAAAATCATCTCAAAAATTTAACAGGAGTGCAAGTGACCTTCATGACAGCATGTGATCTTTTCAGTTGTTAGACATCACTGAGACTCTGTTTACACTTAGTATTATGATCTCTGTTTTACCACATAGTTGACTGACAGGTGAATAGGCAGTCCTTCACAGTTCCCAGGATGCATCAAAACAGATTAGTGTTTACACCACAAATGCGACGTGATCACATGCTTCATGTGGTTTCAGCAAGCCTATTTTGACCTGTTTCTTGCACTGATTGAAAAAAAAAAAAGATTTTTCAAGGATGTATAAAATGAAGATTACTAGAGTACATTTTACAAGAAAATACTATTTCAGTTTTTCTGATTCAAAATTTCACATTTAGTTCAGTGTTACTTGCTGTTTCTTTGTAATTTTGAAGAGTGAAAATTGTTTCTACACACATTTTTTCCCCCCAGAGTACTTGTGTGCAGTGTTGGGGGTAACGCATTACAAGAAACGTGAGTTACGTAATCAGATTACATTTTTCAAGTAACTAGTAAAGTAACGCATTACTGTGTGAACATGATGCTTAATGTAGTTCTAGACTACAATGTGAGCAGGCATTTACTCATCTAATCGAAAAGTTCACCCAATTTCAAAGGACTGCTTACAAATTTTAAATAGTATTGTGGAGATTATCAAAATACTTTGGCTACTATAAATTCTGTAAATTGCTACATGTTGGAAAAAATCTAATTTAGATCTCATTTAGATAGATCTAAACTGCATCAGTAGGGTGTAATTGCATTCTGAAGGCACAGATGAACATGACTGTACATGAAGTATAACTATATTGTATGTTGAAAGCCAAGATTACCAATTATAATCAACTGTTTTTAAATACCTGCTGTTTGATAAGAATTTTCTATATAGGCTACAGCGACATAATCCTTGTTGTGAGTAAATATGACCTGTGTAAGCTTTGTAAGTATTGATTCTTACCGTATATAAATGGGTTCAAATTCTTCCCTTTTGCACCTAATGGAAAACAATTGGTAATTAGACAAAGAATTAAGCCATTGGTTTTATCATATGTATATGGTAAAACAGTGATAACTTGCCTTGGGGCTCAGATTCAGACAAAGCTAAGACAAAAGATCAATGCAGAGAGCAGAATCATAGATGTGACAAGAGAAAAACAGAGAGGAATCATTAAACTATGGATGTTTATGTTCACCAAAACATACAATAACAGAAGCAAAAGCGTTGCATTACGTTATTTGTTTGTGGTGTTTTTTTTTTGTTTTTTTGTTTTTTCCCAAAAAGTGACGCAATATTAAGCTAGACGCAATATTGGCAAAAACATGTCATCGCCTAATAAATGTGCTATCTGATTCAGGCATAATAACATAATTTTTGACAGGGTCAGTACAATTTGCTGTAAATCAAACTCTAAAATCGATGCCTGTGAGACACAAGAAGAGACTCATAAACATTAACATCCTTCTGATTTGCCTTCACACATTCAAAGGGAGAGAGCAAGGTCAGGAAAACTGCAGAAAAAAGCAGCAATGAAAAAAGACAGGGAGTGGAAACAGAAAGACTGAATATATAATACACAGCACATGAGAGATACCTGAAGGAAAAGTGGAAAGGAACATGACAAAAAAGGTTGATGGAAAATTACATACAAGGGAAGCACAGCTCACACAAGTTACTTTCAAACCAAGCAGCTTTCTGTTGGTCACCGTGGTGAATCTACATGAACAGCATGAAAACATTGTGAAGTCTGCGTGGGGAAATCAGGAAAATTGCAGAACAACGGTACAGGTGACCGCACCTTTATGGTAAAAACACAGAAAGCTGTTGCTTGTGTTAACAGTAAATACACCTATAATTCATGATTATTAAAATGTACTTTACCTCAAAAATAAAGGTTAATTATTGGCATATACGGTTCCATGAAGAACCTTTAACATTCATTGAACCTCAATGCACAAATAGTGGAACATTTACCTCATTCTTTATAATGAAAAAAACATGGTTATTTTAAAAACTGCTCAATTCTTTGGGGAACCCAAAATGGTGTCACTGCAAAACCCCCATTTTGGTACCTATGCTCTAAAAAATGCTGGGTTAAAAACAACCCAAGTTGGGTTGAAAATGGACAAACCCAGTGATTGGGTTGTGCGGTTGGGTTAAATGTTTGTTCAACGTGCTGGGAAGTTTTACTAACCCAACTATTGTTTAAAAATTACTAAATGGCTGGCTTAAAATGAACCGAAAATAGGTCGGAAATTAAAAATCAGACACGAATTTACTAGAGGCAACAATAATAATCGAAAGGTTAGCATTTATTAATAAGCAATTTAATAAAGGTTTATTGTTTATTTATTATTCATTAAAATTATTAATAAATGTTCATTTATTAAACATATTATTGAAGTCAACTAATGTTTAAAAATTGTGTAAATTGTTTAAAAATTACTATATGGCTGGCTTAAAATGAACCCAAAATAGGTTGGAAATTAAAAATCAGACACATAATTACTAGAGGCAACAGTAATAATCAAAATGTGAACATTTATTAATAAGCAATTTAATAAATGTGTATTATTTAATTATTATTTATTAAACTTATTAATGAATGTTCATTTATTAAACATATTAATAAATGTTAATTTCCAACCTATTTTGAGTTTATTTTAGGCGAGCAATATAGTAATTTTTAAACAATAGTTTAGTTAAATAAATCTACCAATCTACTGGCTCAAAACAACCCAGTCGCTGGGTTTGTCCATTTTTTAACCCAACTTGGGTTATTTTTAACCCAGCATTTTTTAGAGTGAAGGAATGAAATAAGGAATGGAGGAAAGAAGGGAGGAAAAATGAAGGAAAGGAGAAAAAGGAAGAAACAATCAAATGAATGAATGGAAAATGGTTGCAGTGTGAAAAATAACCAGATGAAAACCAGTCTGACAGTCATCATTGCACTCAGCAATGGGCGACGGATTTGTTGACAGTGCTAAAGGATTTTTTTTTTTTACTAGTTTGAGAGCTGTATGTGTGAGTATGAATCTAGTGCTGCTGGTTTCATGTGGCCTAATTGTGGATTGGGCAGAGCCTCTCAGAGGACTGAGATGGATGGGAGTGTATTTAAATGGATGCTCTCATTTCACAAATGAAGTTTGTTTGGCAAAAGCAGGACGACAATTCACAGACATGTAAAAGCACATATACAGCATAAACATGGAACTTTAGATCAGTCTACTGAAGAACTATAGAGAGCGTGCACACACACATACACATGCTCCCAGAGTAGGAAAGGTCACTGATCAAATTCTCAGTTAAGGAATCTAGCATGGCGCTAATGTGTCATCATGTCAAGGCGTTTTTTTCACAACCTCTTCCAGCTCTTTCTGATCCCGATGGACACAGGGAGACTGGAGTGAGATGGAGGGGGGCACTTACCCGCCACTAGGAGGGAAAAAAGGAAGACCAGAACAGTTTCCATGGCAACTGCAATGGGGAGAGAGAAAGAAAGAGAGAGAAATAGTAAATAGAGTGAGAATCTGTGTTAGTGGGTTACATGTTTACCACATTCAGAAAGACTAGAAAGATCTCACAAGCTCACAGTATTCAGAATCACGATTACACCCTGTCCTTGACTGTCATATTGTCATTGTACCTATGCAATATTGAAAGAGCCTGACAGCAGCATTAGGTTGAATTTAAACTCCCTGTAGCCTCATAACTCACAGATACACATCTTGTGGTTTTTGAAATCTGTTCTCAGAGTTCACTGCATAAACATGCAGTGGTATGACCAAAATTTTGTGATTTTGGTATCAGGTTAAAGGCATATAATAAAATATACATATTACAACATACACTACCATTCAAAAGTTTGGACTCCAATGTACAATTTATTTATGTTTTTGAAGGAAGTCTGTTAGGCTTACAAAGGCTGCATTCATTTGATCAAAAACAAAAATTGTGTACGACTGTATCATTACTGCAGTGATTATTATGTTTCTAGCATGTTAAATGTTTGGCAACAGTTCTTCTAACCCTAACTGATGAAGTGTGTAGCTTTTCATTTCTTAAAGTCCCCCTGTATCAATAATTTTATCCCTTAAAACTCATCTTTGACCACCAAAATTACATATTTTAACTTTTTTTCCTGTGAAAAGAAAAAGTCTTCAAGCCTTAAAATAGCTTGAATGTAACTCTACACCCTTGTCTCATCTAATATATACGTGGATCAATGAATATTCAAATTAGCCCCCGCCTCCACTCGCTCACGCCAGCTCAGACATCCACTCGGTCAACTTAGGGGCCGTTCACACAGAACGCGTTTTTCTATTCCAAAGCACTACTTTCCTATTGTTTTTCTATGTAAACACACGCTTGACGGACGTGCATGACCGTTATGCTCGCATCTCACTTCTTTTGCAGCGCCTCGCACATGAGCGCCGCGTTTTTAGAACGCCGTGTCAAGGTAAAAGAAATTCAACTTTTACACATAGCGCCGCTCATCAATGTCAGTTCCAAAACAGTGGACCAATCAGAAGAACTCGGAGGCGGGGCGAGCGTTGCGAGCTTCTGTTTACAGTAACAAGTTGCCATGACATTTGACGGCAACATGGCGGAGGAGGCGCTCATTATTATCTTAATATTATTTCATCACGTCTCAAAAGCGCGTCTCGAGACCCTCGCGTTCTACGCTGTGTTTTTTTTAGAACCATTCCTGAGCGCTGCGTCTCGTGCTTTTAGACGCGAAGATGCGTTCTGTGTGAATGGCCCCTTACTGAGGTAAACTCTGCACAATGGTATCGCTCTTTACAATATCGGATACATAACGGTAATTAATATGATTAACCTTTTGCTTGACTATGTTATCAAACAGCTAATAATGTGTTGCTAATGTTACACAAACCATGTTCCCGTTCATCATCTCAGAGTCAGCTGCCTTCTAACAATCAGTATGCTTACAAATGCTTTAACAACTCAGAACATCAGTGGAGAAAGGCATATAGTTCATTATAAAATCGTAATATACATCATACACCCGCCATAATGCTAAATCTACCCGATTTTTCATATCAACAGAAAAATATACCGGGATAACCTGGCTTCTCTTGAAACTCCCCTGCTGGTTCGCTGTTAATGATATGCTAAAGCCCACCAGTATGTTTACGTGATTGGTTACAAAGTAGTTTGTGACGTCACAGACACCAGCGATTTCAAACCGTGGGTTTGAGACTGTCTTTTTTTCACTGCAGTTTTAAGGAGAAAATACTCAGCAATGGTGTTGACTTGTGAATTCGCACATGTTTTGTCTTAAAGCATATTAAAAACACCACATAGACATTTAAACAACATTAAAAACTTGATTTTCACCACAGGGGGTCTTTAAACAACCATGTAGGAAGACGTATCATGGCCATATTGCTGGATGACAAAGCCAAGATTCATCAGGCTCAAACTGTAAAAGAATGTTTGAGAGGGAGCATGAAGAATCATTTTCACACATGAATTGGCACCTCTGAGTCCAGACCTTAAATTCATTGAAAGTTTTTGGGATGTGCTGGAGTAGACTTTACAGAGTGCTCACCTCTTGCATTGTCAATACAAGATCTTGAAGCACCTCTTGATGGAAATAAATGTTGTGATGGACTCTGTAAAGTCTACTGTGTACACTGTTCATCATATAAAGTGATCGAGTCTCTTCAGAAAATTTGGACTAAACCGCTCAATTCATATAGATTAGTTTTACGAACTTTTTGATGCCTCAAAGTGTCAGTTGCGTAGCTGTCTATGGAGAGACAGAAAGCTCTCAGATCTCATCAAAAATATCTTCATTTGTGTTTCAAAGATGAACAAAAGTCTTACGGGTGTGGAACGACATGAGGGTGAGTAATTAATGACAGAATTTTCATTTTTGGGTGAATTATCCCTTTAATTTACCTGTTCAGACTTATTTTGATTTCTCTCTCTGTGTATTTAAAGGTCTACAATGCCTTCAAAATGAGCTGTTTCATTGTCTCTATCTGTCTTGCCTTTTACATTATTCTCAGTGCTTTGACTTTCTGTCAGTGAGTGCTGTACTAACATTTGTTATAGGAGGACAAAGTCGTTTGTTCGGTGTCATGGGCAGGATATTGCTGGATACTGCCAGCAGTCCCACAATCCCTATGACAGCTTTCAGGGACCTGATCAGAGCAGTGTCATTTACTAGGACATTAAGCATTGGAGAGCTACTGACATGAAAATGACATGGGGTAGAGGAGATTAACTGCCCTTGACCACAGGAAGGACATTTATCCTACTTCTCTGAGTGTTTCAAGAAATGGATTGTGTCACAAGAACAATATTTTCAGATGGACACTTCATTTAACCATTCACATGGTCGTTGAGCTCAGCTTTCCAAACTCGTGAAAAATCTATTCATCTCTCCAGCATGTGACAGCTCTAGTCCGTTTAATAGACAAGCCACAAAAACCAATCTAAAATACAACCAACAAATACCTTTTTAAATTCTAAAAATACCAAACACCCCTACTGCTTCTCTACCTTCAAAGCCAATCCTGCCATTGCCACCCTGGTGTTAAGTAGGGCATCGTCATCTCGAAATGGTGTCATGGTCAACCTGTGAAAGGGAACCGGGTCATTCTGATAAAATGGTGTTCCCAGGTCTAAGAACTGATGAAATTAACAAGATACTGAACTAATTCACACTCCACTCACCTAACTCAATTTGGTGTGCAATGCAACACAATAAAGACAGTTCAACAAACAAGTGAGCAAATATATATAAGGAAAACCTAAGGAACGTCCCGAAGTCCCTGTTGTATATGAAACTTAAAAACTACTCCTATGATTATGCCACGGATTTTGAATGTGTCAGTAGTTCGCTATTTTCAAAAGATAAACTCCGTTACAAATTCAAACAAGTCATGTTAGAACTTAAGCTGTTTCTGATAACACACATTTCATTCTTGAATAATTATGTGTTTTGAATTGTTTGTGTGAATGGTTCAATTACTCATTCTGACTTGTTTCATCCCTGAATGAACCACTGTTTTTGAATGAACAGATTTAAATGACTCACTCATAAAGACAATGGTGAAGCTGTGGTCGCAAGTTCCATCGTTACCAATAGAGTTCAATGGGACTTACGACCATGGTTGGCTAACGATGCTTTCGGGAAACGCACCCCTGAGCGGGACTTGAACCGGCGTCTCTGGCATGGGAGGCAGGTGCGCTAACAAGGACGCTAAAGGCCTCTAGCGTCAGTCGCTAGTTTGAGATCAGGGGAGTGAAGGTTACCAGCACAGCTCTTAATTCCAGTGGGAATCAGATATATTGGATATCTGATTTAAAACCACATTTGAAAGTGAATTGTGGAAAAAAGTCAGATCTCGTATGGATTTTTGTGTTAACACGACATGCAATATTCGCTCTGTTTCAGATTTTTTCTGCCAATGTGAACGCAGCCTAGAATGAGAAAACAGTCAAGAAAAATGCTTTTGTAACATTATTTAAATGTTCTTTAAGTCTTTAACTAATCTTTGTCCCTGTTCTGTTCAACATTTTCTCTTTAAAATATGTGTTTAATCTCTCTGACAAAGCATTTGAGGATTTATGAAGGGGTTGAAATAATATAGTGCTTTGGAAATTTGAAAGGCAGAAACCACATATATTTAAGAATGGCCACTGAAAAACTTGTACTTGTTGAACAATATTCTGAATATGGAGGATATCAATGCTTGGACTGACTGGATTTTCTGTCTGTAGAATATCTACATTCAATATAATTCTGTCTCATAATGTTGTACTCACTAATGTTGACATTTTACCGCTGTTCTAACTCTTGGTTACCAGATGTCCAAACAGAAGAAGGAGCAAATGAGCCAGAACAACAAGGAAATTATGGACATCTGGGAAATCTTCCTGTAGCACCATAAAATACCATCTTGGATAACCTCATATGTTTTATTTTATTTTTCAACTATATCAAGAGAAACATGGCTCTAGCTACAACTATATTATGTTTGATAATGTTAACAGCATAGCTCGGTAAATACCTCCCTTATCTTGGTCTTTTTTCAGAGCTTCAGTCTTATCTACATGTCACCAATTGAGGCACTGCTTCCTGCTAATGGACAATATCAGACTCAATGAATTCACAAGAAGCACAAGTGTTTGGAATGAGCCGATAAAAACAACATAGTTGAGTTATTCTGTTTCACCAGTTTAATCTCATTTGAGCATCATCATCTCGAGCATCACTGATCTATTCAAACATAAGACAGACTACACCAGGAGTATTACTAAAGGCTATTAAAAACATTCTATTGTGTTATAACAGGGTGTTTTGTGTGTATTGTAAACAGCAGACAATGTCTGTCAGATCAGATTGATTCCTCTCATCCCGATGGCAAGCAGTCCCTAACAGACATAACCAGAAAACATTTACACTCGTGTTTCAATACTCGTGACACTAAAGAACGCACACCCATTCAAATCATGAATTTTATCAACAACACCGATTATTGGTAGTTATTGGTATGGGATAAAGTTAGGATCATGTTTATTTGACAGAAATGTTTTTCCATGTCATACTTGGTTAACATATTTAATGCCTTTTAAATCATTCCAGTGGATAGAAAATTAATAAGCAGTTTTTGCTTCACTGAGTGGACTGAAAAGAAGGAAAAGTTTTTGAAAAAATATTATTTCATTTTTATTTTATTTTTTCATTTTTAATTTTATTTTAATATTAAAAGTTCAGTTACGCTAAAGCTGAGGATATTTTTATGTTTTCTTTCTGAAAAAGTTGTACACATTAAGAAATAGTGTTTTTTTGTAAATAGACAGCTGAATGGTGTGCACTCACATGTGATGAATAGAAAACTGTACTTATAATAGTTTTTTTATAAAACATGTTTTAATTATGTATGGTGTGGGTCAATTGGGTTTTTTGAATGGGTTTTTGGTTAAATGGCTGAAATGAGGTCTGTGGTTAACAAAAGCTCAAGACACTCATGTTTTATTCTACTACATAAAATACATCAGTATTAGCCTGTTCAAAACACTGTTACGTGTCTTGAAAAAGGTGGTTGCTTACGAGTGGCTAAATGGGACTAAATGGCTCAGTCCACTTTTACAGCCTCGTTGTGTGCTTATAATCACGCTCTTACAAACTATTCTAACATAAACTTTAAGGAAAATTTTTTTTTAGATAAAAGAGCTGTCGGAAGCTTAGTGGTGGTGGCGTTGAAGTCGTGGGACGGTGATGTATTTCGTTTATAGCCTATACCTTTCGCTTTTTACCTATGGCGATTGTATTTAGGCTTCAAAATTCATAAAAGTTATGTTGATGGACAAAATGTGTAAGTATCATACTTTTGTTGATCACAGAGCTTATTTTTGTGATAATCCAAAAGCCTATGGAAAAATCCTATTGGGTTTTTGTCGAGGGAACCAGTGTTATGCTAACTCCCAAGTTGGCCTACAAATTTACGTCATCCCTGCACCATGATGTGACCCGTGCTGGTTCACTAAATGCAGAGAGAATCCTCGCGTTCATTGGCTGCCGCCTCTGTAGATACGCTAGTAGCGTAGTGTTGTTTGGTGATGCTAAAAGCAAAGATTAGACAATGGACTAATTATCATGCTTTACTAGCAGAGACAACGGGAGAATCTGTACCTGTACCTGTAAGTTTTGGTGATTGAGAAAATCTTGAGTAGCGATGACCAAGACACTTGTTTTTGGTTGGAGAGGTCAAGGAAACAAATTGTGTAATTGTTTCGCTCCCTAAAAGTCAAAAATATTTTTATTAAAATCTGAGAGATTTCCCCCCATTGATAGCTATGCAACTCTGTGAACAGCTATGTGAATATAAGACTAAATTCAATCTGTTCAATCATATAAAGTGATCGTGCCTCTTCAGAAAATTTGGACTAAACCGCTCAATTCATATGGATTAGTTTTACAATCTCTTTATGAACTTTTTAAGCGTCAAAGTGTCAGTTGCGTGGACAGAAATCGCTCAGATTTCATTAAAAAATATCTTAATTTGTGTTCCGAAGATGAACAAAGGTGTGGAACGACATGAGGCTGAGCAATTAATGACAGAATTTTCATTTTTGGGTGAACCATTTAAGTTTGCGAACCCTATACATTTAAGCTACAAGTCAGTAGAAGAACCAGAATCAGAAAGAGCTTTTTTGCACAATGGTAATGAAGCTTCCGCTTTACATAAATACAACAACAAAGCACATAATAATAAAACTAAAGAACAAAAATATGAAAAAGTATAAAGACACAAGTACGTATAAAGTTCAAGTATAAAGTCACTTTGTTAACTCATGGATGCCTTGATTTTGGCTTTAATAAACAGCCTCTCCTCAGCAGACAAATGGAGTACTGATGCAGCCAATTCATTTCTCCTTTCAAGTAATGCCTGCCCAGTCGGTCGCTGACCCATGTAATTCACCCTTAAAGTCAAATGAGACTATGTTGTCGGCTACAGATATTTCCGGTGTTCCCTGGAGGACAAAAGAAAGACAGTCGGTCTATCTAGATGGTTTGCGAATGGGATAAAACATAATTCACTCCCTATGACTGTAATGTGAATTATGGATTTCTATAATGACGAGTAGCTAATACAAACAAGAGTCGTTGTTAGAGTCGTTAGATTATGTATATTTCTTATTTATTTATGTTTTAGTTTTGAGTTGTAGCCTGCTAAGTGTCCCGCATAGAGCGTCGCATTTGAAAGAGAACAATTTAACTTAAAGATACGGCGACAGGTTACAAGTGAAGTGCATATGGTTGTTGTGCTATTTTTGTTGCACTGATTTCGTCATCAAATACTGCTTCATCATAGCAAAGCAGTAGTTACTAGACCATATGTTGGAAGCTGAGAGAATCTGACCTCAATGATATGACTCGCTCTATGAATGAGAGCGAATAATATTATCAACAGAGCCTGCCGCTGGCTGAGAGCTCTTGTGACTAGGTGTAAGAGGAGTGCAAGTGTTTACTCACATTTATTCTGCCAGAACTGGAGCAGATTCTCTCCCCATTTAATTATCGCTCTTTTTTATGCACCTTTAGGCCCACTAAAAACACCAAATAGGAGAGAAACTTCTCACTCCAATTACCATCAATAGTATATTTTAGGTAGAATGTGTTGCTGTGGGAAATGTTTAGTTGAGGTCGATTTTTATTTTCTTTTACTTTTACACAAAGTGAAAATGTGATTCTTTAGTAAAAAAAAAGTATGTGAACCCTTGAATTTACCTGGATTTTTTTTTTTTTTTTGCCACAAATCTTAAACTAATAACTAAAATATGCTACAATAATAGTGTTATATGTGGTGCAAAGAGGTATGATAGCAACTTGAAGAATTAAAAATCACATAACACATACATAAAACAATAAACATGAACTAAACAACATAAAATGTAATATAAAACAGTCACCTGAAAAATAATCAAACTGTCCATATATGCTCTGTCTTTAAATTCTTTGAATAATCAACAGTCATGTCTATTTCTGAATTATATATATATATATATATATTATATATACAATAAGTAATTTTTATTAAATAAAATATAATCAAATGTTATGCATCATGCCAGGACTTCTATGAACATCTTTTTATGGTCAATTATAGAGTGACTCAAACTTTTTACTAATAAAATTGTAACAATTTTTTCCAGTAAAATTACATTTCTTGTCCATTAATATAATATTTTCAAAGTATATGGTCAATTATAAAGCGACTCAAACTTTTACTAATACAATTGTAACAATATTTTCCAGTAAAATTACATTTCTTGTCCATTAATATAATATTTTCACAGTATATGGTCAATTATAAAGCGACTCAAACTTTTACTAATACAATTTTAACAATATTTTCCAGTAAAATTACATTTCTTGTCCATTAATATAATATAATTTGTAATTTTTATAGGTCATCTGTTCATTACATGTACTTATTTATAGTTTTTTATATTTATATTGTACATAATTTTAATGGGATAACAATGACATTACATATCATAATTTCATATCCAGCACGAACTTCAGTATTTGCCGGCTGTTTAAAATGCTGTGCCTATTCTCTCCCTCTGTCTTTATGCAAAAAAATAATATCTGACACCACTGTGATTAACTAAATTGCATTTTTATTTTCCATTTAGAAATGATGTGATGCAGGGAAGAAAAAAAAAAAAAACCTAAAATGCCTGCGGGGGTGTTGATGACAGAAAATGGTAGGCCTATACAAAAGACTGCAAAACAATATGAATCCCTTTTTGTAAGCTCACATGATTTTTGATTCACACATCAGCTGTCATATGCAATGACACCCATAATTAGCCTACTCCTTACAACATTTCAGCAGAATACAATATTTAGCCTTGTAGATTTATTGTAACAGATCTAGGATTTCAGTTTATTGAATAACATTTCTCTGTGAACAGTAGGTCATCGTTGACTATTTAAGGTGAGACCCTTAAACCTTTGATCAACCACAACGAGGGTAAATTGTATCCATGACAACAAAGCTTTCATTGGCGCGCTGCCAGACGCGCCTCTACCAGGGTGCAGAAATATTGCTATGGCAACTGTATCCGTCAGGTGCTTACGATTATTAATACAGAAAGCTGTCTGTAGTTTTAAAAGAGATAGTGATGGTAACCTAGAAACTGAAAACGATGGCTATCATTGTTTGGTAATGGGCAGAATATCTATCATGTATGAAGTGGTAGCTGCAGGGCAGTTCCATGTCCAGACATTCTGGCAAATCAGATATTATTTGGAAATCAAAACGCGACGGTATTCGGTACATGATGGCACGTCAGAGAAATCGTATAAATGCAGGACACAAGATACAACTGTCTTGTTATTTAACACCCTGAGTGTACATAATCCTAATTATTACACGACTACATACCAAATAAATAAATAGACATGCAGTTTTAAATTGTGAGTATGTCATGAAGGTCATTATTAAGAACTATTTAACCATTGACCAATCAGAATCAAGTATTTCAGAGCGCGCCATGTAATAAGCACTTTTACTCTACGCCCTCAGTTCATAATGTATCGATTAGTGCCGAAGATAACGCGCTACCTGTTGTGCGCGCGGAGCTCAGTCGTGGTCATCACCGGACCCCTCCCAACCTGTGGATTTCCTTCAGCATGCATACTAAAAGCTAATTTCCCCACACTTTTTTTCCCCCACGCGCTGATACATTTCCCTCTCAGTAATTAAACTCTAATCCTCGTGCGCCATCGTCATTTTCCCTCTCCTCTCATTTTGGATGATGATACATTCACACAATTTCCTTATTATTATACAAATAAATAGCTCAGATAACAATTTGCCGAAACATAACATAAATGATGTATGTAAATAGTCATTTAACGCTTTAATGAGGCAACAACGCACATTCGGACACACCCTCGCGAAACAACAACAGCGCGCTGTACAGCAATTTGTATTCATACACTAATTTAATATCCATAAAAATAAATCATTTAGAAGTCTGTATTCACTTCTGCTATGTGTAAACTGAATTATACATTTAAAAAAATAACAATATGGCTGGAGAAATGTCCACAGCCCATTTATTAAATGTGTTTACATTATACTTAGACTGATGATGTCATTGGAGTAGCCTAAATCGAGCAATTACGCATGTCATTCCCCAAATACCACATTTATAACGAGTAAACAGCATGCAACAGCACCAAGACTATAAAACAACAGCACACGCCCTAGTTGGAAAAGTGACTTCATACCCTACCTCGTCTCGTCTCCTTAAGGGTAGGCTACTTGTAAGTGGATGGGCAACAGTGGGGCAAGCGCTGCTTCCTATTGACACGATCCGCACGACTGTCTGGTTGTCAAGACGTTGTCTGTTAAGTGGATTATTTGACGTTGTGAAATGTAACGAAAAGTTATGGATGGACAAAAATCCGAGCGTTTGATATTGTGTGGCAGCTAACCAGGTTCACCTTCTGTTTTTCTGATATAAATATTCTGACTGTTGGCTTGTCCCTTGTCTCTTCTCTCGCGCTCTCTCGGTTCCCGCCCCGCCACGCGCGCAATGAGAGACACCGCACGCGTTGGTTGGTTGGACTTTATAAGCGTGTACGAACACACAACACAAATCTTCAGTGCCTATCCAAAAGTCTGTGCTTAGCCTTTCCTCATGACTCCACAATAAGATGTGGAGTTTGTTTTACAGCCTTCTCACAAATGTGATATCTTTATTAGGCCTATGTTGTTTCTTGTAAACGGAGTTTAAATGGAAGTCAAATCGAACTCTTCTGCTTCTCAGATGATTTTCTTGAGAAAAAGACTCACATTCAGATGATTTCTCAACAATGTCTCAGACTGTGCTTACATTTGGATGGATACCAAAGACAATCAAAAGTCAGATATTTCAGTACACTCTTAAAAATCAAGCTCGTTTATTTAAACCATGAAGAACATTTACCATTCATAGAACCCTTCAATTGTTGCAATTTTATTCACATTAAGAAAACATGTTCTTTTAAGAACAGTGAATGGTTCTGTGGAACCCAAAATGGTTCTTCTATGGCAATGCTGTGAAAACTCCATTTTGGAACCTTTATTTTTAAGAGTGTATGAAGGCAAACATTATCATTAAATTCTTCCAAGACCAAAACATCTTAGTTATGCTATCCACATTTAGTTCATACCTGTTTTGGAAATACTGTATACAGTATATTAACTTTTTTTCCTTTTTTTTTTTTTAAAATAAGGTGTTTTAGGAGAAACATCAGGAAGAAAATGGATTCTGCAATAACATTGTCCTCTCAACGTGGATTTATTTTTGAAAGTCAGACACATCTTGGCTACAAAAAAGGTATTGAAAAAGGTATTTCAAGGGTTCATTAAATCCATTCATAATGTACACACATTCAGTTGTAATCTTATGCTTAATGTGCTGAAAACCACGGTAAGGTTTCTTGTCTCGAATTTTGAATCGAGACAAGACTTGTCTTGAATTATGAATCACTTAAATGTTATAGTTTCAATTCAAAACAGCTAAATTTGACAAAAAAGTGGAGTAGTTTGCTCCACTGGATGTTACTCTATAAGTCATTTAGCATATCCTAAAATGGTTGGCAAATGTTAAAGGGATAGTTCACCCAAAAATGACAATTCTGTCATCATTTACTCAAGTTGTTCCAAACGTGTATGAATTTCTTTCTTCTGTTGAACACAAAAGAAATTTTGAAGAATGTTGGTAATCAAACAGTTGACAGTAGACTTCCATATATTTTATTTTTCCTACTATGGAAGTCAATGGCCAGCCGTGTTCAACAGAAGAAAGAAACAACATGAGGGTGCAAATGATGATGGAATTTTCATTTTTGGGTGAACTATCCATAAATGTTGATCTACTTAGACCTTATAGCACTCTTTTAACTGTGTCACGCTTGAAGAATAAAGCTCTAACTGTATATGCTTTTGGCATGATTTATAAAGAAACAATATAAATCATAGAGAAAAAGGACGGACCCTTCACACAGGATAAAACAATATAATCACATTTTAACACCCTTTTGGTTAATAAATATATATTTGCAGAACACTCCCAATATTTCTGTAGAATCAGTGCAAGGATACAGAGTTAAAGAGGCAACAAAGGCTCAGATTCAGCAGTGTGCTGTGAACTTACAGTGTAAATGCAAAGAAAAGAATGAGGAAAGCATAGCAACAAGCACTGCATGGGCCTCAACGCCTGCAGCTCTGCTTTCCCAGGTTGAGTTGTATTATTAGTTTCTTGTAGGAGAACGTGGAATCAATAGTGTTTTTCTTTGTCCAATTGTGGCTACAATATTGCAACATTGTCCCATGTCAAAGTGCATTACTCTGTCCTTCATCTTTTGTCCTGTGTCCATTGTCGTTGTTCAAATTCTCAGGAATGGACACACCATACAGAAGAAAGTCATCAGGGCTTCTCTTGCTAATATTTAAGATGACACAATATATAGACATGTTAGGAGAAAGCACTGAGTATATGGTACCTATAGGCGTTAAAAGAACAATATTATGAACTACATGGACTCATGTTGTCCAGCTTACCTGCATCTTGCTGTAGATCCAGGGCAGAAGGCTGGTCACTCTGCTATATACTCCTGGTTTTTGTCTCTGTCCACAACCTGCTCCCCAACTTGTAATTCCAGCCAGATACCAGCGTTCATTATTTCCCTTGCACACCAGTGGACCTCCACTATCCCCCTGGGACCAACGACAAGGACAGAGATGAAGAGAATGGAACTTCAGATCATTGTGAACAAACAACAGTAACACCTACTTAAAAGATTTACATATAATGCATTATAAAAATATTTTTTAATGCTTTAATTATGCACCTTATAATGCATTGTATGGTTTCGTGAATAATTGTAACCACAGTTATAATACATTATAATACTGATCTATTCATTGAACACACTTTAGAAAGTATAATGCATTAAAACACATGAAAATCAACCAATTTCAGATGTAACAAAAAAATCTGATAAAATAAATTAAATATTTTTTTAGAAAATGACTTTGAACATCAATTTAATAGAGACATCAGTAGCAGTATTGGTATTGGTGATACTGGCCTTCATTCATAGTAATTAGAAAAAAAGATGACATTAAATAAATATTTAAAATATCTTAAAATATGTAATAAAAATGCGTAATTTTTTTTTCAATGTTAGGTGAGATTAAATCACAATTAATTACAGGAAAATTTGATTAATTTGGAAAAAAAATAATCGATTGACAGCACTAAACGTTTTAATATTTTTTTCTTTTTTTACAAATAAATTATTTCATAAATATATAGTTGGAGGTGTCGCACCACATGACATTTTGCAACCTTGCCTTCTTATAAAAAGGTCAAATTATCTGATGTTTTAAAAGACTTTGACAGTCAGCAGGGATCCTTCTGATAATAAAATTCATTTTATGTTTTTTTTTTTTCTTATGTACCTTAGTTGCACCATATGATTTTGTTGGTTGCACCACATGATAAAATATTATTTCTAAGAAATAAGATAAAATAAGAAAAGATTGCATTTATTATTTTATGTGTGTCATGTCAAAGACCTATTATAATTTTTATATAAAGTAGTTCCTAAAGCAAATGTCATCATGTTTGCATAAATGTTTGGTTGAATAAAACATATTTACACCACTGTGAACAGCAACATACAGCATTTGCCTAAACACCAGAATAAATCAATGTCATGAGACAAAGAAACACTGGGCAAGACTTGGCCAGTGAATAATATAGTTGCCTGCGGTCACTCGGTGGTCTAGTATTATGGACACAGTGGTAGATTTACCTGACAGGAGTCCCGGCCTCCATTCATATCGCCGGCACACATCATATTCTTAGTGATGGCCCCACGGTACACCTGACTGCTGTTACACACTCGTGTGTCAATGACATTCACTGCCACATCCATGAGGCTTGTAGAGGCATGGTCTGTGGAATAAAGGAAACACTCACAGTTAAAAGTCCAGGTCGGCTAAAAAGATTAAAAGAAGACAACACACACTGTGACGTGCTGTGTGCTGCGACGTGGACAAATGGCCAAGCTCAAATCAGCAGTTCGCAAACTGAACTAGGGTGAATAGCGTAAATAGTATGGATAGGTTACATTTCACCTAATAAATTAATATTATTTATGATTATTATTTTAAAAAGTATTAATCTTTTCATAATTATTATTTTATATAACTATATTGTATTTTTGCATGAAGAAAATAAAGCCTATTAAAAGATTTCTGTTTAAATTTCCTACCCCAATTTTTAATTATTGTAATGTCTTCAGATGTTTTCTTTTTAATTTATTAGTAATTCTCTTTATTCTCAATGATGATTGTTATAATTTAAATTAAAATATTTAAATGATCCTATCTGGACACAAGTTTTATAACAAAATCAGCAATAATTGAAGGCAACACAACAAACACTATCATGTTGTATACATACAGAACTTTACAACTGAAATAATACATCATATTTTTTTTGTGTTGAGACTAATTTCAGGATAAGTCACATGCAAAAAAATATCTTAAAAATCTTAAAAAATAGGTTTAATTTATTTCATGCAAAATGCAATGTCTTATTTAACTCTCTCTCTCTCTCTTTTTTTTTTGACCAGATTTGTGAGATTCACCCACAAAATGTTGTATGTTTACCTTCTCTATAACATTGTTCTGTTTTGTAAATAATTAATAATTAGTGATGCACCGATACTAAATTTCTCCACCAATACTGATAGCCGATTATTCAGAGTGATATCTGCCGATACCAATAACGATACCAATAATTTCATCAACTTGTTTCAGAGTAACTGGTATCAGTTATAAACAAATTAATATCAACATTAAATTAATATTTCTTAACTTTCTGAATGGTATTAATTCATATAATTACTATTAATATTGAACATCAAACTGGTTTCTTAGCATTTTCTTTACACAAAGCCCAAATGTTGTGCATTTTCCTGCCCTCTTTTGATTGACAGGATATATCAGTCCTGACTATCGGCTGTTTTTAAACTATCGCCCGATAGCCGATAGTGTGAAAATTTGCTTTTATCAGCCGATACCGATTATTGGCTGATATATCAGTGCATCTCTATTAATAATACATGTTGTTACTCTTTGTCCCATCCCTAGTAAAAAAAACCCTATACCAAAATCTATTTAAAATACAGTTATATCCATATTTAACAAGTTATGAAGTAAAATATCTAGCTTCCCTCAAAACCGCCTTCCATATTCTTCAAGATGCTTACGCTGTACATCCTACGCCTTCCCTATTCAACTTATGGAATTGACGCAATGCCAGTTCCGTTTTTTTCCGTAATTTGAATACGGAAGGTGGTCTGGTGGAAGCTAGATATTTTACTTCATAACTTGGTAAATATGGATTTTTTTTATGGCTTGAGGGTGAGTAAAGCTTTTGGTAATTTTCATTTGAAAGTGAACTAATCCTTAAAGTATATCTTTAGTTGGACCTCAGCACTACTTCTGGATAACTAAAGTACATTTAGTACAAAATTAGCTGTTCCAATTTAGCAGACTTTAAGTATACCAGTTTAGTATACCAAAAATACAATTGCAGGGTATTTGTATTAAGCACATAAATGTGTAAATGTATTTGTAGTATACTTAGAATAAAATAAATGTATTTCAAATACAAATACATATTTCTTTCCTTCTACCATTTTCATTCATTCTCATTTTTCTCTCTCTGTACCTGCTCCCTGTTGTGTTGTCCCAAAGCCAGATGTCCGGCACTCTAATCCATCAGAAAAGGTCTGGTCAAATGTAGGAAGGCAAACTGGCTGTATGGTACCTGTATGTGAAAGAGAATGTCAAGCTATTGTAGAATATTCAAAATACAGAGCATGAGTCATAGAGATTATATTTATGGTTCTTTAAGGGTAACTAAATGGTTTCTCTGTATGTAGAAAAAGCAGTGCAAACATTTTAATTTTCACTCCATTAGGTGAATCCAACTCACTGGAGAAAGTCACAGGACTGGCGAGTTTCAGTAAGGCGACGTCAAAATCATTGCTGACACTGTTGTACTTCTCATTTACCATGATCTTCTTCACATAGTAGGGGATCTGAAAGGTATTCTGGGAAATATTTCCAAAATAAACACGCCAATTTCCAGAATTCGCCATTGAGCTGTGATCAAGACAAAATGAATATTATGTTCACATGTTTCAGCAATGTTGTAATGACATAAATTGATTAAAAGAATGTCTGAATACTCGCTAAAACTTAAAGCAGCTATAAATAATAATCATTTGCTAATTAACTTGTTAGTTTTTGTAGCTTAACTGGTAGAAAATTAGCATTAGCAACATTGCATTTAGCTTTGAAACATTTGTGAATCTTTTGTTTTGAATCAGTGGTTCGAAACTTGTATCAAACTCACACGATTTCAGCCAATAAGGCTTTGTTACGTCATACTGTTCTTGACCTTGGAGGGTTCGTCACTAGATGGTGTTGATTTGGTGAACCATGAATGAGTGACTAAAGGCCCGTTCACACCATGCATGATAATTATAATGATAACAATAAAGGTGTAATTCTAAAATCGTCCTAAATATATCTAAATATTGATAACAGCACAGAGAATCACTTTCAGAATGATTTTTTTCCAGCTGATGAATGATAAAAACAATGACAGCTAATCGGAAAACTGCAGCACGTGTTTAGAATAAACAGAATTATATCGTCCACCATTATAGTTAACTTTATAGACCTATTTTGTGTTTGCAAACAGCAATGATGTTTTTTGTGGACAGAGCCTACCTGGTGGCAGAAAATGACAGTTCTGCAGTAGCAGTCTATGGAAGCCACGGAATAAAAGAATAAAAAAGGTTAATTTTGAGTTTATATCTCACAATTCTGACTTTTCCTTGCAAATCTGAGTTTATATCTCACATTTCTTAGAAGGAAAAACAGAATTGTGAGATATACTCCTTATTCTGTCTTTTTTTTCTCAGAATTGTGACATAAACTCACAATTACGAGTTATAAAGTCCGAACTGGAGATATAAACACACAAATGCAAGAAAAAAAGTAGTGAGATAAAAATGTTATAGGCTATGTTTAAAAGTTATCTATGTAAAATGTTATAGGTTTATTATTTCATGCTGTAACTGCTATGTATGCATGTCCCCTATGAACTGCATATGTGAATTTTATATAGACTTACTGTTTACATCAAATTCATGCTTTAATAGTAGCCTAATCATTGCAGGTTTCATCAGTCCAGTCTATGACTTGCAACATAAACGTCTGCATTTAGCTTCAAAGGGCATCTTCATTGATGGTATTCTACAACCCGGAAATGTTGGGACATTTTTTAAATTTGAATAAAATGAAAACTAAAAGACTTTCATATCACATGAGCTAATATTTTATTCACAATAGAACATAGATAACATTACAAATGTTTAAACTGAGAAATTTTACACTTTTATCCACTAAATGAGCTCATTTCAAATTTGATGCCTGCTACAGGTCTCAAAAGAGTTGGCAAGGGGGGCAAAAAATGGCTAAAAAAGCAAGACATTTTGAAAAGATTAAGCTGGGAGAACATCTAGCAACTAATTAAGTTAATTGATATCAGGTCTGTAACATGATTAGCTATAAAAGCGATGTCTTAGAGAGGCAGAGTCTCTCAGAAGTTAAGATGGGCAGAGGCTCTCCAATCTGTGAAAGAGTGCGTAAAAAGATTGTGGAATACTTTAAAAACAATGTTCCTCAACGTCAAATTGAAAAGGATTTGCAAATCTCATCATCTACAGTGCATAACATCATCAAAAGATTCAGAGAAACTTGAGAAATCTCTGTGTGTAAGGGGCAAGGCCGAAGACCTTTATTGGATGCCCATGGTCTTCGGGCCTTCAGACAACACTAGATCTCTAATCGGCATGATTGTGTCAATGACATTACTAAATGGACCCAGGAATACTTCCGGAAACCACTGTCAGTAAACACAATCCGCTGTGCCATCTGCAGATACCAACTAAAGCTCTATCATGAAGGAAGCCATATGTGAACATGGTCCAGAAGCGCCGTCGTGTCCTGTGGGCCAAGGCTCATTTAAAATGGACTGTTTCAAAGTGGAAAAGTGTTCTATGGTCAAACGAGTCCAAATTTTACATTCTTGTTGGAAATCACGGTGCCCTGGTGTAGGAGATGCTAAACCATGGTAAACATGCCCCCGTCCCAACTATTTTGAGACCTATAGCAGGCATCAAATTTAAAATGAGCTCATTTCGTGGTTAAAAGTGTAAATTTTCTCAGTTTAAACATTTGTTATGTTATCTATGTTCTATTGTGAATAAAATATTGGCTCATGTGATTTGAAAGTCTTTTAGTTTTCATTTTATTCAAATTTAAAAAACGTCCCAACATTTCCAGAACTCAGGTTGTATAAAAATGAAGACTGTCCAAAGGCACAACAAAATTGTAAGAGAAATAAGAGAACATTTTTTTCTCTTATTCTGTGGATTTTGCCCATTTTTCTCCACTTGTTACCGCTATTTTTCTGCCACCACTATGCTTGCGCAGCTGAAAGTGACGCAACTGTGACGTCTGCTCCAAATTGGTCTATAGTTATCGTTCTTGGTGTGAACGGCCTTAATGCTTTTTAACTGATCTAGGGTCAGTTTTATAATGTAGGTTCATTTTTAATTTATTTAATAAATGTAAAACTTGTGTGTGTATTATACAGAAAAGGAGAATGATATTTTATTGCTTCTAATTGACCTAGTTTGTCAATCCCTGCCTAATAACCAACCTTTGGAAGCAATGGGCAGCTGACACAACAAAGTCCGGAGAGATGAGTGATCCACCACAAACATGGCCTCTATTGAAATGCAGGCTAACCTGCCAAGGCCACTGGCCAAGCTGAGAGGCGGTGCCCCCTATGATCCTGGAGGCACTTTGCTGCTTGCCACAGTCTGAAAGAAAAAAACAAAAAACAATTAATTTCACAGTTCAGTGTAAGAATGAGAATTCAGAGAATTCAGTTATGCGTCACAGTAATTTGATGTAAACTGAGATCAAATTTGACTGAAGGACTTTGACTTTATTCTTACCTGTGCATTCAAGTGAGACTGTTTTCTCATTCAAACAGCCAGTGCTAAACAAACAAAAATCATGAAAAACAAACATTACTGTATGTACTATCGAGGGAATTATTACCCTGACAACACAAAAGGTCCTATCCCAGCTAACAGGGAATATTCTCAGATCTTTGGAGAAAATTCTGGAAAGGTTCTCGCAAATTTATGATCAAACATTATTCCAGTAATGTTAATTCATAGTTTTCATATGACGTCACACCCTTATAGGAACGCCCAGTTGGAGGGCGAAAAAAGGCTTTCCTCCATTGCCCAGTCATTTTTACCAGGTTTGTAATAAGTACTAATATTGTAAGACAGTGATATTAAAGGGTTAGTTCACCCAAAAATGAAAATCATTAATTACTGACCCTCATGTCGTTCCACACCCATAAGACCTTCGATCATCTTTGGAACACAAATTAAGATATTTTTTATAAAATCCGATGGCTCAGTGAGGCCTTCATTGCCAGCAAGATAATTAACACTTTCAAATGTCCAGAAAGCACCATATTTTGTGCACCAAAAAAAACTAAATAATGACTTTATTCAACAATATCTAGTGATGGGCGATTTCAAAACACTGCATTCAAAAATATCATAATTTGTGTTCTGAAGATGAACGAAGGTCTTATGGGTGTGGAACGACATGAGGGTGAGTAACTAATGACAGAATTTTCATTTTTGGGTTAACATTGATTATGCATACCATGTACAGGCAAGCAGATGAAAACAGAATATAAACCCAACACGCAGTTTCTTAAGCATTTTTTTCATAGAAAACCAACAACACGTTTAACCGTTTAAAGTGTTGCATTCATACGCTGAACGCATAAATGCGTTCTGGGCTCATCTGCTTGCCTGAATCAAGTATTCATCATCAATTATCTGTATACTGAATTTGATCTCTTTTTTAAGAAGTGAGCTAAATACTATGCGCCAGTCGCATGACTGAAAAATATATATATGGCTTTTGTTCAGTTATTTGGTCTTTAATAATGTTCTCAAAACTTTAGCACAAAAATATTATGTATGCATCTTTCTTGGAACTTTTTTTTGCATTTTAGTTATGTTCGACTAACATTTTTTAAATGTTATTACTCGTTTCAGAAAGTTTTGAGAACATTAAGATGTTCCCATGTTTGAAGAATGTTACAACGTTCCCTTAACATTCCTATAACCAAGAATTAAAAAAAAAAAAAAAACTGCATGTTTTGAACAGAAATAGTTTTCATAACTTAATGTGAACATTAGAAAAATGTTTTTAGAACATATTTTTGTTAGCTGGGATGCTGTTCTACAATCTGCTTTTGATTTGATCTGGTCTTACCTGACATTGACCAGACCCTGTATAAGTTTGTCTGATCTAGGTTCTACAGTAAGGGCTACGGACATCTTGCTATCCACTGGACTTGATGCATAAGACCTAAGGGAAAGAAACACACAACATCAGCTATATTAATATAGTCCTTGTTTGAACAAGATTCATATTTGGTTATATCTGGACCATTGAGTTTAGATGCATTAATGGTACATATACCATACTGATTTTACTTAAGGTGAACGTTAACCCAAAAATTAAAAATAGGTCATAATTTATTCACCCATTATGTTGTTCCAAACCTGTATGACTTTCTTTTTATCATGGAACACAGAATACAATATTTTGATAAATGTACACATCATATGGACTACTTTTATGTTGCTTTTGGTGCTCTATGAAGGTTGATGGACCCTAGTCACTGCTGACCAAGAGCTGCATGAACATTCTTCAAAATATTTCATATTGTGTTCTACTAAAGAAAGAAAGTCACATGGGTTTGGACCGACATGAGGGCTGGTAAATGATGACTGAATTTTAAGAACTACTCTTGTTAGTGATGGATGAATGTTTACCCTCTAAAGCCCAGTTGTTCACAGATCTGGTCAGCATAACTCTTATCCATGCCCTGATAACACACGGGAAGAAATGGTCCATCCTGAGTTCTGACCTGCAACACTCCACCTTCACCAAATCTCACTGAGAACATTGGAAAGAAAACAATGACATTAACAGTAAACATATAAGAAAATCATTAAAACAACTTTAATACTTGAGATATTGCAAGATATTAAGACTTGTTTTCTGTAATATATATTGAATAGTGTTATTTTATTATTATCATATATTACAATATTTATTAAAATTCTGAATTAGCTTTTATTTTAAGTTTTTTTTATTATTATTATTTTCAGTTTTCTTTTTAGTGAAAGTTTTAGTAATTTTGTTATGTGTTTTTGTCATACAGTCAAACCAAAAATGATTCAGACATTTTTGATATTTTTGATATATTTTTACTAGTGGGTGCAGGACACTATAGTTCATTTATGTAAGTGAGGATAGCAAAATAAAGTAAACTGTGACATATTATACCCAAAAATTCTTCATACAGTGGACTACCAGTAAAATTGATAAAAATTTGGAACCAAAAATTATTCAGACACTTTGACCTGACCATGTTTTGCTTAAGTGTTATCTGACATAATTAAGATTAATTGTTTCTGACACAATTTAACTCTGAGATCTTGTCATACTTTATATATTTTTTTTAAACTATAGTGAATAAACTGTATTAATGAATGAAATGTTCAAGGTGTCTGAATAAATTTTGGTTTGACTGTACAGTATATACATATTTAATTTAAATTTTAGTTTTAGTAATTTTAGTATTTCATTTTTTTTTTTTTTTGAGAAAATTTGCCAAGGAACTTTATTTTTCCTTTTTTTTTTTTTTTTTTTTTTACGTTTAGGGTTTCAATCTAATATTTATATTTTATTTTAATGACCTAAAATTAGTTTTAATAGTTTTAGTGAACAATAACAGCACTTTCTTAATTTAGTTAAAGGGTTAGTTCACCCAAAAATAAAAATTCTGTCATCATTTACCCTCATGTTGTTCCAAACCTGCATGAAGTTCTTTCTTCTGTTGAAGATAAAAGAAGATATTTTGAAGAATGTTGTTAACCAAAACAGTTGCTGGTCCCCATTGACCACCATATTATAGTAAAAATACTATGGAAGTCAATGGTGACCAGAAACTGTTTGGTTACCAACATTCTTCAAAATATCTTCTTTTATGTTCAGCACAAGAAGGAACAACATGAGAAAATGAGAGAATTTAAATTTTTGAGTGAACTATCCCTTTAATTTTACTTTCCCCGCACTGGCATAAATCTAACTTTAAAAACAACACTAATCTGGTAAGAAAAGCAAATGTTTTATCAGATGTAACTGTTTTGTTTTGTAGATAAAATTGATCAGGTGTTGTTTTAAAGGAGGTTTATATAGGCTATATTTGCTGTTTGCAGTGCAACTTGCCATGTAGTAAAGTTTTTAACAACCTTTTTTTTTCATAACACAATAAATAGAGGCCTTACTGTGTACTGTAAATGTTTTATTGCAGACCAGTGTGGTTTTCTTGTAAATCTAGCTCCCTTATCAAGACATGTCAGCCTTGTGGTTTTCAACAAAGCATTATCCGAAACACTCAACTAATAATCTCTTTATATTGTGTCCTACATGAATCAGTTACATCTGATAGTCAGCCGCTTTGCTGTAGAAATTGTGCTCACCGCAGTTTGTCTCATCGCTGGCCTGTTGGCAGTTTTGGATGCCGTCACATTGCACAGAGGAGTTGGAGCAGGTGTCAGACTCCTTCATGTCGTCATGCTTCTCGTGGCTGTCTTGTTGCTCGCAATCTTTTCCCTTGCAATCGCTCTCGTAATGGCCGGAATTTGACCTGGATCCATAATGCACTATCCCCATAAGTGAGAGAGCGGTAAAGAGAAAAATCGAGGTGAGAGGTTTAGGTACAAGGTAAGCATAAATGGTGTGTCCTGTCATTACAGATACATCCCCTCCCTTACCTCCAAGCCAGATGGCCAGTCCAATGAGAGCCAACAGCAACAGCACACCTACCCATCCACCCCAACACTTGGCACTCCGTCCACAAGACTCCGGACTTTTTGGAGGAGCTGAAGGAACAAGCACAAATCAGCAATCCAACTAAACTAATGTCCCACATTTGTTATCAAAAGTATATAGCACTATAAATGGCGAGTGAAGGACTGTTAATTTATTCAATAATACATGTATAATAATACATACGGATCCCTGAGGCGTTCCTTTTGGAGGGAACTCAACGCTGCATGATGGCAGAGGAGAACTGATTTAGGATTATATGTCTGAGAGATGGATTCTGAACGCTGTGTTAGAGACGCGAACACATGATGCCGCTGCTCATAGAGCGCGTGAATACTGAACTGAGATCTTTTTGCCACCTAATTGGGCTTGAACAGACAATTTCAACTACTTGCCTGTCTTTGCAATTGTCCTCATTAGGGATGCACCGATACCGATACCAAGCTCATGTGCTTGTACTCGTACACGTAAAAATACACCCGATACCAAAGACAGATGACTCACGTAACTGACAGAATTTTCCATGCACAGAGACACTGGCGGCAGCAGCATAAACAATGTCAGCCTCAGAGGTGTGGAAATAGACTTCAAAATTAATTATGACAACCCACACATTGCGAACTGCATGCTTTCAATCACAATTCGTTATCGATTAGTGAAGGCGGGAAAGGCGGAATCGCGCTGAATGACACAGACCAGAAGCGCTCTCTCTATCGCACGCGCTCTCTCTATCGCACGCGCTCTCTCTTTCTTGCGCGCGATCCCAGTTCTCTCAGACAGCGTGCGATCAGTTCTCCTCGCGCCTGAATGGTCAAATGCACACATAGTTGTCAAAATGTCCATGTGTGGAGTAGCTCACGTAAATACAGTCGGTTATGGCTTAAGTGGACGTAAACATTTTGGTGAAAACAGGATATGTGTCAGTATCCATGGATTCGGTCTTAAAGGGACCGTAGACTAATTAAATATTTGTCATTAATGTTAATAAAACAACAAAATATGTTAAATAAATGTATACATGGTAAATAAACCTACTGTATCTGAAAAACAAGTTTATTTAATTTGCATCTCTATAGTATTTGTTGTATAGTTTGTAATTTGTTTGTAAATTTCTTTTTACAAATACAACTTTATCACGCAATTCTGAGAAAAAAAGTCCGAATTGCAAGATGTAAACTAACAATTCATGGCGGAAACAAGCTTCCATAAGAATTGCCCTCTCAGTTTTGATTATGATAAATTTGTAAAAACAGCTTTCAGATATTAGCTTAATTTAGCAAGAGCATATTATGTAGAAAGCTTTTTTTTCTGGGAAGCACCAAATCAGAGTGACTGTACTTACGGACAACTCGCTGTGTGACGATGACGGCTGCTACCTGTACTTGAGCCGGATCCTTCTGAACATAGTATGGCACAGTTTTCTGTGTGACCCCATATTTGTCCTCATAAATCACCTCCTCGTAGGTCATAGGAGGGGTCTGTGGGTCCACTGCCACAGAGTAGTATGGTGGAGGAGGGTCCTTCTACAAAAGAAAAAGTAAAAGAAAAAGCTTATATAAATGATAATGAACTCTTGCTCTTTTTTCATCAGCTCTATTATGGTTGGTGACAAGTTCATGGAAAATCATTTTAACATACAAAAGATGCCACACAATGATCTTAGTAGAACTTGTTTGTGTGCCTTGTCCTAAATAATTGAAATGCCTTTACTACCCAACAGGATTGAGTTCTGCATTCTAGTTAAATGCCATAACAAATATGTCGATATACTTGCATATCTAGTTTTTTTTTACTCTTAAACTTTTAAAGTCGTCATGGAATGGAAGTTTTTTTCTTCCCTACCATGACGTACAGCCAAATAAAATGGCTTCTCGAACAAGAAAACAAAATTGACTTATTTTTTTAAAACTATTTTTGGAGTTGCTGACTTTGGTGCCTGTTTTTATGTAATTTTGTTTACTATGTTCTTTAATTTTTAAAAAATGTAGGGTGGGAGCTGCGGGACTCTGTTTTGTCCATCAAGAATTGATTGGATCGTTGTTGTTTGCTACATTTGTTTAAGAGTTATTTTATGTGGTAAAGACTGAAACAGAGAGTGTAATTTGATTCTTTGGTCACTAAATTGGGATCAAACCTGATCACTGAGGCTATGTGTTTGCACTGACTGCATACTCCAACATAGCCTTCTATATTGACAATCTGTTCAATATTTGATGCTTAACCAAAACTTCCCAATCCATTATCATCCATGATAAGACTGAACAGATGCAACCAGGGTTTTCTGTAACAGGCACTGTCTTCTGGGAAAGACTTTGTCTTGAAGAAAGGTAGGCAGATTGCCTCTGCCAAAGTGTTGATGTCTTCATGTTGATTTGTAACCTAGACAGTATATCGTCACAAGAATCAAATGGATTGCTTCCTTGTTAGCACAAAAGTGTTGAAAAGAATACAGTCTTTCTTCTTCTGAATGGATGGATTTCTCTACAGGAAGTATTTATTTTATCTATCTTATGTGACTTCATTAAAGTCTTTAAAAGTCTTGAAGAAGAAAAAAAAAAAGATGACTAACTACTAGTCTAAAAGCAGTTTATGCAACCAGCCACAGTATTGATATTGTATTGATATTCACTATGGCAGTTTTCATCTAATCCACGTCACGGTCTTGATCACCCTGTTGGGGTTTATTTTGTGATAATGACCAGCTTGACTGTACATTATCCATTATAGTTATTAATAGCCTATTGCAACACACCTTTGGAAACTATGCAGTTGAACCACATGCTTTGAAAAATAGTACTGAGTTATGCTTTGTGACTGACGAATTTTGAAGGCCACGGTCTACCTCACTTTAATTTCCATTTCAATGGCTCTTTTTCTGTCGCTTTCAGAAGCTGTACCTCTTCAATCCAGTGAGTAGGTGTGTAGTGTTTGCAATGCAACACCAAATAACAATAAACGTGTCTGTTTACACCCACCATGTCACCAAAAGTGTGAGCATGTTTCACACACTGCCAAGATTAGACAGGTGGGCCATGCATTCTGGGCTTTAAATGTGTATTAAATTCACGTTGTATTCATGTAATTTTTCCACAAGTGTTACATGAGTCAACACCATTTAGCTAATACTTTGCATACCACAGCTCAGAGCCAGGAAGGTGAGTTTTGTTTATTGCCTGCCTAATGGGTTAATAAATACAAGTGCCTTACCCATGCAACCACCAGTCATATTTGTAACCAAAATCACATTTTGTTGTTTTTATTTATAGTGTATAATTATAATCCCAAACCTCTCTGACAAAGCAAATATTGAGTGTTTTACACATATTTCAGCAATGTTTCTTAACTGTAGTAGTATTTAACTGTCCTGGTCTAGAATGATGAGTCTTAAAAGGGTTAGTCATTAATTACTCACCCTCATGTCGTTTCAAACCCGTAAGACTTTTGTTCATCTTTGGAACACAAATGAAGATCTTTTTTATGAGATCTGAGAGCTTTTTGTCCTTCATTGACAGTAACACAACTGACATTGTGATGCTTAAAAAGTTCATAAAGAGATTGTAAATCTAATCTATATGAATTGAGTGCTTTAATCCAAATTTTCTGAAGAGACACGATCGCTTTATTTGATGAACAGACTTAAATTTACTCACCCCTATGCCATTCAAGATGTTTAGGTGTTTCATTCTTTAGTCGAAAAGAAATTATGGTTTTTGAGGAAAACATTCCAGGCTTTTTCTCAATATAGTGGACTTCAACAGGGACCAACAGGTTGAAGGTCCAAATTGTAGTTTCAGTGCAGCTTCAAAGGTGACCTTTCCAACATGATTTCTTAATGCGTGGCACATTTCAGAGCTAGTATAAGACAAGCGTTTGTGGTTAAAAAGTATATATTTTTTTTACAAAATGACCGATCGTTTCACTAGATAAGACCCTTATTCCTCGGCTGGGATTGTGTAGAGCCCTTTGAAGCTGCACTGAAACTGCAATTTGGACCTTCAACCCATTTGTCCCAGTTGAAGTCCACTATATGGAGAAAAATCCTGGAATGTTTCCCTCAAAAACCTTCATTTCATTTTGACTGAAGAAATAAAGACATAAATATCTTGGATGACATGGGGGTAAGTAAATTATCAGGAAATTTTAATTCTGAAGTAAACTAATCCTTTAATTTAGGCTTTTATTCACATATAAACATTGATCATCGAACATAAACAGAAGCTCAAACGTGCTGCGTAACACACGAGAATGAACCTCTTTGGTTCTCGCATGTCAAGCGAACATGCTTGAGCTTCTGTTTACCACAACTCGTGTGAGTTGATGAATGTTTATACGTGAATAAAAGCCTAAATTCAGTCTGTTCATCGTGTAAAGCTCTTTATGAACTTTTTGAAGCGTCAAAGTGTCAGTTGCGTGGACTGTCTATGGAGGGTCAGAAAGATTTCATCAAAAAAAATTTCATTTGCGTTCCGAAGATGAACAAAAGTCTTATGGGTTTGGAACAACAGGGTGAATAATTAATGACAGAATTTTCATTTTTGGGTGAACTATCCCTTTAAATTGAAATACCAGAACAATACTGACCCCAGGACCCCAGTTTCAGTCCAGAATGAATAGTGGGTTTGTGTCTGACTTGTATCCCACATGAGTGTTATACAACTACCAACACACCAGATTCTCTTTAAATTCTTCTTTAGCATTAAGTGGGTTTTAAAACAAGTCCTTTCTCTTCAGATTATACAGACAGCTGAAATGTAATCCAATATCATGCTAAACGCCTTCAAACAATTAAGGTTTGCCCCTGCATTTGACAAAAGAGATGTGTTTAAGTATCACTTTTCAGTGTTTGATACCAAAGCTGAAACGGAGAATGAGAATGTTTTCAGTTCAATGTGGAGGAACTGGTTTGTCAAAACTCTTACCATTACCCAAAATAGAATGACCAGCAATTATCTAAACTAAAGCAATTGTCAGCAAACTAGCTGTCAAAGTGAATAAAATATTAGCTTTATTGTTTAATGCATTACCTTTAACTGTAGAGTAGGATTATATATAAGCAGATCATCATCATAGTTTTACTGACATTTTACATAAGGATCGCATTAGTTATCAACAGTTAATGCATTAAGTAACATTAACTAACGATGAATTTATTAATCTTTATTAATGTTAGTTAATAAAAATATGTTCATTGTTAGTCCATGTTAGCTCAGGTCCATTGAATAACGTTAATGGATACAATTGTTCATTGTTAGTTCATCCTATTGTTAACTAATGTTAACAAATGGAAACTTACTGTAAAGTACATAAACTTACTGTAAAGTACATACAGTTCATTAATAATTCAAATAATTTTTGATCATGTGAGAGCTCAGTAAACAGGCCTTCTTTTAGTTAGTGATTCCCAAACTTGGAAAACTTAATGCCACAACTTTTTTTTGTCTTTTGGAGTGTCACATATTGGTAATGCATTAATGCTTTAATAAAAAAATTATGAGATTAATCACATTTAATCATTTGAACCAATTAACAGCTCTTTTTTTTGTCATTTCTATTTCATTGTTTAAAAACAATTCCTATACCCTCTGGAACTGGCTTAAGTCTGAGCGTTCAACGTAAAAGCCAGACCCATACAAATGCATTTATAATCAGATCATTGAAATAAACCACACGAAATAGAACTTTAACATCTGTCACACATGCATAAAAACATAGTTAAGATAAATCAAAAAGCATACACTCTGCAGCCAAAACTCAGCGATTCTGTCTTACCGTGTCATTGTCTGCCATTAGGCACAGGAGTGAGAACTATGGTTAGATCCAAAATGTCTATGTATTTGGATGGGCGGGATTTCAACCTGTCTCTAGAGTCCCAAAGGAAAAATAAGACCCTCTTTTCTATTTCTGACCTGCTTTTCAAGACATAGTTAGGACTGCCCTCTTATCCTCCCTCTTTTAGTAGTCTCAATGGAGGAATGCCAGTGTCATATCTACCTGCCCGACCAGTTTCATGACACCAGAGCCCAGCTGCATCTCTTCTCTCACCTCCCCTCAGGCTCACCTGTGAACACTGATCTGAAAATAGTTTCACATCAAAATAACTTCCGTGTTGGAAAGTTATAGAAGTGCATCATTGCTCTGCAATTGGCAGGCTTAATGAATATTGTAAATTAATGGTGATATGTTCACTCCACCCTCATGTGTAGAAGTTAATGCTTTGAGATATTAAAAAAAACAAAATTATGTTGGATAGAAATAGATGACTAGTTGGAGCTAAAAGTTGCTTGATTTATCAGCGATTTAAAAATGGGTTAGTTCACCCAAAAATCTAAATAATGTCATTAATTACTCACCCTTATGTTGTTCTACACCCATAAGACCTTCGTTCTTCTTCGGAACACAAATTAAGATATTTTGGATGAAATCCGATGGCTCAGTGAGGCCTCCATTGCTAGCAAGTTAACAGTTCACATGAGTACAGTGGTTAATATTATAAAGCGACGAGAATCCTTTTTGTGCACCAAAAAAAAAAAAAAAAAAAAGACTTTTCAACAATATCTAGTGATGGGCAATTTCAAAACACTGCTTTGAATCTTTTGTTTCGAATCAGTGGTTCGGAGTGCCAAAGTCACGTGATTTCAGTTTGACACGCGATCCGAACCACTGATTCGAAACAAAAGCTTCGAAGCTTCATGAAGCGGTGTTTTGAAATTGTCTATCACTAGATATTGTTGAAAAGTATTTTTTTTTTTTTTTTTGGCATTTTACTTTTTTTTTTTTTTTTTTGCATTATGGGTGTTGTAGTTTTCCTACCTATTTGGCAAAATGTCAATTAAACAATTAAGCATTTTAACTGAAAAGTTTAACTTTCTTTCTTTGCAAAAGAGTATCTTAGAAAGGATAGATAGATAGAAATGTCAAGTCAGGCATCAGACACTTAAAAATACATGAATGTTATTATTTAAACACTGTTGAAATGAAACTGGACCAGTTTAATATTTTGATTATGAATTAGATCTTTGTAAATTTGCAATCTTTGGTATTATTTTTGTTTCAGGATCACTAAAGCACGACAACATTTTTCAGCACAGCAGGGGTCAAATGGAAAATGTTCTGTTCATCATCATCATCACAGCAGTGGCAGCTGAGTCACCACAGCGAACAGGAAATTCTCAAATGACACTTCACAAAGAGAGAATGACAAGGCAAAAAGACAGCTGTAATTCAACATCTCTCCCAGCCAAAGGTAGCAGTGTTCAGCCATTCAACAATGTCAGCTTCTTTTCATCTCTTGATTACACCTCTGGTCAGTGATAGGTTTCGAACCAGCAGAAACTGCTGGGAATAATTTTACCATCATTATATTAAAGGGTTAGTTCACCCAAAAATGAAATTTCTGTCATTTATTACTCACCCTCATGTCGTTCCAAACCCATAAGACCTTCGTTCATCTTCAGAACACAAATTAAGATATTTTTGATGAAATCCAAGAGATTTTTTTTCTCCCATAGAAGGCAACGAAATTACCACATTGAAGGTCCAGAGAAGTAGTAAAGACATTGTTAAAATAGTCAACGTGACTACAATGGTTCAACCTTTATGTTATGAAGCGACGAGAATACTTTTTGTGCGCAAAAACAAAACAAAAATGACTTAAAAATAAACTCGGAAGCGCTGCACTGCGTTCACTGCACCAACTGCGTAATAGACTGACAGGAAAGAGGAAAAATTGTTAAATAAAGTCGTTTTTGGTTTTGTTTTTGCGCACCAAAAGTATTCTCGTTGCTTCATAGCATTAAGGTTGAACCACTGTAGTCACATTGACTATTTTAACCATGTCTTTACTACTTCTCTGGACCTTGAATGTGGTAATTTCATTGCTTTCTATGGGAGATACAAAAAAAAAAAAAAACTCGTGGATTTCATCAAAAATATCTTAATTTATGTTCCGAAGATGAACAAAGGACTTACGGGTTTGGAACGACATGAGTACTTAATGACAGAAATTTCATTTTTGGGTGAACTAACCCTTTAATATCTTGGTTGTTGTATGTTTATATGTGAACACGCTTTAACACATTTCTATTCATGACAAAGGCACAGACATGAGACAACCTTGATTTATTGACTTTTTTAAACCAATATAAACCAAACAATGAAGTCTAGGACGTTTGAAAAATAAGAGCAAAATATAATGAAGGCAATAGGCAGATTACATCACTTCATTCACTGGCTATTTGTGCTGTAACACAGAGCATGACGCACAGAAAGCATTCATGCGCAGCAATTTACTGTATCAACAAAAGAGAAAAGTAACAAAAGCCACCTTGAAACTAGGATCCACATGATTTGACTGACAACATGTTTCTCTGACTGTTCCAAAACTCAAAACTGTCAGTGTACATACATACACAGCACTTTATAAACACTACTACATACACTATACCATTCAAAAGTTTTTTTTTTTTCTTTAAATAAATTAATGCTTTTATTCAGCAAGGATGAATTATATTGATCTTTGATTAGATTAGACTTACAAATTTCTATTTCAAATAAATGATGTCCTATTGAACTCTCTAATCATCAAAGACCCCCGGAAAAATGTAACTGTTTTCATAATATGGTTATGCAGAATGTTTCAAATCAGCATATTAGAAGGATCATATCACAAAAGACTGGAGTAATGATGCTGACAATTCATATTTGCCATCATGCATCTGAAAATATATTAAAATAGAAAATATTTACAGGTAAATTGTAATAATATTTCTCAATATTACTGTTTTACTGTATTTTTGGTTAACTGCAGGCTTGTTTGTTTCAAAAACATAAAATCTTACAACACTTAGAGTGAAGCACATACAATGGATGTGAATGGGGCTGTTTTTGGATAATTTAAAAGCAGAATTTATAAGTTAAAAAAAATATATTAATCCTTTTGTGTATTATTATAGCTGCAAAGATGATTAAATCATAATTTATGCAGTCATTTTAGGCTTTTAGGCATTCTGTTGCATCAAAGTTGTAAAAGGAGGGACAAGTCTAAATGTTTGTAATTAACATTATGCCACAATATATGCCACACCTGTAATATATTGTGACCAACAAGGACTGAAGGCAATAGTGGTTGTTTTTTTCTTCAATAGCAATGATGTCAAACAGGGTTGTGTATGTATCATTATGTGTTTATAAGATCAATTACAAAGAAAGTCTGAGTTTTTCGAAAAACACAAGGGGTTTAGGTATTTGTAATTACATTAGTTTATTGTTTTTACAGTTTGTTGCTGTTACAACAATCAACATTTACAGTAATCAATGAGTGACGTCAAAGAAACGTCCCATTTCATTAACGCACATTACACTTTAATACTGTTTGATACCATTAAAGTACTTTTTACAGTTACCATATGCAGATTTTCATATAAAACATGATTCCATAGTGTAAAATGCCTTCACAAGGCACAGTGATAAAGACCCCGCATTCAGTAATGTATTTAAACAAGAAAGAGCAGTGTACTATGAGTAATGACTATAAGGCACTTCAGAAGGCTCAGGTTACACATTCAACAGCAGGCGAAGATTAAGGCAAACATAGGGGATATATATTTAGAGAGTGATGATGTAATACAGGTGAGTACATACCGTTTCTGATCTCAGCTGGTAGGAAGCAAGACATCTCAGTTTTCAAAGTGCGCCTTTACTCTACACTGCCTCCTGTTGGCTAAATAAAGAATGGCAAAACTCTCCTTTAGTCTTTATACAAAATGAACCATTTTGTGTGATTGTAGGCATCGTTACCTAAACAAATATCTCATTTTCTAACAAAAACTGTCCGTATGACCCATTTTCAAATCTAAGTTGGCAGAAGAACTGAATACATTTTTTTTTTTTTTTTTTAAAACGTTCTATTAAAACAGGAAGAAAATTAGCCTATGTCAGAACAGGAAATAAATGTAAAGAGTGTTGACACGTAGGCCTATAAGCTGCATCCGAAATCGCATACTTCCCTACTATATAGGTGAAAAACAGTATGTGGCAAAAGAAGTATGTCCGAATTCATTCATAAAAGAGTAAGCAAAAAGTACCTGGATGACCTACTTCTATCCCATGAGAGGATTTGTGAATGGCAGTTAAACGACGCAACTTACGCTGGTAGGTCACGTGATAATGACAATATGGCAAATGTATTCATACTACTACACACATTCATACTATAGAATGTACTTTTTAGTGGTTGTGAAGTAATTACTTATTAAAAATAAGAACATACTCAAGAGAGTATGCGATTTCGGACACAGCCATAGTTTTCAGTCTCGTGACTGGCGCAACTCCTCAAAAATAAAAATTGATTCTGTCATCATTTACTCACCCTCAAGTAGTTCCAAACCTGTATTAATTTCTGTGTTCTGCTGAACACAAAGGAGAATATTTGGAAGAATGTCAGTAACCAAACAGGTCTAGCCCCCAAAATTGACTACCATAGTATTTATTTTTCCTACTGGTAGTCAATGAGATCTGCTTGATTACTGATATTCTTCAAATATCTTCCTTTGTGTTCAGCAGAACAAAGAAATTTATACAGGTTTGGAACTACTTGAGGGTGAGTAAATGATGACAGAATTTTCTTTTTTGGGTGAACCATCCCTTTAAAGACAGGCCTGGTTTCACAGACAGGGCTTAGGCTAAACCAGGATTAGGCATTAGTTCAATTACATTTAAGTATCTTTTATAAACGTACCTTAGAAAAAAAAACAAAAACATAACTGGTGTGCATCTTGAGACAAAACAATGGTACTGACATATTTTAAGATATGTCAGTGCAAGTTGCTTTCAGGTAAAACATCTCAAACATGCATTTTAGTCTGGGACTAGTTTAAGCCTTGTCTGTGAAACTAGGGGAAGGTGTTTCTCAAATGGAAGGCTGCTCCCTAGTGAGGCTGTGTCCTTCTTAGCCAAGTGCTTCAGAGATTTGAAGGGCTACAGTCCTCCTCAGCATTAAATGCTAGAATGAGACAATCTAGTAAGTGCATATGGCTGCATCACAAATGTTCCCGCCTCCGCGGTCACAGCATGAAAATACTATTAAAACTTAATTTTGGGTCTCCCAGTGGCTTACATTATTGGCAGTTTAGTGTTAGGTGATTAATTTACACAAAAACAAAAGAACATCTTTCAAGTTCTTTTTCATCAAATGGAATGTGTGCAAAGGATTGTGGGTGATTTAAGGACACAAAGGATACACTTGATGCATCCTTCAAAATGAGCAGAATGAAGGATGTGAAACGAAGGCTGCCTTCCAAAGATCCTTCAAATTGAGACAGCCTTCTGCTGCAGCACTCGTCCAGTAGACAAAGTTGAGTGCACTTAAAAATGGTGGCAGAAATCCCCTAATGGAAAGTGCCTAGGGAAGTTCACAAGTGTCTAAAAATGCAGCCATAGGGTGCTTCTCAATACTCAAATGGATGCTTCCTCATTTCCTTGCTCTTCATAACATTAGGTTAGCGATAACATTAGTGCTATCTGTCACAAGAACACTAGCGAAATGAGGAGGACAAACCAGTGTTTCAATGAAATAGTTTGGAAAATCTCATTATTATTCATGTTAAGTTCATTAAGTTAAGTTTATTTAACAAAGTTCAGGAGGAGCACGTTCAGATAATCTAACCAATCAGCACGAGAGGAAGCCTATTTATAGCCACCTCTCACCTCTGTCCTGCAACAGTTTTGCAGGATCCCTCCACCATCCCAACTCCTCCTTTGGCCAGAATAAGGAACCAATATGGACCAGACTTTATGCTATTAGTCAAAGGTCTGCCTAAGTAAGATTAATGTAAATGAAATAAGCTTGGGTCAGTGGTGTTAGCAATTTATCTTACCAGAAGAGGGCAACATTTGACCTGTTTTAGGTTGTCTGGGTTTTATTGAGTGTCATTGTTTGTTTTGGGCAGAGCTTCCAAACAATGATTACTTTGATAGTTATTGGGGAAAGTGCAGATTCTGCTTCTTAAGATGGCAGACAGACATACAAAATTAGATGAAATAATAATAGTAATAATGATAATAATAATATTACATTTGAAACTGCATTAGTTAGTTACATTACTGCAGTAGTTTGGTACTAATTTATTTTTTGTGTGTGTGTTTTTGTGAAGAATTATTTGAATGGTGTGCATTCACATGAGATCAAGACTCTTCTCATATAGTTTTCTATAAGAAGTGTTTTTATATATGGTAGAGGGCACTTCCCCTCAATGTATTTCACTATATTGAAATGGAATGAGCCGTGGTGTCTCACTATTACTAAACACCTTGTTAGAGAATCCTCATGCTCATTGGTTGCTGCCTCAGGTGCGCTAGTAGCGTAGTGTTCAGTGTTGCAAAATCCACAGTTGCCCTGTGGAATTGGGTTCCTTTTACACTGTTTCCCCAGGTTGTTTTTTTCCTCTGGTTGAAGTGACCCAAACCTGGCAAACCTGGTAACGTTGTTTGGTGATGTGAAGAGCCAAATTAGCCAGTGCATACTGGCACTAACTTATTTTACCAGCGGAGACATAAAACAACAGAAAAAACATCATTGTTATGATTGAGCTACTGTAAATAATAATAAAACAGTTTTAATATATAAATAGATAAGATAAATCTTAAAAACAGCAAGCAGCAAACAAGAATATGATTAAAAAATGACATTTGGACAAAAAGTGAATATACATTGCTTTAAATTTTTGACTATTTTTATTTCAATTCCTTGCTTAACCCAAGCCCCCTATTTTATTGAAAAGGAGCAGTGAAACAAAGGAAACACCATGAAACTAGCTGGAAAGCACCAGGATGTTTCAAATGTAATAATGAAACCCTGTCATAAGCAAAATTCAAGCACACTTCCTTGTGTATAGCACTGCACTGGTCAACCAAATTTTGGCATAAAAACAAATGAATGCTAAAAAATTTACATTTTTTATATTATGAAATAGAAATTACTAAACATTTTGTATGGTGGCCGAGAGAGCTCAATGCTCTGCAACTGAAGAAAACACATGCCAATAAAAACGCCAGCAAATTGAGAAAACATCTTCATCAGTTTGACAACACATGTGCTGCAAATACTCACTACGCAACCAAATACAGAAACACGCTGCACATACTCACAATGCAACCAAATACATAAACACGCTGCAAACTCACAACACAACCAAATACATAAACTCACTGCAAAAACTCACAATGCAACCAAATACAGAAACACACTGCAAATACTCACAACGCAACCAAATACAGAAACAACCTGCAAACTCACAACACAACCAAATACAGAAATGCGCTGCAAATACTCACTACACAACCAAACACAGAAATGCACTGCAAATACTCACAATGCAACCAAATACAAAAACGCGCTGCAAACTCACAACACAACCAAATACAGAAACACGCTGCAAACTCACTACACAACCAAATACAGAAACGCGCTGCAAATACTCACAATGCAACCAAATACAGAAACACGCTGCAAACTCACAACACAACCAAATACAGAAATGCACTGCAAATACTCACAATGCAACAAAATACAGAAACACGTTGCAAACTCACAACACAACCAAATACAGAAATGCACTGCAAATACTCACTACACAACCAAATACAGAAATGCGCTGCAAATACTCACTACACAACCAAATACAGAAATGCACTGCAAATACTCACAATGCAACCAAATACAGAAACGCGCTGCAAATACTCACAATGCAACCAAATACAGAAACACGCTGCAAACTCACAACACAACCAAATACAGAAATGCACTGCAAATACTCACAATGCAACCAAATACAGAAACACGCTGCAAACTCACAACACAACCAAATACAGAAATGCGCTGCAAATACTCACTACACAACCAAATACAGAAATGCGCTGCAAATACTCACAATGCAACCAAATACAGAAACACGCTGCAAACTCACAACACAACCAAATACAGAAACACGCTGCAAACTCACTACACAACCAAATACAGAAACACGCTGCAAACTCACTACACAACCAAATACAGAAATGCGCTGCAAATACTCACTACACAACCAAATACAGAAATGCGCTGCAAATACTCACAATGCAACCAAATACAGAAACACGCTGCAAACTCACAACACAACCAAATACAGAAACACGCTGCAAACTCACTACACAACCAAATACAGAAACACGCTGCAAACTCACTACACAACCAAATACAGAAATGTGCTGCAAATACTCACTACACAACCAAAAACAGACATGCTGCAAATGCTCACAACGCAACCAAATACACAAATGCACTGCAAATACTCACAATGCAACTAAATACAGAAACACGCTGCAAATACTCACAATGCACATACAATCAGGATGTAAAAAAAAAAAAAAAAAAAATCATCTTTCAGGTCATCAATAACACCACTGACAAGTAGACAATGAAGTGGTCCCAGCCAGGTTCGTCACTTGTTGGGGTGTCTTTGAAACATTTCTGTGCTTTGTGAGCATTTCAGCACGTGTTGTCAAACAGATGAAGATGTTTTCTTAATTTGCTGGGTTTTTTTTCTATTTGCATGTGTTCTCTTCAGTTGCAGCATGTTGAGCTCTCTCGGCCACCATACTTTTAGTAAAAGAAACTGCAGGTGGCAAGTTAGAGATTTATCAGCCTTTGATAATCTCTGGGAAAGGCTCATTAGTGCAAACTATTAGTTGCACAGGGTTTTCTAGAATGTATTTAATTTGGTATACAGAACCTGTACCACACTGAGTGGGAAACCTTGTTACTGTGCCATTTTCTTTTTGTGTGGTTTTCACATTGTCAGATTGGGTAATTTTTGTGTTTCGGTGTCAGGGGTCAGAGTCCTCCCCATGTTAACATCTGCAACTCTTGTCTAAGCAAACGAGTTTAATCTGGGTCAGTCAGTTATCTAGTAACCGAGTTAACTTTAACATTCAGTGAACCTTCTCACAGAGGCCATGTGATGATCTCAGTTGTATTTGAACTCTAAAGGATCTTCTGCTGGTGATTTCATGACATCAGACAACTAGCCCAGTTTTCTTTGTCTCTGTGTGCACGTTGCTCATTTCTCATGTTTGTGTACATATTTGTATTCAAGAGAGATCCAATATAGCATGCACATGCATTCTGAGTCTAAATATAGATACATGCCCTAGATATTTATAGATGATGTGAATCCTGAGTCTGTGATTCATCCTGAGTCTGACCTATTTACATTCCGAGGGCATAACATAAATTTAAACCCATAATCCAACCAGATACTCTTTAATTTAATTTAAATTAATTAAAGACAATTGTGCATTATTTTATGTTATTAATGGTGGCTGAGGATGCAAGATCTGACTATTGCTGTTAATGTTTTTGCTAAGTGAGATGATCCTGTGTAATGAAATGTGCAATGGCTATAATAAGATTATGGTTAGATGACCAATCATTTAGAAACAGGGCTGACATATTTATAGCTGCTAAATAGATTTCCCCAAAGCAGACTTGTTGAGTGAGTTTTGTGTCATGTTTCATGTGATTTAGACTCAGACCAGGTGTGTGAAAATCTTTTTGTGAGAAAATTCTTTTGTGAGAGATCTAGGACCAGTCACCAGCCTTTGCTTTTCAAAAAGTGAAGAATATAACTTAAAATGGAACCGATTCTAGATGATCAGTTTCAACTTAAGTGCACTTTCCACGCCTGATTAAAGGGTGCGAACTGGAAGGATAACCACTCGGCCTTTCAGTTCTTTAACAAATGGGAAAGTGAAACATGCAGACTGAGCAAATCAAATGTCAGCCACTTTCCAGTTTTCTTATGCGAAACGCCCGTCTTTGCTTAAAAATGGTGATTTTGACACAAGTTCATGGAAGTTAATGCAACAATATGTTTTATTTAGTTTTTTAATATACTTTTTTTATTACTTTATACTTTGATTTATAAAAACGTAATAGCATAAATTAATGGAAGTTACTTCAACAATATTTTATATATACTTTTTAACATAATATGTTTTATTACTTTTATATAATTATGTTTTTAAATCATAGCATAAAGTAATAAAACATATATTAAAAATTATAGCCTATATAAAATATTATTGAAGTGACTTCCATTAATTTATGCTTTTATATAATTGTTTTTGAAATCATAGTATGAAGCATAAATTAATGAAAGTTAATGCAACAATATTTTTAATACACTTTTGTGATTAAAAACAATTATTTCTTATTTTATTCACATTATTATTATTATTATTATTATTATTTTATTATTATTTCTTGATGATGAATCCAGTTGATTACAAGATTAACATGCACGTCATGTAAAAATAAACAAAATCTAATAAGAATAAAAATACAATGAAAAAAAAACAAAAAAAAAACATGCATAACAGCTAAGTGAGTCGTCGTTTCAGAACTTGGTTAAAACTTCTAACCACACCCAGCCAAATTTTAAGGCTAGTTGTCTGTATGCAAAAAAAAAAAAAAAAAAAAAAAAATGCAAACAAGATATGTGGAAGATAGTCCATCAAAAATGCATAAAAAATAATGTGCATTTGCTGTGCATGTATTTCCACTAACCACTGCATACATTAAAGAATATAGTCACAGATATGCATACGAAACCGCACGTGCATAGTCACATGTCGATATGCAAACATACCTGTAGCTCAGCATTGAGAATCAACAGTTCTTTTTGATTAGAAAAAGTGTTAATCACAAACAGTAATAGCTTAATAAGCTATTACTAACAAAACTTTCCTTTTGAAAATACCAAGAAAAAATATGATAACTCTGGTACTCTCCCTAATTAGTGAGTGCACTGGTATTTCCCTCTACATTTGGAATAATTAACATGTATTTATACATTCACACATTTACATTGTATTTTTTTTTTTTTTTTGTTCTATGTATACACATGCTCATGTACAAGGCTACAGTTTGCACACTTGATGCTACGTGTATAACCACAAGAGAGAGAGAGAAAAAAACATGTTGCTATCTTAGAGTGGGGGAAATATCTGCCATCACGGAAGACTGACTGAAGCAAAACAGACAGAGGGGAAGTTCACAGTACAAATACATAGAGAGTCAGTCAACCACTCAATCTCACACTCACATGAGAGCTGTACGGACGGAACTGAAGAGTAACTGAACAGCCAGCTGGCTCTGTTAAAACGGTTATTTGGTTAGTAGGAACACTGTGTGGTGATATTGAGTTTTTGTGTGTGTGTGTTCGTATGGAACTGGACTGGAAGTTATTGTTGGATATGATGATTAACTGACATAAACATGGATCGGACCTTATGGATTTCTTTTCTGGTCACATTGATGCACATCCCGGGTTATATTGCAGGTAAGGACTGATTGATTTGATTGATCATAAAAGTGTAGGGTGTATTTGGGCTCACTCTGCTACACTGTAAAAAAGAATTGTTGGTTTAACTTAAAAAAACTAAGTTACCTGGTTGCTTTAAAATTTTGAGTTCATTGAAATTAAAAATTTGAGTTAATACAATGAAGGCGATTGGTTTAAACAACAGAAACTCAAAATATTATGTTATCTGAACCACGTTAATTATCTAAGTTGATTTGACAAAAGAAACATTGTTGTAAATTATGAAAATAATTTTTTACAGTGTAGGTGACAATAATAACAATATACTGTAACAATAGAAATTGCACTCTAAAAAATGCTGTGTTGTTTCAACCCATGTTTGGGTCGAAGAAGGACAAACCCAACTGTTGGTTTAAATTTTTATTATTAAATTTTTAAACCCGACGGCTGGGTTTGTCCATATTTGACCCAAACATGGGTTGAAACAACCCAGCATTTTTTAGAGTGTACTTTTATTTAATTTATTGTATACAATAATATTTGTTATTTTAATTGAAATATTCAAAAAATGATCTTGTGCACAATACTGAAATAAAAATACAAGAATACGAAAGAAATATAAAGTGCAAGTGGGCGCTTGACTTGCCTTGTTTCTGTCACAGCGATGACGTGAGTGACGTAAATTCCTCACCAAATTTGGGCGTACGCCTCTGACCACTATACCCAATCATCGCTATTATATTGTATTGCATTGTGTAAGTTATTTTTTGAAACATTTTGAGTAGCAGTTTGCCTGATGAAATAGACATCCATTAGCAAAATGACTTGATTTATTTGTTTATTTATTTTAAAAAAAATCATGCCACCTACATCTGGAAAGCACATGATCTATTGAGAAAAAATACAGTACCTCGAGTGTGAGAATGCAGCTGTGACTGGAACTAGAGCAAATAAACCACTTCTCTATTGGGAAGAGAAGAGTGTGGGAAAGTCTGAAGAAAATTCTGATCGGTATTCTATTTTGTTCACAGGTGAGGTGATTGAATTTGACATATGGGAGGGAAATGTCACTGTGCTCTGGGATCCCCCTGAAGGAGCCCCCGTACATGCCCTTTATCAAGTAAAGCAAGCACCGTAAGCAGTCTTGATATACACTTTCACAGTTTACTAAATATTATTTTAGTTTTCCTTTTTGCCCACCTTTTTTGCTTGAAGGATCAATACTCCAAAGCTAATATATTTGTCTTTTCTTTGTTAGGTATTTAGGTACTCATGCTGAATGGGATATTGTGCCAGAATGTAACATGACTACAGAAACTAGATGTGAACTTGGGAACTTTTTATTCAAACCAGAAATGAAAATAAAGATTGAACTGCTTGATGGAAATGGCAACTTTTCCTGGTCAGAAGTAAGAAGAATTCGCTTATATCAGAGTAAGTTTTCGCAGGACTTTTTCCTTGGGTTTCTATAGGAAAACAACTGTTTACTAAAAAATAAAAGAAACTAACTAAATAAAAAAAGCACTAAATTGAGCCAATACCGCAATCTTTTAATTATAAAGAACATCAGGTTTTACTGTATACAAAAATAAAGGTTCTGGCACTGATGGGTTCCATAAAGAACCTTTAACATCCATGGAACTTTTCCATTGCACAAAATGGTTCTTTAGAGTGAAAACTATAGAAGCTTGTTTCCGCCACTAAATAAAAAATAAAAAAGGTAATTACGAGTTTTTCTCGCAATTCTCGCAAATCTTTTTTCGGAGAAAAAAAGTCCGTCCCCCCTATCAAAATTAGACTTTATATCTCGCAATTCTGACTTTATTTCTCACAATTGTGAGTTTATAACCCGCAATTCTGACTTTATAACTTGCAAATACGAGATAATTGCGAGTTTATATCTCGCAATTCTGAGAAAAAATTGAAATGTAAACCATAGAAAACTGTTCTTCACACTCAGTTCTTTTAAGAACTGTTCACTGAAAGGTTCTTTGTGGAACCCAGAGTGGTTCTTTTATGGCATCGCTGTAAAAAAAAGAAAGAAAAAAAAAAATCATTTTGGAACCTTTATTTTTAAGAGTGTACAAGTTCTACCATTATTAATGGTAATCTTCTTTTCCATGTTTTAGGCAAACTGTTAGCTCCAGAGTTTGACCTGTCTTCCACCACTAATATGGTGAAGGTTAAAATTCACAGAAAGCCATATCTAGAAGACCTTTTTAACTTTGGACCAAGTTACTCTGCCATTCTGTATCCGAAAGGACAGGAGAGCGAGGTTGGTTTTTTTTTTTTGTTTTTTTTTTTACTGGACTAGCTACCCAAAAAGTGTCTTTACAATAAATGAACTTGCTTGTTTATTGCATGTTGTTGGAATCTATAACAAACCTGGATTTTCTTGGATGTAGGCTATAACAATAAGCGATGATGATGATGAAGATGGTGAGGTGGTGTTTACATCATTACCATTATGGCAGGAGTATTGTGTCCGTGTGAAAGTGGAGATGACATCTAATGATGTGAGCAACACCTCATTACCACGCTGCATATATCCATCAGCAGGTATTACCAATTACATAGACAGCATTTGAATAAATAATAATCTTCTATATTTAGCTCTCTCAAATAGACAATCTTTGCATTTTGCATTGCACATTATTTCTTACGTTGTGTATGTTACAATTACATTATTTCTTTGTGAAATTTCAACCACTGAGGCTTATGTTGATTCCTGTTGTTTGTCAGATATGTCTCTGGTGATCTCCATGGCATTTGTTGGTGTAGTTGGAGTTATGACCTTCTTCATGTTTGCAGTCTGTTTCTTCCTGAGGCGTCCTGGTAAAATGCCTGCTGTTCTGGTGAGTCAACTTGCTGATTTTGAAAGAGATATAGTTTCAACAAAACCAAAAGTTTTAGAGTAAGCCAGCTTCAGAGTCTTAAAAAAGTCTAAAGAAGAAGAGGCGCAGTGCTGACTCCTGTCAGAAGTGTTAGTTCTCCTTTCGAGGAACAGTTGCAGAAATGGAAGTACTGGGGATTTTTTTTTATGTCTTACGTATGCATGATCTCAATGATGTCTGATTTTAAATGATAACACAGTACCACTCAGAATGAAACTCTTTTGATAATTACTCATTCGGAACTCAAATACATTATACACATATGTATGTGTATACACTAGTGTACAAAGTTTGGGATCGGTAACATTTTTTAATGTTTTTGAAAGAATTCCGTTGTGTTCATTTAGGTTGAATTTATTTGATTCAAATACAGTAAAATATAATGTAATATTGTGAAATATTTTTACAATTTAAAACAACTGTTTTCTATTTTAAAGGGTTAGTTCACCCAAAAATGAAAATTCTGTCATTAGTTTCTCACCCTCATGTAGTTCCACACCCGTAAGACCTTCGTTCATCTTCAGAACACAAATTAAGATATTTTTGATAAAATCCGATGGCTCAGTGAGGCCTGCATTGCTAGAAAGATAATTGACACTTTCAAATGCCCAGAAAGCTACTAAAGACGTATTTAAAACAGTTCATGTGACTACAGTGGTTCAACCTTAATGTTATGTAGCGACGAGAATACTTTTTGTATGCCAAAAAAACAAAATAACGACTTTATTCAACAATATCTAGTGATGGCCGATTTCAAAACACCGCTTCATGAAACTTCGAAGCTTTACAAATCTTTTGTTTCGAATCAGTGGTTTAGAGCGTGTATCAAACTGCCAAAGTCACGCCACCAGTGGTGAACCATTGAAATTTCGAAACACTTATGATATAACGAAGGCTCGTTTACTGAAATCACATGACTTTGGTGCTCCAAACCACTGATTCGAAACAAAAGATTCGTAAAGCTTCATGAAGCAGTGTTTGAAATCGCCCATCACTAGATATTGTTGAATAAAGTCGTTATTCAGTATTTTTGGCGCACAAAAAGTATTTTCGTCACTTCGCAACATTAAGGTTGAACCACTGTAGTCACATGAACTGTTTTAAATATGTCTTTAGTAGCTTTCAGGGCATTGAAAGTGTTAATTGTCTTGCTGGCAATGGAGGCCTCACTAAGCCATCAGATTTTATAAAAGATATCTTAATTTGTTTTCCGAAGATGAACGAAGGTCTTACGGGTGTGGAACAACATGAGGGTGAGGAATTAATGACAGAATTTTCTTTTTTATTATTAAGCATTAACCATTCTTTTATCATATATTATTGTCCATCAGAAATCCGCTGTGAATGGATGGCACCCTATGAATGTAGGATTGATCCAAGTGGAAACAGTCACTGACAAGGGATGGCTACTGACTAGCAACAAAATGGCGGGAACGAGTAAAGCATTTGTTGAGGACATGGACCTTTCTGATGAGGACAAAGAGAGAAGAGAAAGTACAGACAGCGGAGTGAGTGTGGGCCAGCAGCACTCGCTTAAGAACAGAGGCACAGGCGAACATACGAGAGAGGAGGACAGCGGCTGTGGCAGTCTGACAGGAACAGAGGACAGTCTCAGCAGTGGAAGAAGAAGCCTGGAAGAGCTCCCTTTCCTGGACGGAGGAGTAAATAGCAGCAACGGAGAAAGAAAAGAAGACAGTGGCTTGGGAATAGGAAACCAGGATGATTCCGGCAATCTCAATGGTGCGGATCATGACCTTCTGTCTGAGATAGTAGTTGTTGGGGATGGATATCGTAGTCAGAGCCCTTCTGCTGATGCTGAAAGTGAGGCGGCCGTCTCATGTGATGTAAACACTACAATGGCCAGCCCTAGCTGTGGCTATCGGTCTGGTCATGTGACGTGCTTGTGTTCTGACTTTGAGACTTGCATTTGGTGCAAAACCAGGAAACAGGAAGCAGACAGTGAGTCATTATCTCATGATCAACCAAGTAATTTTACAACCGAAAATGACAATGACAGACCAAACTATTTGAAAAAATCTCCTCTACACACCTTGAATGTGTCAGGACTGGGAGATTTGTCCTTCCAGTCAGATGAGAACTGCACTGAGTCGTCGCTTTTCATTACCTGTCCACTACTTCTGCAAGAGCCCTGCCAAATGGACAATTTGTCTCTTACATTAGGAGACTTTGAACTGACATTCACGTGAGAAATAAGACATTTTCATGAATGTGTAAGCAAATATGAGCTGAACAAAGCATATCTGCGTCTCCTCCTGCTGTTTGCTCCAGCGGACGTGCATTTTTTGTTTAGAGTAACAGCAGAGAGAGAGTATGTGCTAAATATGGCTGTGTCACTAATAATGGGCCCTCTGAAGTGAGGCTGTCCCTCAGAAGTATGACTTCCTGCAAGCTTCAGGTCATCATTTTGCCTAAATGCTGGACAAAGAGGAGATATTCAAGTTTAAAACTGAGTGACCAAGAATGGGATACTACCCGAATATGATGACGTTGAGCTATTACAGTTCTTGACGTCTAATGTTACACATCCCATCCAGCTGAAATACTGTAGTTCCTTTATATACTTGTGTTCTTCTTTTGCAGTTTTGCACATGAATTGTATGTATTTACATTTTATGTACGTATCTACTGACATTTTTGATATGCCGAATTTTGAACAACAGCCAACATTTCATTGTGGGGCCAATGTAAGCACGATATGGGATTGAAGTATGGGCCCTACATGGGTTTGCTCTTTGGTTCCATGTCGGACTTATCTGAATTAGCCCCAGTATGAGCCCCAAATGAGTTTGTTGATGGGTTTGATGTCGGCCCTATCTGAATTAGACCCAGTATGAGCCCCAAATGGGTTTGTTGATGGGTTTGATGTCAGCCCTATCTAATTTAGCCCCAGTATGGGCCCCAAATGGGTTTGTCAATGGGTTCCATGTCGGTCCCATTTGAGTCCCACCTTGAAATGTTGGCTGGTGTGATGGAATGATGGTAAAGATGATGATGATGATGATGATGATAAAAATAAATATCTAGATTTTTACATTTTATGAAAATAAGTGGTGCTTTTCCATTCACAACTTTCCCTTTGATACCCTCCTTTCTATAGTGTGGTGTGGCTTGTTGCCAGGGCATTGCTGTGTGGTTGCTTTAGTGTATTTGCATGCTGCTTGAGTCTTTGCAACCACTAGAAGTGAGTTTTTTACTTTACTTTTTGTTCACTTTAGTGTTATTTCAATGAGTCAAACAGGATACAAATAATTTAAAATATAGATATAGATAAAACGCTTTTCTCCAAAAGTCGTTAGAAGATCCAAATGTGAAACCTGTGAATCTACATTTCACCAACAAGAACATATGCAAATGATGAGGCAAGAATATCCTTTGTTAAATTCCAATTTAAAGAGAAATATACAAATACTAATGAGAGAGGAAAACCCAGCACTTCCTCTAGTGGAAACCCACGAAAACCCGTGACTGTTTGCATATTAAAATGACAGGATATGCTTGTGATTTCCTCTAATAGCATATCAGCATATCACAGCTAAGGAAACTTATTTAAAACAAATGTAATTATGAATTATGAATAAAGAAAAGCTTACCCCAACCCTTACCCTGGTAAAGTTTATATAAACACATCTTCTGAAGAAAAAACTCACAGATCTTGTGCAAACCTATTACTCATTATTTCCACAGAGTCACTGCGCTGTGACGAAACATACAGCAACTGAATGAGAGAATGAAGCTCAGCCGCAATCAATGACCTCCATCTTCAGATAGGGAAGGAAACAAGCAGTACTTTACCCACATCAACATCTCAGTCACAGATTCAACACACTGTCAACGTTATAAGCTTACAAAGCCCTATACATAATAAAAATGGGAAAATGTTGATTTGGAGACAAACTCTCATGGAGATTCCACACTGGGGAAAAAAACTAAAATATTTGAAAACTTTTTGGAGAAGTGTATCTTCAGAAATAGTTCTTGACACTGTAATAATTATCAGATCTTTTTTTTTTTTTTTTTTTTTTTTTCTCTCAAGGAAAGTCCTATATCTGATATGGACTAAAATAAAACATGAGGATTGATTTGAATATTTTCTTTCTCTGAAAGGTCTTGTTTATACAGTCATTTGTAGAACAGCAGGTACCTTTGCGTCTCATCTCAATAGCAAATCAGTCACTCAAAGAAACCACATAACTTAATCTGATAAAGAACACAACAACAACATTTATACCCTCCTAACACTCCTGCATTAAATCTCACACATGCTCAATTCTGAAAGTGTCAGGCTGATGCATAGTGAAAACGGTTCTCTTTCTGTATTACAGACTGAAATCAGTCAATGGGTAGTAAATAACTTTTAATTTTATATGGAAAAGTCTAAAATAGGCATACCTATGGAGAAAGCTATCCTTTAGCATTTCTGTTCATCTAACTGTAACCAGGTGTGTTCAAACATTTTGTAGCAAACAACCCCCAAATATGATGATTCCCTTTTCTAAAATATAAAGGCAGCATTTATGCAAACTGCTTTATACTATTAGAAAAAACTAATATAATAAAGGCAACATGTTTTTAAACTTAAACATTTTTTTTTCTATAACCACTATAAGATGCATAAACCTGAGACATTTTCATTTCAATTTATTTGTATAGAGCTTTTCTTAATAAATATTGCTCCAATCCAGTTTTAGAGATAACCTACATCTCACTAAAAACTAGGGCTGTCAAAGTAATAAGAGTAATTATATTTCAATCACCTGCTGCATTAAGACATCCGTAAATCCTGTAGCAGATCTAGGCAGGTGGAGGTGGGGGAGGTGGAGAGTTTCAGAAAAGCTCTGATAGCATGCTGCAGGACTAGCCTACAGCAAATAGTGAACCAGACTACTTAAATGTTCTATCCAGCAGCCATATCACCCTGTAGCCCAAGACTGGTTGCCCACTGAAGCTAAGCAGGGCTGAGCCTGGTTAGTACCTGGATGGGAGACCTTCTGGGAAAACTAGGTTGCTGCTGGAAGAGGTGTTAGTGAGGCCAGCAGGGGATGCCCACCCTGTGGTCTGTGTGGGTCCAACACAGTAAAATCCCCAAAGTTAAATCAACTCTGCTCAGAGTACATATGGTCCCTCTCTAAATAGTGTTAAAGTAACACTGAAGCAGAGTTCAAGTTAATGAGGTAATTAAGCAATTACTTAAGTGATGCTTGAACATTAATGATGAACACCTGCTCTTAACAAGCAGAATCACTGAAGAAAAGAGAAACACAGAATTACAACTGTCTTCAGCCACAGCCTTAGATGAAATCAACTAAAGATAAAAGACATTAAATCTCTCAAGATCTGATTCACTTATTACTAACCAGATTGACTTTATTTCTGTTAGACATCTAAAGAAGTTCTTATTGAGAATTAACAGTGGTTTAGATGTTGGTGTTTTATTGGTCAAAAAATTATGTCACCATCATGGTGGTCAGGGTTTGTTTTAGTTGGGCTCTTGACACTTTTATGTCTATAAAATAGTTTGTGTTTGAGCTGATGGTGGCTTTGTTTCTTTTCTTTTCTTTTTCTTGACCAGTAAAACAATTCTGTAGATGTGTGAAAATAAAGTCAATCTGGTTAATAATAAGTGAAGCTGGTAATGCTGTTTGTGGAGTTGTTTAATCAGATCTTCAGAGATTTCACAATTTTTATCTTCAGTTGATTTCATCTAAGGCTGTGACTGAAGTCAGTTGTAGTTCTTGTGTTTCTCTTTTCTTCAGTGATTCTGCTTGTTAACAGCAGGTGTTCATCACTAATGTACAATCATCACTTAATTAATTGCTTAATTATCTCATTAACTTTAACTCTGCTTCAGTGTTATTTTAACACTATTTAGAGAGGGACCAAATGTACTCTGAACAGAGTTGATTTAACTCTGGGGATTTTGCTGTGTAACACCCCAGTATTGTGATGGGGACACTATACTGTCAAAAACCGTCCTTCGGATGAGACGTTAAACTGAGGTCCTGACTTTCTGTGGTCATTAAAAATCCCAGAATGTCCTTCGAAAAGAGTAGGGGTGTAACCCCGACATCCTGGCCACATTTGCCCATTGGCCTCTGTCCATCATGGCCTCTTAATCATCCCCATATACTGATTGGCTTCATCACTCTATCTCTTTTCCACCAATAAGCTGGTGTGTGGTGGGCGTTCTGGCGCAATATGGCTGCTGTCGCATCATCCAGGTGGATGCTGCACATGGATGGTTGGTTGAGGAGATTTCCCCTTCCATATGTAAACCGCTTTGAGTACTCAGAAAAGTGCTATATAAATGTAAGGAATTATTATTATTATTGAGCAAGTAATCTCATTGGCTGCAGAGTCAGCAGAAGCCAATCAGCTTGTGCCATGAAGTGAAGCGAAGTAAAGGACCTGTCAGCTTGTGCCATCTAGAGTTTCATGACTGAACTAGAAAGTTTTTCAATTAACAATAATTCAAAATGGAAAAATACAATAAAAAATGCAGGCAACAATGGTAATATTTTGTTTAAGCATAGTACATGCATAGTAATCAAGTTCCTGATTCTTTTAAAAGGCAGGGATTTAAAAAGCATTAAATGTACTTTCTGGCAGCTGTCTTTGTTTTCAGATCTCCGGATTTGTTAACAACTACTCAGAATAACTTAAAATAAAACCTGAAAAAAACAAAAAAACAAACAAAAAAAACCTAGATCTCAAAACCCACTCACTGGAAATTCTACAATAGAAGAAACCCTAATCTTCTCATCTATTGACCTCTACAGACATTGCCTTTGTTTTTCTGTGTCATGCTTTAAAGGAAGGATACCTACAGGTTAGAAGAAAACGGGAGAATCGTGGAGTTTTTGTGGGTTAAGATGTCATCTCACTCCCACAGTATGCGAATAACTGCTATGAGCTTAGTCATGACTGCGGTTTCCCAGCGTCCTCACCGCCCTTGCAGATAGTATGCCACACATGAACAATGCTGAACTGATCAAAATAAAAAAAAAAATAGGGTTTGCCCCACCCAAATATGTAGATATGGATAAAAGATAACATCCTACTATGTGTCCATGTTAACAGCTTTCAATGAGTCAACAAAGTAGCTAACCATAAAATAACATGATAAACGTCAAGATATGTAAGATTAAGCAAGATTCAAAAAGTTTAAATGTCCTGACATATGCATGGCGTGTGCTGAATTTTAGACAGGAAGTGAGTAGGAAGTGAGGAATGTGGTTTTCTTTAGCTATAGTTTCTCAGTAGCTCTGTAGCCTCAGACTGCTCACAAAAAGGTTAAATGAATGCATTAAAAATGTTGGTAACCAAACGGTTTCTGGTCCCTATTGCCTTCCATACTAATTATTTTTTATTTTTTTATTTTTTTTCACACTATGGAAGTCAGTGGGGACCAGCAACTGTCTCGTTACCAACATTCTTCAAAATATCTTCTTTTGCGTTCAACAGAACAATATCAGGTTTCACAATCAGGTTTAAAACAACATGAGGGTGAATAAATAACAACAGAAATTTCAACCTTAAGTTAAATATTCAATTCATCCAGCGCTAAGTATCCTGATTAATGATTAATTCACACAAATGATTCATTTGCATTGCTATTTCTGATTTTATAAATCTGACAGGAATACCGGCATGTCATAATTGCCATAGAATTGTCATTCGATACCGCTGTAATTTTGAGCTAAGTATGTTTCGTTGAAACCACAGTGGAATAATACACACATAAATAATCATGGAATGAACAAATCCTACTTTGCATGCCATGATAACATACACAATTACTTAAAGGAACAAAAATGAAAACTCTGTCATCATTTACTCACCCTCATTTCAGCTACAAATATGATTTATTATAAATTAACCATAATAGTGGTCCTTATGACTTATGTGCTGTACAACAAGTCTTTTGAAGCCATATGGTAATGGTGTGTGATGAACACACTGAGATATAGGTAATTTTTCACTAAAAAATTTCCCCTCCATAAAGATCTTATTGTTCATTTCACACATTAAAACTGGCATGTTGCATTCGACTACAACACACATGGGAGCACACAAGCATTTTTTTGTTCATTTGAAAGCAAATGAGATTCCTATGGAACATGTATAATTGTCACATTATGAGTCGTAAAAGTTAAAAATAGATGCATTTATGAGACTGTCACAACTGCATGTAAAGATTGCATACAATATATGTTAATTGGGAGATATGAAGTTGCAATTACAAGAAATTGCCTTTTTATTTTTTTTACTCTCTCTCTCTCTCTCTCTCTATATATATACAGCGATCAGGCATAACATTATGACCACTGACAGGTGAAGTGAATAACACTGATTATCTCTTCATCACAGCACCTGTTAGTGGGTGGGATATATTAGGCAGCAAGTGAACATTTTGTCCTCAAAGTTGATGTGTTAAAAGCAGTAAAAATGCACAAGTGTAAGGATTTGAGCGAGTTTGACAAGGGCCAAATTGTGATGGCTAGATGACTGGATCAGAGCATCTCCAAAACTGCAGCTCTTGTGGGGTGTTCCCAGTCTGCAGTGGTCAGTATCTATCAAAAGTGGTCCAAGGAAGGAAAAGTGGTGATCCGGCGAAAGGGTCATGGGCGGCCAAGGCTCATTGATGCACGTGGGGAACAAAGGCTGGCCTGTGTGGTCCGATCCAACAGACGAGCTACTGATGCTCAAATTGCTCAAGAAGTTAATGCTGGTTCTGACAGAAAGGTGTCAGAATACACAGTGCATCGCAGTTTGTTGCGTATGGGGCTGCATAGCCGCACACCAGTCAGGGTACCAGTGCTGACCCCTGTCCACTGATGAAAGCGCCAACAGTGGGCACGTGAGCATCAGAACTGTGGCCTCTTTCAGCAGGATAATGCGCCCTGCCACAAAGCAAAAATGGTTCAGGAATGGTTTGAGGAGCACAACGAGTTTGAAATGTTTACTTGGCCTCCAAATTGTCCAGATCTCAATCCAATCGAGCATCTGTGGGATGTGCTGAACAAACAAGTCCTATCCATGGAGGTTCCACCTCAGAACTTACAGGACTTAAAGGATCTGCTGCTAACATCTTGGTGCCAGATACCACAGCACAACTTCAGGGGTCTAGTGGAGTCCATGCCTCGATGGGTCAGGGCTGTTTTGGCAGCAAAAAGAGGACCAACACAATATTAGGAAGGTGGTCATAATGTTATGCCTGATCGGTGTGTGTGTGTGTGTGTGTGTGTGTGTGTGTGTGTGTGTGTGTGTATATATAGATATATAGTGAATATGAATATGAATTTTTTTTTTTTTTTTTTGCCGTTCTAGTCCCCATGAACTGTCACTGAATGGAAAACGTCTAGGATTCTTAAAAATGTCTTCTGTTGTGTTCCAGTGAAAAATAACAGCATACGGGTTTTGAACGTCATTATGGTGAATAGAAAATGACATGCAAGTAAACAAGTCATCATGGTATACCAGTGTGAAGTTTTAAGAAAGAGTTTTCATCAAACTGTGGGGGTGAAAGCTGCACTGCAGCAGATGTTTTGACAGGCCTGGTCTCACCAAAGTTACTGAGAGTTGCTGAACCTCAGATGTTATCTGCTGTTTCTGACTTCCTACAGACCACCACAATGCACTTTGCTTGCTTCATGCCAACACAGGAAACAGCTAGCCCCTATAGATGTTTGCATGAACTGCGTCAGTTGAACAGCTAATGAAGCTGGCTGGGTTGCGGTTTAGTGAGCTGCTATGAAATACTGTCATGAAGTGAATCATATGAAAAACTTAACGATGATCACCAGAGATCAAAAGAAGAAACGTACAACAACCACAACAGAAATGTTCACTGGAGTCCAAAAGTAAAAAAATAACTACAAATTTAATAAATATATATATATATATATAATATATATATATATTACAACAAAACAATTTGATTTGCATTGATAAACTTATATATATGAGTCAAAATCTGCTAAGGGGTAATAATGGAACAACAGTTGTAGTTGTGATTTTTCACTATTATTTACAACAGGATCTGCATTTTCATGGGTTTAAACTTTAAATAAAAGATTTTTTGTTATGAAAGACAATAAAAAACAACTTTACATCAAAACCACTCCTTTCCTGGTTAAATAATAATAATAATAATAATAATAATAATAATAATTGCGACAGCTGAATGTAACATTTTCGACAAGACAAACATGTCAGTCTCCCAGTAAGCAATTTTGCGTTTAAAAGACGTCTAATAGCTGTCCAAACACAGCCCTGATATCTAGGCTAAAACAAGGCAAAATTAGGGCTGTCAGTGAAAATTTAATATACCAAATGAAACCAAACACCTAGTAATCACTGTTGACTTTGCTTACATGATGGAATACCATACATCTCGCAAGTTATTTTGGCAAAAACAACATGTAACCAAATTCAAGGTTATTTTGGCTAGAGGTGTTACTCATAGCCAGACTATATCGGCTGTGAGAAACACTATGAGTCTATAGTTAACCTCGACGGTGAAATGAAAGCTATTTCTTGCTGGGCTCTGAGTGACATGTACTTTAAGCCACAAAATAAACTTCATTCTGTAAAATAGGTATAATGAACTACAAAAAAAGCATTTTGAACGTCTCCAGCATGCTTTATGATTACCCAAAAATCAAACATAGTTAGCATGTTATCACGTCCGTCAAAAATTTAGGCTAACTGTCGGTTGGATTATTAAAAGTAAAAACATGGACATAACACACTCATGAGCATCAATCACTTCACTGAATACTTGCCGGCTAAGAAATAAATAATTACCTTCAGATCCAACTGTTTTCAAATCCACATCATTTGAATATCACAAAATCAGTGTCTGTCAAAAAATAACGTGCACAATACACGGTAATATTTATGAAAAGCAGAGGTCCAGTGAGTCACGCGTTTCCTGGAAAACCCACACTACCGAATGTTATCGCTTTCCGAGAAGAGGGAGAAAATGGCAGCCTGAGCGGCTTCAACATGCTGTCTGTCAGAGACGATAATGTACATAATACATAACGCACTTGAGTATAAATTTGTTCTTTACTCGCTGAAACTTAATCAGAATGATCAGGGAACTGATACATCACACTGCAGGCTAAAGAAAATAAGCGCCAATACAATAGAAAAATGTTGCCGGGTTAGTGAACATCGTTTGGCATGTGTTGGTTTTGACGGATTTTTTTTTTTTTTTTTTTTTGCACAAGCTGTGATTCTGACATTCCTGATTTGAATGTTTTCAATAATTTTCTATTCTTGACTGACCTTTTCTTCATAATATTGGCAATAGATGAGTGATCTTGAGATGAGTTTCTGTAGTTGTTCAACTTGACTCTCATATGCTGATATAATATATATTATAAACGCGACAGGTGATATTTATAAAATGTACTTTGAATACTATCTTCTCAGTTGTTTGAAAGAATAAGGCAATTATCAAAGTTTGATAAAATGTTGAATTTTCCAATAAAAGATGCTACATTTTTACATGATTTGTTACATTTATTTACCTCGTAGAAGATATATATATATATATGACCACATTTGATGACATACAAGTACAGATCCACTTTATATCACACACATAATATTGCTTAACAGAAAATATATCACCCGAGAAGACTTGCTTAGAAAACACAATGAGGATGATGTGATCTTTCTACTATGACTGAAGAGACTGGTATTTCATCAGTGTATACGGTGACCTTTGAAGTCATTTTTATGTGGAAAAGGTTCAGTTTGAGAAGAAGGCTTCACTATGTTTTTGTGGTTAGACTGAAAAGCAAGATATGGAGACATTCTGAGTAAGAGAATGAGAAAAACACTAAGAGAAGCGATCTCAAAACAAAGGTGTGCTGCTTTTCCCTATTGCTGTGGGAAAGTGACAATCAGTTATGAATCATACACATCCCATCGCTGACACCTTTACCTCAAAAGCATGATTCACATTTTTCACAGAAATAATAAATAAACTGACAGATGCTTTCATAACATGGAAATAATTACAGTTACAAGTGTTGTAAATAAAGAAAACATGGACTAAATTAGATTCTTTCAGGATGCATGTACACTATTTACAGGCATTGATCTATGTGATGGCTGTTATTTCTTCTCAATGATTCTGCTGATTGAAAACGGAGGCAAATTCTTTATCCTGACTTTCCTGTAGAGATACACACAATTTAAAGTCAAAAATAACCAACCGTAAAATTATTCCACGTTTATTCTGCTAAACACCACACACACACACACACACACACACACACACACACACACACACACACACACACACACACACACAATAAACAAACAAATAGTCAGTTCACTTACTTTAAAATTTTGTCTTTCACTGAAGTCTCTGTAAAGGACAATATGGAAGTAAAAATCATAATTATTTCCTCACTCTTTGTTTAAGGACATTGATTAACGTTGTTTTGTTAGACAGGAATGAGGATGTCGCTTACTTTTGCACTTGCAGCATTTGATTTTCTTGCAGCAGATCTGCACCAAACAAATCAGCAGGAACAATCCCAAAATCCCAAATGCCACACTTATCCCAATCGACACTGATGTGGAGCTATCTGGAAGATCCCATCACATAAAAAACAAATGATATAAAAACTACAGCACACAATTACTTAACAAAACACTTTTACAGAGACAGACTAAATTACACACAGTGATATAAGCATAACCCCCCGGTTTCACAAACAAGGCTTAAGCCTGCATGTTTGAGCTTTAACTGAAAGCAACTTGTGCTGACGTATCTTAAAATATGTCAGTGCCATTGTTTTGTCTCAATATGCATGTTTTTTTCTTAGGCACGTTTATAAAAGCTACTTAAATGCCCTAATTGAACTAACATTGCAAGTTGCGTCATTACTAACATAGTTAAACTATTTGTTGTTTCGCGAAACCACCGTTCAAACGAACATTCGCAAACTGCATCGCAACTGTGGTTGGAACGACAGCTCTCGAGCTGTGGTTAGAAGCATAGTTTCTTATTTTTATAGGACATGTGGGCTTAATAAATCGCTATCTTGAGCAAAATAAGCAAGCTGACATTAAGTACAATGTATATCTTTTATTTCAAATATATACAAATTTCATTTACATACTGTATTTTAGTTTGTCAAGAGATTTTTGAAGAGTGCACATGTGCGTGCGTGATCTAGTATGTAAGAACGAGCCTATGATTGAATCTGGAAGTAAAGCAAAATAACTGACAAAAATGAGAATTAGTCCTCAGATGCCATGTACGTAATTTATAGCAAAAGTATAGCATTAATTCAATCTCAAATGAATTCATTTAAAGAAGTTATTACTCCACCGCCTGCGTGACATCATTCACCAACGTGGCTGAACGACGGGTTTTGCGACAATACAGTTTCGGGAAACAGTCGTGACTAGCTAGTTGATTTGTTCAACGATGCATCGTACTGGTAGTGAAGCAGCGAGATACGTCGTTTTACAGGAAATGCACCCCAGGTTGGACTAAAAGACTGCATCCCAATTCTCAAAATAGTATTTGAAATTAGAACTAGTGTGTCCCAAATTGTAGTGTCGAAACGAGTATCACAAAGGTACTTGCATAATCTACTAGGCTATTACTGGCAGAATTATTTTTATTTTTTTTAATATGTGACATCACAACAGCAATGTGCAAAAAGTAGAATACTATGTGATTTCATTAACTTCTGAGTTTCCCAACTTGTGACTAAGAGTTTGACAAAAACACAAACATATAGGCTTATACTATTTGCAATACACTGTTAATCACAACTAATGCTAGTTCTGAATGCTAAGTGCTAATTGCTAAAAGCATATTAGCTTAACTTGTGATATACTATTTTAAAAGTTTAACGAATGTATTGACACAACACTAGTGTCCCTGACCAATCTAAACGTATTAATTGTGAAAATGTGTTGACAACAAAAACACATTTAAAACGTTTACATTTATTCATTCAGTAGATGTTTTTATCCAAAGCAGCTTCACAAGAAATTTGTGATGTCTTCAGATTAGAAGAGCTTTTTAATGAACAGAAGAATTGAGTTTCTTACCCATGATGCCTTTTTTTTTTCTTTCTGAGAATAGCTGTACTTTTTTATGATGTACTCAGAAGAAGAGTTGCAGTAGATACTTTCTCAGATAAACAAATCTTTTTCTGATACGGTGCAAACTTTCTATCTTGCTAACTTGCCCTGTGTGCGTCTGTAGACTGGGAAAAGCTGATGTTTTCTAAACTGGTCTGTCTTCATTCTCTTTTCTGACATTGTCTGGCTCACCCTTTCACATTGGTGCTTCATTTTCACCTGACTACTATCGCTTGTTCTTATTGCGTCTTTAGCTTATTGGCTACATAGTTAATTTTAGCACTGACAACATTTCCTTCAAGGTCGAGGCTATGTTTCCATTTTCATTTGGAGACTATGAGGTGATTCAAGGACAAATGTGACCTGCTAGAATGCTTTTAGTTGAAATAAACTTTCTGTTCTGGTAAATGTGTAGTATGTCACAGAAGGTCTTCACCCCATCTTCTTACATACACCTACATTTGTCACTTAGTATAATGTCACCTGTTTGGTTATGAATCAGATGGAGTGACGTTCTGCATTCTGTGAGAAAGCATTACAGTGCACACTTGTGGGGGTGGAGCGGTTTAGGTAAACGCGCATGTGGTACTTATTGCCCCCTACTGTTCACTAAATGAAATACAGCAGGCTGGTGGGCAACTTGACATTGACTACAGGTGGTTTTCTAATTCAGTGAAGAGTGATGTAGCACAAACAAGAATCCCTTTGAGGCCTTCCTCTCTCAGAATGCGATAAAATACCCTTTATTCAAAAGTGGCTTGTATAAGACAGAACGGGAAACATGAGGAAAGAAATACAAAACCAGAAAGATAAAGTTCAGCCTTGTGAATTAACCACTCTGTAAACAGTCATGCACTTATCGTTTTCCCCCCCACCATGATCAGCCCCAAGGCTTTAGATGAGAGTATTTAATCTGGAACATGTAGTTATATTAGTTTAGCTACATATAGCTATATTTCTAAAAATAATACATATTTCTTTTTTTTTTTTGTCCTTAAAGGTATAGTGCACCTCAAAATATAATTCTGTCATCATTTACTCACTTTCAAACTGGTATGACTTTTTTTCTCTATTTACATTAACTCCACCTAGACTGAGCCAGACAAAATTACAAAAGAAACCCAACTGATAACAGAAGCATTGACGTGGACTGGGTGGCTTTAGCTTGTGACGCGACCGACCTGAGTTTGAATCTGCCTTTATTTGAACTCATTCTTCTCCCCTTTCCCATCGCATATCAACTCGGAGAGGCATTTATTTTGAATACAAAAATTATTAAGTGGAAATAAAGTGCCTAACGGGTAACAGTTGGAATAAAGTGTTTAATTGGTAGGGTTAAAGGGATAGTTCACCCAAAAATTATTATTTTTTTTTTTCATCATTTACTCACTGTCATGCTGTTTCAAAGCTGTATGAGTTTCTTTCTTCTGTTGAACACAAAAGAAGATATTTTAAAGAATGTTAGTAACCAGACAGTTGATGATAGCCATTGACTTCCATAGTATTTTTTTTCCTACTATGGAAGTCAATGGCTACCGTAAACTGTTTGATTACCAACATTCTTTAAAATATCTTCTTTTGTGTTCAACAGAAGAAAGAAACTCATACAGCTTTGAAAGTATTATTCAAATGTCCCAATAAAGTGGCATCCATTTATGATTTTAATATAATCATATACACTGAATATGTTGTTATTATTTCGTACTGTTTTATAATGTACTACAATACAGTATCTGCCACTTTGCACTACGTATAAACAGTATCTAACAACTACTTACACTTATTGCAAATAGCTCCTTAGTGTAAATAGCCACTGTCTTTTTTCCATGAAACTCAACATTTGAAGAACATCCTGCACACTTTCTTCAATATAATGACAATGAATGTTAAGCTCCAAATGACAAATGGCATGCAAAAACAAGCCATGTCTTCTGAAGCAATACAGTAGATTTTTGTGAGGAACAAACAAAATAGAGTGGTGCAGATATGGCGTCAGAACCCAGAACCCTTCAAGATTTTCCTATGGGGTTTTATAATGGGTTTTTGCGATTGTGTAAAATAAAGCCTGTGGAAAATTTTTAATTTTTAAAGGGTCAGTTCACCCAAAAATGAAAATTCTGTCAATCTGTCATTATGTCGTGCCACACCCGTAAGACATTCATCTTCGGAACACAAATTAAGATATTTTTCATAAAATCTGATGGCTCAGTGAGGCTTCCATTGCCAGCAAGACAATTAACACTTTCAGATGCCCAGAAAGCTACTAAAGATATGTTTAAAATAGTTCATGTAACCACAGTGGTTCAACCTTAATGTTATGAAGCGACAAGAATACTTTGTGTGTGCCAAAAAACAAAATAATGACTTTATTCAACAATATGTAGTGAAGGATGATTTCAAAACACTGCTTCATGAAGCTTTGAAGCTTTACAAATCTTTTGTTTCGAATCAGTGGTTCGGAGCGTGTATCAAACTGCCAAAGTCATGCCCCCCAATGGTGAACCATTGAAATTTCGAAACACTTATGACGTAACGAAGCCTCCTTTACTGAAATCATGTGACTTTGGCAGTTTGATACACGCTCCGAACCACTGATTCGAAACAAAAGATTGGTAAAGCTTCGAAGCTTCATGAAGCAGTGTTTTGAAATCGCCCATCACTAGTATTATCGTCGCTTCATAACATTAAGGTTAAACCACTGTAGTCACATGAACTGTTTTAAATACGTCTTTAGTAGCTTTCTGGGCATCTGAAAGTGTTAATTATCTTGTTGTCAATGGAGGCCTCACTGAGTCATCGGATTTTATGACAAATATCTGAACGATAGTTGAACGAAGGTCTTACGGGTGTGGAACGACATGAGGGTGAGTAATCAATGACAGAATTTTCATTTTTGGGTAAACTAACCCTAAAGCAGTTATGATCATTTTTGAAAACATATGTTTTTAATTAGTAACTAAGACAGTTTGGGGTGTGAGTGTGTGCAGTGTACGTTGTAGAACAAAACGTCAAAGTATCGTCAAGTTATGTTCACCACAGGCTTTACTGTTACTTATAAATTGAAAAACCCTATTATAAAATCCCATAGGAAAATCTCGAAGGAACCAGCGGCGAATCTTCCGGGTTCTGACATCATACCTGCAATTGCATGGAAAGAGGGATCACGGTATTACTAAAAATGTCTAATTGTGTTCCACAGAAGAAAGAAAGTCATATGAGTAAATAATGAAACTTTTCATATATGAATAAAACGGCTCTGACAAAAAGTCATTCTAACCAGCCTCACTGACTGAGTTTTCTTTTTTATCTGTCAGCCGTCGCACATGCTGATGCTTTAAGGTGTCATTAAAATTCAAAACCACCCTTCCTTTTACCCTCAGCATAGCAAGTGAGAATATCTTAACCACATAAACAGCATGTAACTGAGTGAGCGACCTGTGGAAAATGCATGGTTTTTTTTTTTTTTTTTTTTTTTTTGTATCCAGATGTGTTTTTACTATGCCTGTAACAGAGATTAGTAGGTTAGATGTAATCTGAGGTGGAGGATCAATGTATCAAAGTAGGCCTACTACTTTTCCATTTAAGAGGAAAAGGATGTTCCAAAGAGAGGGTTTCCCCTTTTGCAACTCTTTATCTTTTTTTTTTTATTTTTATTTTTTTTATGAAAACAGAGCCGCTGCCCCGCACACAAACAGGTGCAGAATTCAAAAGAACAACAGAAAGGCAGATGAATGCAGCGCTCACTGCAGAGTTCTCAGAATGTTTTGAACACCGAGAGCAAGTCATATACCACAACCTGTCACGTGCAGCTCGCATGGGCTACAATATTACAATAATAACACATTAGTGGTTCTAGCTTAAAATGAGGGCTTTCGAAATTGAGCCTTGGTAGGAGGCATAAAGTAAAGACTTTAAACATATATCTACCTTTGTACAAACATTGCACAAGCTAAATATTATATTTATATCTGAAATATCCACAAAAATATGATATGAAGATGTAAACAAGATGATGATTTTTTTTTTCATTTATTGTGTCTAACGTCTTTGTATTATATTTTTGAATATATAATATAATATAATATAATATAACCTACAGCTAACAATGACTGGCTGATTGTTATCCAGCCAACAAAATTTATTAATTAATTAATGAAAAAATGGACATGAAATATTGAACTGAGTTAAAATAATTGTATAATGTGATACTAAAAAGACCCTGGAGTGATATGAGACACAAGAAACATGCAGAGAAATAATAATAAAATAAATATTAATATAATAAGAACTAATAATATATTATATTATATTATATTATATTATATTATATTATAATAGCAGATTATAAATGACAATTTGTGCTTTATTTGATTGAAACATTTATTCCAAAACTTAGATGTGTCCTTTACACAACCTATTACCTATTTTACTGATATAGACATTTACTTCCTCAATGTATAATATTCTGGTAATGGTAATGAAGATGTGAGCACATTTTCCTGTATATCAGATATCAGGATGAGTTGAGAGCTCTAATTTGACCGATATCATCACAAAAGAGAAAATGACCATGAGCACTTCCTTATATCTCATTCCACAGAAAATAAGACAACAAAAAGATGTCAGGAATATATGGACAAAGAAGTTGGGGGGGGGAGGGAAAGACAGGCAAGGGTTGGTTATAAAGGGGCTTGATTCTAAAATATGTGTTTGCTCTGAAACTGGTTTGCCTTGTGAAGACTCATTTTCATGACCACAGGAGACGTGAGAGAAAGAGCGGAAAATAGGATCTAACACAACTTTCCAGTCTTCATCCACATCAGATCCTTTTGGAATACAGAAACAGTAAGGTCTGCTTATTTTTTCTGTTGGTTGATTTTTGTTAATTTATATTTATAAATGTTATCTTTTATAAGAGCGCTTGATATTTAAAACATCAGGTATCTCTAAAGATGTAAGATCTTTAAGGGAATTGGACTTCTAATTGTTCTATGGGTTGTAATTAATAGCATCAGTATAATTAAAGAATTAAGGTATGTTTACTTCAGACTTCCTTCAGTAAGTAAGTGTATTTGCTTTAAGCAGGATGTGTGTATCCGCTTTACCTGTGCTTAACAGAACAGCAAGTATAAAAATAGAATTTTGCAGTATAAAAAAAAAAGATTTTAGAGTGTGTATATATATATATTTTGTGCATATTTGAACCTTGCATATTTTTTGCATATTGAATATATATAGCTGAATTTATTAAAATGGCCCAGTTAAAAGTTTGTGAACCATTGGTTCTTAATACTGTGTGTGGTTACCTGGATGATCTACAACTGTTTTTTTGTTTTGTGATGGTTGTTCATGAGTCCCTTGTTTGTCCTGAGCAGTTAAACTGAGCTCTGTTCTTCAGAAAAATCCTCCAGGTCCTGCAGATTCTTCAGTTTTCAAGGATTTTTTGCATATTTGAACCCTTTCCAGCAGTGACTGAATGATTTTGAGATCCGTCTTTTCACACTGAGGACAATTGAGGGACTCAAACACAACTAATAAAAAAGGTTCAAACATTCACTGATGCTCCAGAAGAAAACACAATGCATTAAGGTGGGGGGTGAAAACTTTTTGAATTTGAAGATCAAGGTAAATTGTACTTAATTTGTCCTCTGGGAAACATGTAAGTATCTTCTGTTGCTTCCAAAGGGCAGTACTAAATGAAAAAAATTGATATTTAAACGAAATAAGAAAAATTTGTACATCTTCATCCTGTTCAAAAGTTTTCACCCCCCGACTCTTAATGCATCGTGTTTCCTTCTGGAGCATCAGTGAATGTTTGAACCTTTTTTATTAGTTGTGTTTGAGTCCCTCAGTTGTCCTCAGTGTGAAAAGATGGATCTCAAAATCATTCAGTCACTGCTGTAAAGGGTTCAAATATGCAAAAAATCTTTGAAAACTGAAGAATCTGCAGGACCTGGAGATTTTTTCTGAAGAACAGAGCTCAGTTTAACTGCTCAGGACAAACAAGGGACTCATGAACAACCATCACAAAACAAAAAAACAGTTGTAGATCATCCAGGTAACCACACACAGTATTAAGAACCAATGGTTCACAAACTTTTAACTGGGTCATTTTAATAAATTCAGCTATTTTTTTGTCTTGTTGATTATATGTAAGCATCTTTTATGTAAAATATCTTACTCAGGAGAGTACTAATTAAAAAATAACATGCATTTTGTATCATCTCTCTTATTTTGTTAAAATTATTCACATTTTCACAGATTCTGCAAGTGGTTCACATACTTTTTCTTGCAACTATATATATATATATATATATATATATATATGAAGAGTTCCATTGCAAAAACCTCTAAGTGCCATCTGAAATTTTCCTCCAAAATGATCGTTTTTATCAGGCTCCTGTGTCTATGTTCAGTTATTTCACTTTAATAGCAATGAAAATGACTTACTGATTGCCATTAAAGTGAAATTACTGAACCTAAACATAGGAACCTGATAAAAACACTAATTTTTGAAGACAATTTTAGATGGCACTTATTTTTAGGCTTTTGCATATAAAATGTCTGCTTTTTGAAAATGCTTTTTTGAAATGAGTGGGGTCTTGAGTTTTTAAAATAATGAATAAAAAATGTGAAAGTCAAGATTATCTATATTAAATTTATTTCTACAATCTAAACACCTTGAAATGAGTGGGGTCTTGAGTTCAAAATAATGAATAAAAAATGAGAAAGTCAAGATTATCTATAATTATAATTATAATATTAAATTTATTTCTACAATCTAAACGCCTTAGAAAAATAGATAGATTTAAATAGAGTTTAAATTAGATTTTCTTTCAAATAAGAAAATATGAAAATTCTCTCAACTAATATTACTTGCCAAACTTCCCTAAAAAACAGGCCAAAAATCCAATAATGTCATTTGTTCTGATCAAGAAGTATATTAATTTTAAAATGTGAGGATAACCTGATCAAGAAAATATCATTTGGTTGGCCAGACAAGGTCTGCCATTGAAATTATGAGGCAAAATGGTGAAATTGTCAACTATGTTTTGACTGATTTTTTGGTAACACTTTATTTTAAGGGCCCAAAATTCTGCATTAGTTAAGCACGAACACACTAGTAATTAATGATTAACTTAACATATAGTAAGGGCATATTAGCAATTGATGGATCTACATTCATGCGATAAATAACCAAAAATAAGCTAGTAATTAATGTTTAACTGAATGTACAGTAAACGCCTTTTAGCTATTATTCACAACCTAATAAGCCATATATTATTTTTTTGTAGTAATGTACTTAGTTATATTTCAGAGATTCACCATCTATTAAGTTAACTGAAAAATATGACTTATGTTTAATTAGTGCTGGTTTTACAGTAATAAATTACTAAAATAGTGTAATAAAGACAATTTGACCCCCTATTCTAAAGTGAAAGGTATATCCACATTAATTATGGCACTTATTGAGTGATATTCAAGTTTATTGATCAGAATAAGCTAATAATTAAGGCTAAACTGCCATTAATACAATATTATTCTGGACCCTTAAAATAAAGTGTTACCAATTTTTTTTTTTTTTTTTTACATTTTATATATCTAGACTGCTGCTTTGATGTTATGACAGGGTATAGTTTACATCCACATAGACTATACTTATTTATTTATATGTTTATATATTATAATTATTATAATAATTTTAATTTTTAGTAGCAGATTATCAGTGACAATGTATGATTGATTGCCTTATAACCAATCCAGTATTTAATTAAAACATTTATCCCAACGCTCAGGTGTGTCCTTTTCTCTAATTATTTATATGAAATAAGTAGAGATTCATAACCTGTTTCAATTTGGTTTTACTAATGATGCAACACATACATAGACATTCACTTCCTTCCACACTGACATTGTGCAATATTCCAGTCATGTTAAGTAATATGAGCAAATATTCCTGTATCAGATATCAGGATATGAACTGCTAATTCAAATTTCAACTTGATCTGCTAAATACAAAGGGTCTATTTTCTATCCAATATAGAGTATATAGTGTTTACATTGTTTTAACCTTGGGCCAACACTGCTGTTTGTTGTCAGATTTACAGACAGAGCTGTTTTAATTCCTATTTTATATTCTAGCATCTGAGCAACATTCTTTTTCATGTTCTCACTGGCTTTGTTTTTCACATTCTTGCTCAATTTTAAAGAATAATTTGAAGTACAAAAACAGAGTGAGTCAGTGAGTCACGTGTCACCTTAGTTTCTCTACATCATAACAGTGGCAGAGCAGCTTGCTTTTTAATGATGGCAGTGTCAACAACATGTTTAACAAGGTAAACATCTCTGTTCATGGCTCTGTGGAGAGTCAGTTTGTGTTAAACATAGGCATGGAATTCATTACACAAGACTGAGATGCACCAGTATCATGGGGTCATACCGATCAAGGAGAGGTCACACTGACCTGACCTTTAATAGAAACATGATCACTTTCCCACTGAACTTTCACAGAGAACCTTTTCTCTACATGTCACTCAATGTTCAGAGTCCTCTCTCTCTATAAAGAAAGAAATAAAAATGATAACAGAGCACCAGGCCCAAATGATCATTGATCTGGTTCACTTGGTTATATAAATGGTTTGTTTGTTTACCTTTGAACTATACCAACGTTTACTGATTTGAGCACTGAGTTTAAAAAAGGGTGTGAGAGATTTTTCTATTTAGAGACACTGTAAAAGAGAAAGTTAAATACATGATGTATATGATGTGAGTTTATAGCATATTGAGGTAAAATATGAATATAGTGCTAATTCTTTGGATAGCTCTATTGAGTAATTTTGCTCCTAAATGGAAATAGTATAAGAATGTAAGGAGTCTGGACAGCTTTCACCAGCCCTAAGAGGATTACATTATCTGCATCTGTTGTCAGCAATGATAAAAGGCATGCAAGTGAAGTAAATCGAATCTGAATCAAATCAAACTAAACCTAATTAATTTGAATCAAACCAAATTAAACGTGTCTGGTTTCACAGACATAAACTTTACTCTGTCAGGTAGCATTAAAGTGAAGTGAAATGAATCTAATCTAATTTAATCAAATCGAAGCAAATTCAACCAAATTTAATTGAATCGAATCAAATGTGAATATGGTTACACACTCATAAACTTCAATCAGGTACGCAGGTAATAACTTTTAGGCAGGTAGTGTTTTTTTTTCACTTCAGAAAGGTGAATAGAACCATACAAAAACCAAACCAAATCGCAGTGAGTCAAACTAAATTTAACTGAATTCAAAAAAGGAAAGAGAACCATACAAAAACCAAACCAAATCGCAGTGAGTCAAACTAAATTGAACTGAATTCAAAAAAGTGAAGAGAACCGTACAAAAACCAAACCAAACCAAATCGAAATGAGTCAAACTGAATTGAACTGAATTCAAAAAAGTGAAGGGAACCGTACAAAAACCAAACCAAACTAAATCGAAGTGAGTCAAACTGAATTGAATTGAATTCAAAAAAGTGAAGAGAACCAAACAAAAACCAAACCAAACCAAATCAAAGTGAGTCAAACTGAATTGAACTGAAATCAAAAAAGTGAAGAGAATCGAACAAAAACCAAACCAAATCAAAGTGAGTCAAACTGAACTGAACCGAATCAGGGGCCATTTACACGACACTGTTTTCAACTAAAAACGGATAAACTTTTTATGCGTTTTGGCCGTTAATTTACGCGACAATGGCGTTTTAGTGGGCTGAAAATGCAAACTTTTCAAAGCGGGTTTCAAAGTGCAAGTTTTTGAAAAACAAAACGATGACGTCATGCACATGCGCATTACATGTTCAGTCTATAGTATTTCATCGCCATCTAATGTACTGCCAGCAGAATACAGTGTTTTTAGTCATCTTCATGGATTCCTATGGGGATCGTTTTGACAATGGTGTCGTCTGTACGTGGAAAACTCAAAGGAAAAACTTCCGTTAAAACTCAGTTTTAAGCATATCGTTGTCGTGTAAACATACCCTCAGACTGAATCAAATTAAATTAATTCAAATGTGAAAATGGTTTCACAGTCAATGGTTTTGACAGGTGGCATTTTTAGAAGTGAAGTGAAATGAATGAGTGAGTTGAAGTGAATTAAAAGTGCAGTAAAGTGAGGTGAAGTTAACAGGAGTATAGTGTCATGAAGTGTGAGTGAAGTTAAATGAAGTGAATCAGACCTTATCAAATCAAACCAAATGTGAAAACAGTTCTCCACTCCGTCAGGAAGTTTTCATAAGCTTACCATGAATTAAAATGAATTTCTAAATGTAAAATTTTAAATCTTTTTAAGAAGAGAATAGAAAGAGGTCACAGCAGTTGAAGAGTTATTACGCATTCTCACACGAGCAATGACACAGCAACAACATGAATGATTCAGTCAGTTATTTCAGAGTGACAACCGGTAGATTCCCGATCTACATTAGCCAAATAACAGATCTTATGAGCTGTCATCATTAAAAGACTTAAAATACACCATAATTATGATGATAAACTAATACTCATATCCACCAAAACCTGTTCGAAAAAAAATACAGGAAATTGAGGGCCATTTCCTGATCAAAAAACAGCTTTTAAACCGTGCAGACAGCATCCCAGAAGTCAGACAATCATTCTCAACCACGCACAGGATTTGGCCTCGTCTCAACGAGGAAGTGAATGCAGCGAGGAGGAGCGGCATATCTAGGTGAGATGGGCGGAGGTGTCGTGTTACATAGGTGAGGGTTTTGGTCGGGGGCAGGGAAACAACGATTCAAAACAAATCTGCATAGGACAGAGACAGACTGGACGAAAAAGTTCAAAAGACTTGCAGCACAGTGAGTTTGAAGCAGCATTTGGGCAGATCAGGTAGCAGTAATTGTTGAGTGAAAGACAAGACGAGGAAGAACTTACTGAAAAAGATAAGCATAGTGCACTAAGAAAAGGAGGATTGCAGAAAGAGGTATTCTTGCTGGTATTGAGGTGGCCTTTGTTTCCACTGCCCAGTCTGCTGTGGTCTGTACGGCCGGCAGATTGCAGGAAAGCGTCGACAGCACTGACAGAACCATGAGGGTGAGTGTGAACAGATTCTTTCTATTCGAAGAAGAAAGTTTCACTGTGCAGTTGATAGCGTAAGTGCTTATTACTATACCTGATAGACACTTAAAATTACGTGTATAGGTGCATTGCAAACTAATGTAGTCGGGTTGATTCAGTTAAAAAAAAAAAAAACATACGACATGAAGCTCATTTTTATGTTACCTGACAAAACATTTTTACTAAGTGCTCAGAACAGAGATAAACACCTGTGCTGTAGATCGCTAGGTCGACAAGTGTAGTCTGCGTTCATTTTGTTGTATGATATATAAAAGATAGGGGTGTAACGGTACTGTCATGTCACGATTCGATACATATCACGATACGATATTATTGCAATACTCCAAGGCATATGGTAAACGGTAAAATGCTAAATTTGGTATTATATTGGGGGTAGAAATTAATAGGGACTTGGTGCTGGTAACCTTATGCAAAGGACAAGGGTGACACCAGAATAAAAATATTCATGATTCTGAAGCTGAAAATACAGAATTATTTTAAAAAAATATGCTTGCACTCAGTCACCGACTAGATACATTTAAAATAATGTAGGTCACTTTTTACTGGTAAGACATTTAGCATTATCAGGACCCACAAATATTTCCACATTGCATTATTATATGTTATATTCAACATTATATATAGTAGTTTGTTGTAGTACTGACAACTCTATAAACTTGAATTTTTTCTCACAGTAATTTTCATTTTGGGTGAACTATACACAATACATATTGTCACTATCTACGATACATATTTTTGCATTTTTGTATTGTGATATATTGTGACACGATATGTTGTTACAAGTGTAACGTGTTACAGGGGTACCCCTAATAAAATAGAATTAACTTTTGGACACCGTGGATGTGCTGAGAATCATGAGCCCTCAGATTTTCAAGTCAAATAGATTTTAAAAAGCAACATCTGAAAAAAAGCACTATTATTGTTGGTAGAAATTTTGTTACACACATTTGCTATACTTGCAGTGACTTGCTTCAACAATGACAGTTCTCTCATCATCTGTTCACATTCATGTCATGGATGTTTTCAAGTTTTTAATGGATGCACACTTAAGAATTTTAGATCTTCAGTAGTAGATCTTCCAGGTACTTTTCACCTACTGTTTTATGAATACTGTGAATTTGGACAATACTACTCTTTTCACTTACTGTTTTTCACCTACTATAGTAGGGAAATATACGTATTCGTATTCAGACTGCCATTTTGTGCATTAGTGGTGGGATTTTTGAGCAACTCGTTCGGCAGGTTACATTATTAGGCCAGTAAGTGCTGGCAAGTCTTAATTATTCCTTCAGTCTATTCCTTGAACAACGCAGATTCATTCAAGAATGAAACACGTAAAACTCTTAACAAGTGAGTCATTGAATAATTAATTCAAATGATTCCTTTCATTCAAAAATGAATTATTCCAGAATGAAAACAAATGACTTTGAATGAGTCATTGAATAATTTACTCAACCAATTTATTCAAAAACCAGAATCATTCAGGAACGAAATACCACTAAAGTGTGTTGAGATTCTGCTATTTTCACTGGGGGACGAAAAACAAAACAAAAAAAAAAACACAAAGCAACTGGTTGTCTAAATTGTAAGTTACTCAATATTAACTTTTTGTTTATTCAACTGTTATATGAAAGCAATATCACACAATCATGTTGCCTACCACATTACTCCGAATGACTTCATTGTTTCGAGTTCTAACGAGGATGCATTTGCATCTTGTATAATGCATTTTGCATTAGTAATGAAGACTTGGACACATTTTTTTAAATTGCAACGATAGATTCTAAATTTGTGGCACATGAAAGCAGCAAAAATCGCAGCCGTATACAGTCATAACTCAAGTCTTGCGAATGTGATACTATTGCTTTATATTGTAAAAACGTGATTTTCATGTGCTTACCCTACTTTGCATTTCAGTCATTTGAATAGGTCTGGTTCCTGATAAAATGTGTATGAGAGATCAGTGTGCCTGAAGGTTTAACTAAAACTGAGACCATAATAACAAATGCTTTGCTGCAGTTTAAAAGGAGCTGTTGGGTTGGCATATGTAACGAATCCGCTTTGGCAGGAGTCGGCTTTGATACTTCTCACCTGAGAAATCTCTTCAGATTTGGGCCTGTCAGATTTAGACTTCTTCTGGTCTCCTTAAGGGGCCTGAAAGCAGATTTTTTACCTGAATGTAGCCTACATCAACAACACTAAAAATGGTGTGATGATAATAAGTCAATATTGGTTGAGTTACACTGATGTGTGACTAGAACTCTCACAAAGGAACCAGACCAAACTCTCTCTCTCTCTCTCTCTCTCTCTCTCTCTCTCTCTCTATATATATATATATATAAACGACCAAAATATTTTTTAGAAGTTATATTTATATTGAAATTTAGAGTTAGTACAGTTGATCTTTTTTTTTTTTTTTTTTTTTGTATATATCCAGATATACTGGATGGGGTGGAAAATAATAAACAAAACATTAATGTTATCCATCATATTCTAACCTGACATTATGCTTTGTTTGTTATAATTTCATAGTTTCTAGTCAACTGTCATCCTTGCTATTGTACATTTTACAGTTAAGCTTAACTAGTGAACACCTTTTCAACCTATTCTCATCATTTGCATGCTGGTTTCTCTCTGCCCAGATCTCTTTATATGATAATGACCCATTTAGATGAAATTCCACTTTCTGTTTCTCAAAGAACTTTCTGTGGTTTCAGTATTTGTTGAAAGGGGGATTCAAGCTCCAATGTGAACCTTTCAATTTGAACTTTATTTGCACTGTAAAATATCACACAATATATAATATAACCACAATATAACACAATTTAACAATTTTTTTTTTTTTTTTTACAAAACAAAGATGTATTCTGAATTTTACTGTGAAACCAACACAGACTAGATAATTTTCTAGGTAACTAGGTAATTAACCTTTCAGTGAAGAGCTTTTATATGGCAATATGGTGAATGTTTAAATTACATAATATCATTTTTTACAATATCATTTTTATCACTTCGGTGAGGAGAGTTGTTATCATCTCTGGTAAACTATGAGTTGTCAACTAGGCATGCACAGATACAGTATCAAAACTCAGCATACAAAACCTTAAAAAAGTAAATATATATAAAAAAGTAAATATACACAATAACTTATTTGCCTGATGCCATTGTGCATACTGGGAATGTAAGCAGCACAATGCTTATGATACTGCAGTTACGCCATGTGTATATATACAAGAGATTATGTAGAGGCAAATAATCATTGATCATACAGCACAATTCTCCTACAAGTATATAAAGTTTAGTTGTAATTAATTTAATTTGTAATTGTAATGTAAAAAATGCCTTTGAAAGTAAGGCAACTATCAGCCAGGAATATATTGTAGATTCAAATGATTGTTTGCGTTATATAATTCACAATTTAATTTAAAGTTTTGCTTACAAAACTTATTTTTCCATGTTTGCCTCTCTTATTTGGTTGTGGTTTAATGACATTTTTTTTTTTTTTTTATGAATCAAAGGAGTGTTCTGAGGATATTGTTTAAACATGCTTTATAGAAAAAAGCCATTATCAAATCTCTTTTGATTTATAAAGACAAATGTATTTTTAAGGTGTGTTATCTCATTGTGGTTCATAAACTAAGAAGAACACACCCCAAAACTAATTCCTTATTGAAAACGCTGGGGGTGCTGCATTGCTTTGTGTCAGTACAACTTCCATCATGTGAGAAGTCAATCATACAGCTAGCTTATTGTACACACGCACAGATACAAGGACCACAAGACAATACAAATTCAGAGCCTGCCACACCACTTTCTTGACCTCAGTTCATAGTTGTAGTTACATTCATTACTAGTGAAACTGACCTGTGGCTAATCAGTTTGTGACTCGATTAGAGGCTAATTGGAGAGAGTAGAGGGTGTCATAAATAATAAGATAAATTGGAATTTGGATAATCTGAATCATTCATTTTGTCAAATTGTGCCATTATTTCCAATTTACCATTCAAAGTATTAAAAAAAATTGCACATTATTTCAAGTCCAAATTAAAAAAAAGAGGAATTTTATTGTTGCCTAAGTATGTTCCAACTTAAGATTTGACATATCTATACATATCTATCCTGTCAACTCCTTGGTTTCTAAATATGTTGAAATTTGTACATTCTATGATGATGAAATAGAAACTCTGAGTCATTTGTTGTTTTGTACTGTGCAAGTTGTACCCAGAATTCGTGAACAACATTAAAGTAAATTTACATTTAAATACATGTAAAATATCTTGAAAACTTAAATTTGGGAATGTTTTTATTTTGTTAGGCAACTTCTATATTCTCTAGTAAACATTTGCACATTTATCCATAATTTTAATAAAATTGTTTCTGATATTCTAAAATGTTCTCAGATCCCTCATAAACTTTTAGTCTTGATGCATACAGTGAAATTTCAACACTAATTTATGCTAAATCTTTATTTTGTTCTATAATCAATACTATAGTAACAATTTTCCATGATACAGGAATTCATAATATACATACATTGATTTCTGTTAATTAATTAATTAATAATTACAAACATTTCAATTCATTTCCATTAACGCTTTGAGGGATAAACTTACAGCATATGAACATTAAATGTATTTAGACAAATTTACTGAAATAAGGATTTATTCATTCAGACTGGATAGATGACTGTCTTCTCCCAAAGTAATGTAATAGCTGTTAATTTGGAGACAAAATGAGACAAATCTGCAGAGCTGTTATTCTTGAGACTAGATGTTTTTGGAGACTGTTCTGGTTGTTATTTTAAGGGTTGTTTTTTTTTCCAGTAACAGAGCTGTCTGGAATCATCCGTTATACTGATACTAAGTGTTAGTCACTGTTTTGACTAACAGGCTTCACTTCACATTCTCGGATTTGAAATCTGGTGTATTTTTTGGGTATGTTTATGCGACAACAAACGATGTACTGAAAATGGAAAAGTTTTCCGCAGACGACAACATTGTCAAAACAATCCCTGTGTTACAATAGCTGGTGTATTAAGCACACGACGAGGAGATAAAGTCCAAACAAGTCTTTTACTAGATAATCCACAAAAGAATACAGGAACAGGCAGGAGCATACACCAACACATACATGAACAATACCAGACAACACATGACAGGAAACACAGGACTTATATACAAAGGATAACAAGGTGGTGATTGAACACAGCTGAATGTGATGATAGGAGTGCTCAGTAACCATGGTGATAAACTAGTGGCAGGAAATGGAACAACACAAGTCCAAAAACAAGTCCAAAACAGAGAGCACATGTAACACCCTGTTCACACAGATCCGCGAAAACAAGTAAAAACGCTGTATTATTCATGCCAGCTGATTATTTTCTTACTTGAATGTACATCAACAACACTTAAAATGGTATGATAATAAGTCAATAATAGTTGAGTTAAACTTGCCCCCAAAACGCAGTTGTCGTGTAAGTGAACGGCCAAAATGCATAAAAAGTTTTCTGGTTTAAGTTGAAAACGGTGTCATGTAAATGACCTCCTACATTGAGCTGCATTAGCCGTGTCAGGAGTCATATCTGAGCTGATACAATCAAAATTAAATTTGCTTAAGCGCACAAGGAAAGTGTTCCTGCTTCGTCCATAAGAGTATTGGTCTCTAAGCATAACAACTATGTCATTTTCCATATCAGTGACTGCAATAACCATCCAAGATCAACAGTTTGTGTGAAAAATGTATTCTATAACCAAAAACGTGCAAGGAAAATTATATAACTAATGAATACATACTTTTTTTTTTTTCTCAAAGTCCAGGTTTCAGTGAAAAAATGTTTGATCTACCTCATCTACCTCACATTCTTTGTGGTCTCAGAGCGTATATAAATGCAGCTACTGTTTGTTGCTGCAGATAAATTGCGGCCTACATGTTCTAGCTGAGTAGGATGCTTTACAAGGAAGTGTTTGAGATTTCAAGAAAGATTTTGAAAAAAAATCCCTTGTGACACATTGAAAGTGATATCGAAAACTACAGCTGAGTCATGAAGCTTCAGGGGTATATGTGTTAACGAAATAACAAAATGACCTCTCACTTTCTCTTTCCTCTTCTCTCTTCCTCATTCTCATTCTCAGACTAAAGCTCAGGTTCCTGAAGAGAATACTAGACCCTTAAACCCACCTCAACCAGGTACAGTAATGTATTACCTAATATACCAGTCTCTGATTCATCTGACTTATCAGTACCCTCCATTTGTAATACTCATGATTCAAGTAGGTGTCTTACGAGAAAGAAACCACATTGCATTGATTTTCAACATTTTCATATTCTCTTCTAGTTCCTCAGCCCGGAAAACACAGAAGACTCATGACGACCCCAAAAACTCAGAAGAAGAGTCCAAACAAGAAAAAGATCATCATTACGGTCTTGATTGTGGTGGTGATACTGGCCATTCTGGCAGTGGCTGCTTTCTTTAGTAAGTTCTTGGTCATTTTGTGATTATGATACAGGGGAGGCCTAGTTGTCACGCTTTCACTTCAGTGAATATGTCTGAAAGTCAAAAACGTACTCTAAAGTCTAACGTGTTTGGACATTTTCACTGTTACTGTAAGTTAAAGTTCATTGAACAAGCATTGTAGAGTTGTTACACCATGTGGGGTAAGTTGTCACACTGGAACCTGCCATTAAACGTCGGCCTATTACAATTTATAAAAACGTAAACAATTATAAAACAATTTCTGTAACAACTAGCTCCGCTCTCCCCTACATTTAACATTTGTTTTCTATCCAGTAGTTTAAATGTGGGCCAAGGAAACTGACCTACTGTTTTCTGGTTATAACCTTTCACACATTCACTTTTAACAATAACAATGAGTCATGTAATATTTTTTCTCATCAACGACAGTTATTTAGCCACTCCTTTAACTTCTGTGACTCAAGAAACATAAACAGATTGATTCATGTAACCTCATTGCTAATTACTTTATTAACAAATGCTGTTTTTATTCCTCTTCCTCATGACACAGTCAAGCAGTTGATCGAAAGCAAATATTATTTTTGCTCCAAGTCGGTTAAGTTTATTCCGCTGGAGAAGGCCTGTGATGGGAAGGAGGACTGCATGGGAGCCGAGGATGAGTCATCCTGCGTAATGAAGTTCGGAGCCAACTCTACCTTCCCCTGTAAGTCACACATACTCCAACGCCCACATACCTGCTCACAGACATACGTGCAGTCAGCACAGATATAACCTGTGTGTCCTGTTTCAGGATAAACAAGACAGATCCCCCAACCTCACCCTCTTTTATGTCTGATGTTTCCTAGACGCCTATGTCAATATTCTTTATCCCCCTTTATTCTTTAAATCCTGTAGCTGATCTAGGCAGGTGGTGCTGGGGGAGGTGGAGGGGTTCAGAGTAAATCAGTGAACACAACCATCTAGAGTTTCATGACTGAACTAGATTTATATTTCAAATATATCCACTATATAATGAAGATTAATCATTAATTATTTGGGTGGGTGAGATATGAATTTTAAAACTGTTTTTCTTTCCACACAGTACGGCTGATCTCAACCCAAAATGTGCTTCAGGTATTCAACTCCGATGAGAATAAATGGAAAAGTGTATGTGCAGAAGGTTTCACCCAACAACATGCAGAGACCGCGTGTCAACAGCTGGGGTATTCAGCGTGAGTATCGGCCCACAGATCATGGTGTCATTACACCATAAAGGGATAGTTCACCCAAAAATTAAAAAAAAAAGTCATTATTACTCACCCTCATGTCGTTCCAAACCTGTAAGACTTTCATTCATCTTCGAAACACATATGAAGGTATTTTAAATGAAATATAAGAGATTTCTGTCCCTCCATTGACAGCTACTCAACTGACACCTTTGAGTTCATGAGGAGATTGTAAAACTATACCCTTTATATGATAAACACATTGAATTTAGGCTTTTATTCACATATAAACATTCATCAACTCAAACATCAGATATGATAAACGGAAGCTCAAGCTTGCTTGACGTGCCAGTGAGGTTCATTCTCATGTGTTGCACAGCACGTTTGAGCTTTTTCAAGAGGTTTGTTCTCTCATGTCAAACAAGTACGGTTGAGCTTCTGTGTATGTTTGCTGATCAATGTTGAAGGGTTAGTTCACCCAAAAATGAAAATTCTGTCATTAATTACTCACCCCCATGTCGTTCCACACCCGTAAGACCTTCGTTCATCTTCAGGAACACAAATTAAGATATTTTTGATAAAATTCGATGGCTCAGTGAGGCCTGCATTGCCAGCAAGACAATTAACACTTTCAGATGCCCAGAAAGCTACTAAAGCTATTTAAATCAGTTCATGTGACTACAGTGGTTTAACCTTAATGTTATGAAGTGTCAAGAATACTTTTTATGCACCAAAAAACCAAAATAATGACTTTATTCAACAATATCTAGTGATGGGTGATTTTAAAACACTGCTTCATGAAGCTTCGAAGCTTCACAAATCTTTTGTTTCGAATCAGTGGTTCGGAGAGCGTATCAAACTGCCAAAGTCACGTGATTTCAGTAAACAAGGCTTCGTTACGCCATAAGTGTTTCGAAATTTCAATGGTTCACCACTGGGGGGCGTGACTTTGGCAGTTTGATACGCGTTCGAACCACTGATTCGAAACAAAAGATTCGTAAAGCTTCGAAGCTTCACGAAGCAGTGTTTTGAAATCGCCTAGCACTAGATATTGTTGATTAAAGTTGTTATTTTGGTTTTTTTTTGGTGCAGAAAAAGTATTCTCGTTGCTTCATAACATTAAGGTTGAGCCACTGTAGTCACATGAACTGTTTTAAATATGTCTTTAGTAGCTTTCTGGGCATCTGAAAGTGTTAATTGTCTTGCTGTCAATACAGGCCTCATTGAGCCAACGGATTTCTTCAAAAATATCTTAATTTGTGTTCCGAAGATGAACGAAAGTCTTACAGGTGTGGAACGACATGAGGGTGAGTAATTAATGACAGAATTTTTGGCTGAACTAACACTTTAATATGTAAATAAAAGCCTAAATCTGTTCATCATATAAAGCAATCAAGTCTCTTCAGAAAATTTGGACTAAACCTCTCGATTCGTACATTTACGATGTCTTTATGAACTTTTTGAAGTGTCAAAGTGATAGTTGCGTGGACTCAATGGGGGGACTGAAATCTCTCATATTTCATTTAAAATATCTTCATTTGGCTTTCGAGGATAAACGAAGTCTTGTCGGTTTGGAACGACATGAAGGTGAGTAATTAATGATGATTGTTTAAATTGAGCGAACTAACCCTTTAACAAGAGAAATAGTGTGAAAACTCAGGCCCACCCCAAATTACTGTTTTATCAGGAAATGCATCAATACTGAAAGTCTGCAAAACTAAGATTATTATCAGAATAACAAGTCTTGGATTAATGACTTCTGTAAACAGTGCTAAATAAATGTATAATAGAATAGCTCATCATTTAATCTGCAATGTTTGAATTTCATTTTCTTGTATTTTGTCTTCTCAGTAAACCATCTTTCAGCACAGTTCCAGTGGGTCCTTTGCCCTCTGATCTAAAGATGTCTTTCTGTATGGTGGGCTCATCTAAACCCCAGACTTTCCAGTCCGCTGTATCAGATCGGTTAGTATATATACTTATCCTTAATATATACAGTGGCCTTAAAAAGGATTTCTTCACTTTTTAAGCAAGGCATTTCAGGAAAAAAGGTGGTTTTAAATGATAAAACAATAGATATATTAGTTTACAATTTTGATAAAAGTATATGGACCTTTTCTGGTTGTCAAATGTTAAGTATGAATTAAGTTTTTGAGGTTGCTGTAGACATTATTATTATTTTTGGTCATCAACATTTTCTCACTCTCTCACATTTTCTCCTCTTTTTCAGTAAGGTGTGCAGTCAGGGAACAGTCGTTACGTTAAAATGCTCAGGTAACTATGAAATCCTAATCCAACAACCATTTAGGGTGTTAGTCAATAACCAAACAAACTGTTCATTGCATGTGCAGGAACTAATTAACTACCAGAAACAGAACCAAAACACAATGAAACTAAACAGACATAGAACTACACATTACAGTACCTGTGTGACTCATCATATACATAAACAGAGAGAAGTAGCTCTGGCTACAGTGCTCTTCTGCAAGTTTTGCAGTTTTGTTTATTAACAGCTAGAGAGCCAAATGTTACATAGTGTACCTTTAAACAAGAACAGCACTAACAATACAACATAAAATAACCCCGAGGCATGTTCATTGACTGAGTCAGTCATCTGGACTGGGCAATTCATCATGCCAAAACATGTTTTAAAGAAAGAAAACAAGAAGAGAACTGCAGACATGTAGCTTCATATTTGGTTGAACTATCCCTTCAATGTTTGAAATAACAGATAACATATTTATATTATATTTTCCAATTTTATTTTAATATACACATTTCAGAAACGCATTTTGTGTCTTTTTATTTGGATGTATGTTTTGAATTATTATTGGCTGTTTTATTTTGTAGAAGACTGTGGTGTGTCCAGAAACCAGGAACGGATTGTAGGTGGACAGGACGCTATCGTTGAGAACTGGCCCTGGCAAGTCAGCTTGCAGAACAGCGGCCAGCACACCTGTGGAGGGTCACTGGTGTCTCCAAACTGGGTGGTCACTGCGGCCCACTGCTTCAATGGGTGGGTTTATAAAACACTTAGACAAAGAAAATGCACATTTAACCCTCAAAGACATTTCTTATTTCATATATAACATTACAAACATTAGTTTTTATGTTTTTGAAAGAAGTCTCTATATTTAAAAAAAAAGGTAATAGAATATGACAAGATTTAAACTGTGTCAGAAAACATTCATCTTAATTATGTCAGATAACACTTAAGCAAAACATGGTCAGGTCAAAGTGTCTGAATAATTTTTGGTTCCAAATTTTGATCAATTTTACTGGTAGTCCACTGTATGAAGTATTTTTGAGTATAATATGTCACAGTTTACTTTATTTTGCTATCCTCACTTACATAAATGAACTATAGTGTCCTGCGCCCACTAGAAAAAATATATAAAAAATATCAAAAATGTCGGAATAATTTTTGGTTTGACTGTATATAATTGTTAGGCACAATGGTAACACTTTATAATAAGTATATAGACTATGAATTAACTATAAATTAACTATAAACTAATAGCTTTCAAATGATTTGTAAGTACTTTATTACTGAATACTTATAAAGTGTTACTGGTATGGTGTACTTATTGTGTTCATATTGTATTGCACAACACATTTGCTGCTATTGAAGTGGGATACGGGTGCGGTTAGACAGGTTTGGTGGTATAGGGAGGTTTAAGGGTGTAATTACAGCAAGTAACTAAAATGTATGCATGTATTTCTAAAATTTAAGTACACATGTTTGTACACACACAATAAGTGCATTGCATCAATTGATTAATTTAAATGTTAGTACATAGTAAAGACCCTTGATTTAAGGTGGTACCACACAACCACTGATGTGCTCTTTTGCAGCTCGCAACTAGTTATGTCTGTCTGTGACATGGGGAAAATATGAGTCATGGAAGTAAACGTTTTTATCACTTACTTCAAAGATTTGTTCATAAACACCTTTCATTTCTGAAAATCATTCACAGCCCTAACAAGTTCATCTGGTTTGGAAACTGCTGTATGTCATTCATCATTCAACTTGCAAAATAGAAACACACAAGTGTGAATTGTTTATATCTTACCTGATGCATAAATTGAAGCTTTGTACATAGAACTAAATACAGGGTGTACGCTAAAAGGATTTAAGAAGGTCACATTGCTCCTCTGTTCTTTAGGGACGGCAAGAAGGCACTGATCAGATGGACTGTAGTCTCTGGAAACACATATTTGAGCTCGTCTGGAGCTTCTTCTGTGGACAAGGTCATCGTCAACAAAGATTACAGCCCAGCACGGAACGACTATGACATTGCCATGATAAGACTCAAGTCTCCCATCACTGTGGGAGGTAAATCAGACAAACACACACACACAAACATGCACACACAACTTGCCAAAAAATTCAGAATGTTAAAACCTGGAGAGTTTTAGTTACTTTCTTTTGCTCTTGACACAGTAGGATTCCTGGGTTGAGGCAAGCCATTCCCTTGGTCAGACCGGCCGAAATTGGGCCATCAGGGTGTTGGCGAATATATATATATATATATATATATATATGTATGTATGTATATATATATATATATATATATATATATGTGTGTGTGTTAGATAATAAAATATATATGTTAGACTGGCCAAAAATGGGCCGTCAGGGTGTTGTCAAATGGGTGAAAAGACTAAGGGAATGGCATGCCTCAAACCAGGAATCCTACATATTAAAATCTTACATATTAATTAAATGTGTGAAATAATAATTTATTATTAAGCTAATTACAGGTTTATTTAATATGACTTATTATTAAACAAAGTACAACTTAATTATGGTCTAAACTAGTTATATATAATAATATTAGGGCTGTCAAACGATTAATCGCGATTAATCGTATACAAAATAAAAGTTCGAGTTTGCCTAATATATGTGGGTGTACTTTGTGTAATTATTACATTCATGTATATATTTGAGAAATATTTACAAGTATATGTATTATATTTTTTATATAATTTATAATAAATATAAATAAAAATATTTTGTGTATAATTAACATATTTCTCTTAAATACATACATTAATTTGTGTGTATTTATATATGCACACAATACACACAGTACTCACACATATATTAGGCAAACTCAAACTTTTATTTTGTATGCGATTAATCGCGATTAATCGTTTGACAGCCCTAAATAATATATTTTAATTTATAATATATAATTTAATTATTAAATTCTATAATGATAGTATATTAAAATGTAATCAAATTTTTAATTTAATATAAAGTAATTAAGTAATATAAATATTTATTTATTAATTATTTGGTAACACTTTAGTATAGGGAACACATATAAACTATTAACTACGACTTTTCCCTCAATAAACTCCTAATTTATTGCTTATTAATAGTTAGTAAGGTAGTTGTTAAGTTTAGGTATTGGGTTGGATTAAGAATGTAGAATAAGGTCATGCAGAATAAGGCATTAATATGTGCTTTATAAGTACTAATAAATAGCCAATATTCTAGTAATATGCATGCTAATAAGCAACTAGTTAAAAGACCTTAAAATAAAGTGTTACCAATTATTTAAATGAATATTTATTTAGGGTTAATCACTGTAAAAAATATTTTTGAAAGTGACTTTACAGTATGCCTGTATAAAGGCTGCTACATTTCCTATTAAAATGCATTGAGTTTCTTAAGAAAACAGAACAATATATAATATATAATATCCCTCTGGTGCTGAAAAAAAAAAAAGTCATATTTTTTCAAAAATGCCCCCTTTGGAAATGATTAGGAAACAGATTTCATCTAGTGGAAACGTTTGATACTGCGCCCAAACAAAATCTTACTGAAAGCTAATTTTTTGAGAAATCAACCTCAAATTCCGAACACAACTTGTTTAGATTTATATGCATTTGTGCATTTTCACAAACCCTCAAAGCAACTTCTATCAATTTTCACTTAAGTTCACTTTTTTTACTTTTTTCAGCAATAATCTGCCAAGTGTCTTCTTTAAAAAAGAGACCAAACTTAAGTCTGTGGTCCAAAGCATTCAAGAGTTATGACAGTTTAAATTAATAGATTATAACTACTGCATCAATATCATTTAGTACCATAAAAATACAAAATATTAAATAAAAAAACATTATCAAACTTAAATATAGTACATTAATTTAATTGAAATGCCATTTTTTGACCGCCACACGAGGTTAAATATCACGTTGTCATTTTTATTCTGTATATTATAATGTTATTGATAAATCCACTTTTGGTTTTAATTAAGATAAAATAGAATAATTTAGTTTAGATAAAATAGAATTTTAACAATCAGCTTATCAGCATTGCCCATCATTTTAATATCAGTTCATCCTTTCTTCACCATGTTCTGTCAATCCTTCAGTGTTTTGTGTTAATCTTTCGACCATGCAAAATGGTACTAACCTCATTATTTTCATCACATTCAGAATCCCGTAGGCCGGTGTGCCTGCCACCTCAAGATCTTGGCCTCAAAGAAGGAGACAACCTAGTTGTAACCGGCTGGGGCCATACGTTGGAAAAAGGTTCCTGGCTTTTTTTAATTCTCCATTTTTTTCCTCCTTGACAGATTCAAATTCACTCACCATCAAAGGCCTCTCTCAGTCTTTAACATTATCTGGCTGTTTTTCCTGCAGGGAATTTGTCTCCAAAGTTACAAAAGGCACAAATCCCGCTGATAGACAGAGCCCAGTGCTCAAGTCCCTCAGTGTACGGCCCTTCTGTCACTCTCAGGATGATCTGTGCAGGTTATCTGCAGGGAAAAGTAGATGCGTGCCAGGTATGTTTTCCGGTTTTTACAAGTAACATTGGTTCATACAAGCGCGATAATGTTATTAGAATAACCGTTTGTATTTTTTCTTTCTCTAAGGGCGATAGCGGCGGTCCTTTAGTGTATTCATCTGAACGCTGGATGTTGGTGGGTGTGGTGAGCTGGGGTGTGGGTTGTGCCAGAGAAAGTCGTCCTGGTGTCTACACCAATATGGACCAGATGCTTGACTGGGTCCATTCAGTTATGAAGGTATGAGCATATTGTTCAGGAAAAACTGTGTTTGTGTGTGTGCACCTACTAAGATTGGAATACTCATAGTTGCTTGTCGTCTCCAGGAGTTTCCGTGAGTCTGGGACGGAGAACAGGAGAACCAGCAAACCCATAGTACGAATTCATGAAGGCTTCTGTGCACAAAAAGAGGATATAGTACTGAAGATATATTGAGTTACACAAATTTGTGTAGGAGTCGCTATGGGAGTTTTTGGTCTGCATACTCAGGGTCTTAAAGGTGCCACAAGAAAGATTTTGCACATTGAAATATATATTGTATGTATAATGAGAAGTGAATGTCGACCACTTTTTTGGGATGTAGCAATGCAATCTTAAAGGAACAGTTCATTCAAAAATGACAATTTACTCACCATCATGTCGTTCCAAACCTTTAGTAATTTCTTTCTTCTTTGGAACGCAAAAGGAGACGTTTTGAAGATGGTGAAAATCATCATGAGGGTGAATTTTTTTGATGAGCTGTCTCTTTAATTCAAAATGACAACAAATGCACTTTGAGGCAGCAGCCACAAGAGGGTGCTATTTTTTTTTTTTCTCTCTTCTCAAGATGTCTGTACTTTTACTGTTGGAGGTCTAATGAGTTTTATTTTATTGTTGGAGGTCTGAGGACTTTTATACCGGGTGCCATGTTATAATCTTGAATTAAAACCAGTACTCATTTATTATGCCAAAATACTATTTGTGCCTTTAAAATGTTTAACCTTAATCTTAATGGACATGTAATATTAGAAATGGAATGACAAGTTATGGCATCATTTATAGAGGCCAACTCATTTTGTAGAGACTAGGATTAAGTGCTCAAAAGAAGAGTGACACCTATATTTAACTTCTGTGTGTACGTGGACGTCGCACATTTCCCTTTGTGGGTTAGTATTCAATTCTTTTGACTTTTGATGTGTTCAGAAAAAATGTGCTCATTTAAACTGCACCCAAAGCTAAAATTATGTCATTCAAACTTGTTTTTCACTTGCTGTTAACTTATGGATGTTGGTTGTTTTATTTTATTTAGGGTGGAATCATGTAATTAGGACTGTTGAGAGTCATCTCAGTGTCAAAATGTAGCCTGTTTTACATGAATTCACCCTACTTGTGAAAGTAAAGGATATTTCTTTGTAAATATTGTACAGTTTTGTGTTTGTAATGTCAAATTTAGTATAATAAAGTTAATTGTGGTCAACAGCTTTGAAGAATTTGATGTTTCCTCATTCAAAGAGATAGGAGCTGTACTGCATGACTGAAATATTTGCCTGAGAGGCATTTCAAAGATGGCCGCTGAGTGAAATTACTTGCCTTAAAGGGATAGTTCACCCAAAAATGAAAATTCTGTCATCTTTTAATCACCCTCAAGTTGTTCCAAACCTGTATGAATTTCTTTCTTCTGCTCAACACAAAAGAAGATATTTTGAAGAATATGGGTAACCAAACAGTTGATATAACCCCACTGACTTTCTTAGTATGGAGAAAAATAATACTATAGAAGTCAATAGGGGCTTTCGCACCGAATAGTTCTAGGAAATAGCCACTAGGATATTTCCTCAAGGAATAATTTCTCCCCCGGGAACTCTGAAGTGGCCGACAGCACCGTCTTTAAGCGCGGCATTTACAAATGGTAAAAACTGGTGGATGCCGTGATCGGAGCTGTGTTTGTTGTGTGAAGTGGGTTTCGTGATAATGGAGGTGTAATGTAAACGCATATTTTACGCGATCGAAAGAGCAAAAAGTGGGACCTAGAGACGAAATCTCCTATGACAACTTTCAGTATTTCATATCATCAAGGCTGAGAAAAGAACACAACACTGAAGACAACAGGTAAATGCCGTTGTCACTGTTTTCCATGTTCGTGAAGTAAATATGTTTACACAGCTTTTTAAAAATGCCGGGTGCCGTTGTTTGACCAATCAACATACACTTACGCCACTGATAGTTCCTATAGAGCTGGTTCAGACCCTACTCTGAAGTAGGAGCTAATTTAGTTCCCCCAAAAGGAGTTCCTAGAACTAAAATCGTACCTAACGCGGCAAAATTAGGGTACTTCAGCCAATAGTTCTAAGAACTATGAAAAGGTCCCTCTTTTGCGAAAGCCCCTAATGGTGACTATCAACTGTTTAGTTACCAATATTCTTCAAAATATCTTCTTTTGTGTTCAACACAACAAAGAAACTCATACACATTTAGAACAACATGAGGTTGAGTAAATGATGACATATTTTTCATTTTTGGGTGAACTATCCCTTAAAGGAACTTTGGTTTTGTCAATGACTCAACAAAACAAATGTGATCATCCAAGCGAAAAACCCCAGCAAACAAACACAACTAGTAATATATTTTTTTTGCAAACCTTTATTTCGCATAGTGATATATTTATTAGTTTATTAGTTTATTCTTTACAATCCAGAGAAATCTACTGAGGTGCATAGTTATGACAAGGGAATATGACAGATGTTTGTACAAAGGGAAATTTAGAGACAAAAGCTGTACATACATATATTTCTTAAAATTTTTTCTCTTTTTTCTGAGTACATGAAGTGTGTCTGTAAGCGTTTAAAGTGCTCAGTCAGAGCCGGTAATCACAAAACTATTATTCAAATGCTATTAATTCAGACCTTTTTACCTTTTGTTTAGCCAGTTCCTTTATAAACATACAGAAGAGAGAGTTAAAACGAAATGAACGTTCTCCTGGGTGCGCTGATGGGTGGTACAGCAGGGCTTGTGTTTAAGTAGCTTTGAAAGTTGTATCCTTTAGGCTGTTGTCTTGGATTACGTATAGGAATAAAATATCTTAAATTTGTCTAGTCTATTTAGTGCACAAAGAATACATGTGCACATCAGTAAAATATAAACTTTAAAACTCTACATATGTCCTTATACAATGGCTAGGTTTGGATTAGCATGCTAGCATACCACTAGTACTATTTTTACAGTATGCAATATGCGGTTCTCAAAATGCATGTAATTCCTACAACATTTGCTTACATTTTCAGTATGCATGTGTTGTTATTGTTAAAACTATTAAAAATCATTTACAGTAAATGAAACTGAAATAAAATAAAATATAAATATTATATGAAAAACTAAAACTTAAAAACAGTAATGTTGATTTGGCAAATAACTGAAATGAATTTACAGTAAACTGAAGTACTAAAACTGAAATAAAAATAAAGCTAATGTTTTTTAAAAAATAAAAATGACAACATTACTAAAATCTCAAATCAAAATGAAAATTGAAAATTAAATTAATTCAAAATTTAATAATAGTATATAAATAACAGTAAAATTGGTATCCCACAACGCACTGCACGCAACATGACCTTCCATTTCCAGTGGATTCCTGGATTATTTCTATTCATTTTTGCACAAAATTTGATTTAAAAATGAAAAATATAGATGATAACTGGATGCCATTTAGTGAAGTCATGTGACAACTGAAGCATAATGCATACTGTTTTGCATACTATTTAAAAAAAAGCATACAGTATTCAATGTATACTGCGCAGTATGCAGTAAGCAGTAAACTTATTTGCAGTGTTGGGGAAAGTTACTTTAAAAGGTAATGCATTACAATATTGTGTTACTCCCAAAAAAGTTACTTAGTTACTTTTTATGGAAACATTACATTACATTGCGTTACTTTTTCTCACCTGGTCTGGGCTGACTTGTTTGTTTTTTAATTAAAAAACCCTCAAATGTTCTATTTTTGGCAACTGTAAAAGCCCTTTCAGCCAAAAGTGAAATGAATAAGCCTCAGGCTAAAGGAAATGCAAATTCACGCCTGTCCAGTAGAGAGCAAACCTTTCAGCTGTGCTGACCCTATTGAAAGAAAGTTCAATACTCTTACTTCAGCAGTAAAAAAAAGAAGAAAAAAACCCCACAAATGTCATGTTTAACTAAACTACAGTAACCATCATGTTCAAACAGCGCACACAATGCTTCTGCAATTTCCTGATTTCTCTCAACATGGGGACAGAAGAGGTGTCAGTCAATGCATGGGAAAACAAAGTAACTTGCATTACTTATTTGAAAAAGTAACTCAGATATTTTGTTGTAAATTTAAAAGTAATGCGTTACTTTACTAGTTACTTGAAAAAGGTAATCTGATTTGAACTCGCGTTACCCCCAACACTGCTTATTTGCCATTCCAAACATAGCCAGTGTGACTGAAATATTGATTCATTTAAAAATGTTGGAAGTCTTAAAATCCACTAGAGGGAGACAGAGCGTCTTGGAATGTGTTGGAGCACATAGCAGTCCTCACACTCTCTTGGCTTGGCAGTGAGAGCGAGTCACCCAGGCAGTGAAATCCAGTTGTTGTTTTTTTGTTTTTGGAAATCCATTATTTTGTAAGTCTACTTTACAAAATCACAATCTGTTTCCGAATAGGATCAGATCATCAGATCGAAGAGCGCCAAACTCTCAAATGAATATAAGTACAAGAATTTTAAAACAGTGCAAGTGGTTTTGGACATCCCACGTACAGTAAGTAGAACAAATTCTCACTGCAAAATACAGAGGAAACATTGTGCATATAAAGCACATTTTATATTCCAAATCCCATATTTTCTTTCTACCGAGATCAAGCAGCCTGCCTGAAAATGTATATTTACCTTAGCTGTAAGTATGTGACATGCATTGTAGTTACATTTATACAGCTTTTCAGTGTAAAGAACTTGATAGCACATAATATTTTGGCCTGTGTGGATGAGTATGCCTATTTTATGATATAAATCAGACATTTCCCTTCAGTTTTCCCTGCTATAGCCCTTCAGATCCAGAGAGAGCCGCAGCTTGCATGACGTGTGCAGATTCATGGCTCAGTGCTGCACTGCAACACTGCAGCTATGCAGCCTGCTAAGACATTACTAACCGAACCCAGATTTGGCTGAGCTGAGACAACCATTTCAGCAGACATAAGCAGCCAAACCAAGAGCCTACATACAGTATCTGTGTGTCTATACAGCTACGCACTATACCAGTGGCTCTCAACTGTCTGCTAAACGGATCACAGGTCCGGTACTACTTTATATAAATACAAAATGGCTACAAAATAGCCAAATAATGAGGTTAGGTTAAAATTAGGAAGAAAAGAAAAATAATTTTGTGGTATTTTGACACATCTTTACCTGCCACTTGGTAGAAGCTAGTCAAATTAGACAGATTCTAACACCGACAGGTTATGTGACCTCGAAAACCGTGAACAAAACTACATTAAACACTGCATTTGGATTTTTGCAGTTCATGGAAATATGATTCTGAAGACATTATTGTTTACTTTTGTACAATAAGCATTATTTCTTATGCCGCTTGATGTCCAATGAAAAGCAAAATCAGTTGAGAACCACCATACTATACCAATCAATAAGTATCTGATTTAAATAAATGCAAAATAGTTATGAAAAAAAATACATATACAAAGTCACAAAAAAATGAGCAGAACAGGAATCGGGTTAACATAATAGCTTAAAATAGCTAAATAATAAAAATGAAGCTCTACTAAAGTCCATCCTTGGGAGCCTATACAGTCATGTTTTCTTTTTTTTTCTTTTTTTTTTTTTAATTTTCCTTTCTTTTTTTTTTTTTTACAGTATTGCTGATCTACGTAATCCCCTTGTTTATGTGATCGTTTAATCCACACTAGCTGAAAATGACAAAAGGCAACAAGCTGTAAGAAGCATAACATGTTAAAAAATTCAGCCATAAATGAATCAAAGAGGCCATGTGAACAGTTCAACAACAGTTAGGACAAGCTAATCACGTGACTGTACAGTGCATCTGACAGACAGAGCGGCACCAAACCCTTTCTCCAAATCATGGCTGATTTTGACACACATTTATGGACACAATTTAAAGGGATTAAATGAAAACTGGCAATAAATACTTGGATTTCATACCGCTCTGTCAAAAGCATCCCAAACAGTTGAGATTGCCAAAGCCCCTGATTTCTAAAAGAGAGTCAAGTGATTTGGAAGACTGCTAATATGTGCACATATAAGAGATACAACCATTCAAAGAGACAAATCATTCCTGTTCTGCTATTCTTAATATCACCACTGCAACTACATATTCAAATATTCTGCAATAAATTCTACATCGCTCTTCGACTCTACATATATAATGCGCATTCAAAACACGTAGCCTGTATCTTAATGAATAAAGTGCCCAGAAACAACCCCTCTGAACTTTGCCATAACTACAACCACTGCGTACATTCATCTTTGGGTTATGGCGGAAGACTAGTGAGGGTTTCATTGCATTTTTGCAGAGTAATCGCAAAGTGACATTCATCACATGTTATGAATTCGTCAAAACATTTATACTTAAACCAGATATGGATATGAGCGAGAACTGTGCATTTATGGGGTTTCCACTACAAAAGGCAAGAGCAAGACAAACAAAACAAGATGGAAGCAACAGTAAATCACCCACCATTCCACTAGCAGTTCTGATTTGGCACTTGAATCTTAAATAACTCCTGAAACATTTGGAAAACTGGCTTGTTTTGATAAACAGAATTCACTTTAACATCTAACTGAACAAGTATTTTCTGCCAATTTTGTGTTTTCTTGAATTAGCATCAAGCTAATCGGGTTTATGAGAAGATTTGAGAGGTTCACGCTAATGCTAGTCACATGTTAACTGTAATTAGCCATTTAGAGGCATGTGAGGTATTACAATGAATTATATTTTGTCACAAAAGTTTTTCACTTGATGATAGTATTCTTAGCATAGCATCTGTGAAGATTGGTGCAGTTCAACGCACAGAAGTTGCTAGATTGCTAGTTCAGATGGCGGAAGTCAACATTAGCAGTTAGCAACAATGGTGGTATCATGTCCTGTGGAGTTTGGATGGTATGATAAGCTTAACTACAGTGGCCCTTCATCCCTGTATGTCGGATACATACAAGATGAACTAGTAATGTTGTATACGACAAGCACAGATTGATCAGTCATGTTCAGATCACGTGAGGAAAGACAGGAAAACACGATTCGGAGAAATGGATACATAGTACACTAGATGTACTGTATAAAACGTTCACATGCATTAGGAAAAGTTATTGGTTATTTTTGTTGAAAGCAGCATCAGAAGATCATTCATTTTCTACAGGGAGTTGGTTTCTGGGGATTGTCTTTAAGGTGTTTTTTTTTTTTTTTCTTTTTTTTTTTTTTTATGTGAGCATTAATTTATTTATATAGCATTTGAAGGCTCCCAGGAAGCATGTGGAGCTTGAAGCGTTTACAGGCACCTGTGTTTTATCTAAAGCAGACAAAATGAAAGAGAAATTAATAGAATAAACTGTGCTTGGCTGGATCCTGGATGTACACCCCTTATCTGCATCTCTGGTAAGTCCTTTCCCCCCCCTTCTGACCCTTTAGACAACGCTTTTAGACATGAAAAATACTATACGCAACCTCATTTTCACACACGAAGTGTGTCAGAATACAATTTATAATGAACTGCAAGTTTGACTTGTATTATCAGCATTGCCACAAGGGGTGCTATTGCGTAGAGTGTGTTTCTGGCCTTCAGGTGCACTCACATCCTGCTCTTTATGACTCATAATCACTTGTAAAATTAGCGGGAGTGGTTAATAATCAGAATTGGTCAGCTGCTTGAATTGGTGGTAAACATATTCCAATTTCAAGAGGCACCCATGGTTTTATGCGTAAATTGTTTAGTATTTTTCCATAAAGGCGTTTGTGTTTGCTTTGTTACTGACTTGTCGGCTTGTGAGTGATTCCATCTCAGGATCATTTGAAATGCAGTGTGAAGATGTGTAAAGTTGCACTGGAAAAGTTTATCGCGAACATTTTGTTATGTGGGTCTTGTGCTGTCGAGCATTGAAAGGATATGGCAGTTTGTGAAGAAGGCAGTGTGTGTGTGCTGTGTCTCACAGACAAGATAGAGCAGAATGCAAGCACACCAAAGCGTCACCCATCCTCTGATTTCTGTAAGATAATGTTTTATACCGTTTCTGTCCAGCAAAGGGTGTGATCCAGCCTGCAGCACTTCGTATATATTTCCTCAAGCACAGTCTAAAATATATTTCATATATATTTTCACATATTTATATATAGCATTTTTCTCATGAGATAATTAGTAAAACTGTCCATTGTTATGACTTTCTTTCAATCTGTTATAATTATGCATGTATACATATGCTCATATATGTACACATACATGCTGTTTTCATGCCTTTGGTGTTGGTTTGCTGTCTGCTTTGGATCCCGGGAGGCCATTTTCTGTATTGTCATTCCCTGAAGAGCTCACAAGGCACTCTTTACTATAAGAAAGAGGAAAAAAGACACAGACATTGTAGGATCAATGACAATTAAGAGTGTCCATGACAAAGAAAAGGAAACTAACTTTGCCTTGACATAAAAATGTCAATTTATCTGATACTGTTTTAAGGTTTGGTCGCATTTACTGGTGTTCTGAGAATTTTTAATAGTCACGAGATTGGGAATTTTGCATGTGGACAAAATATTTCCCCATGTAAATTTCACAACTGGTTCAAGCTGATCACGTGGATTCGCCAAGCTGACGAACTGAAAGTTCACTTCTCTGTGAGCTGTGCTACACTATTGACAATAGACAATGGACCTTTTTTTTTGCTCATTTCCTGTTTTATGTTTTAAAAATTTAAACTACTTAATGAAGTTTTCTTTTCAAGAATTTTACTCTTTTAATGTGAATGTATTATTAAAGGGATAATTCACCCAAAAATGAAAATTATCCCATGATTTACTCACCCTCAAGCAATCCTAGGCATATATGACTATCTTCTTTCAGAATATGGATATTTTTCTTACAAAAACCCACCGCTTTGCTTCAAAAGGCCTTTATTAACCCACTGGAGTTGTATGGATTACTTTTATTATGGATGGATGCATTTTATTTTTGCTTTAAAATGTGGCTCCCCATTCACAATCATTATAAAGCTGGTAGGAGCAAGGATATTTTTAAATATATCTCCAATTGTGTTCGTCTGAAAAAAAAAAGAAAGTCATATGCACCTAGGATGGCTTGAGGGTGAGTAAATCATGGGATAATTTTCATTTTTTGATGAACTAACCCTTAAAGTGTGATTCAGGATTTTAATTAATTTTATTTCAGACAGAGGATATAGGGAAATGTTGTCCTGGGAGGGATGACTCCTATTGCCATTACCCAGAATGCCTTATTGACATTTACTCAAAATGACAGAATGATATTTATTGACATTTGCTCTGGTCTCACAGGGGTTTTATAACAGTCACCATGTCAAAGTCACCAGACGGGCACTGGACCCTAGTGGGTCGCTTCTGTTAGTGTGCAGCACACATGCCACCATTTACAGAGAACAGCAGGGAGGATGACTCTGCATATTTCTCCGTGATATTGCAAACCATTGCCCATTGTAAATGAAAATGATCTATCTATCTATCTATCTATCTATCTATCACATCCAAATGTCATCCCTTACAAGTGTGCTATTAGTATACTTCTTTTAAACTAAAAATAAGAAAATATACTCTTAGTCTACTTTTTATGTACTTCTCAGAAATTTACTTAAAGGATTAGTTCACTTTCAAATGAAAATTTTCCCAAGCTTTACTCACCCTCAAGCCATCCTAGGTGTATATGACTTCTTTCTGATGAACACAATCGGAGATATATTAATAAATATCCTGACGCATCCGAGCTTTATAATGGCAGTGAGCAGGATCAACGAGTATGAGCTGAAGAAAGTGCCTCCATCCACATCCATCCATCATAAAAAATACTCCACACGTCTCCGGAGGGGGTTAATAAAGGCTTTCTGAAGCAAAGCTATGCGTTTGTGTAAAAAAAAAAAAAAATCAATATTTAACAAGTTATGAAGTAAAACATCTAGCTTCCACCAGACCGCCTTCCGTATTATAAAGCTCGGATGCATCCGGATATTTATTAATATATCTCAGATTGTGTTCATCAGAAAGAAGAAAGTCATACACCTAGGATGGCTTGAGGGTGAGTAAAGCTTGGGGTAATTTTCATTTGAAAGTGAACTAATCCTTTAAAATTACACTCAAGTATACTAGTCTAAGTATATTTGGCCTGTATACTTGTACTCAATCTTTTGATTGAAATATACTTAAAAGTATAATTATGTATTCTAAGTATACTTGGCCTGTGGTTGTGCTTACTCTTTTATTTAAATATTTTTTGCACATAGTTTTACATACTGTCTTATAAACTTACATTGTTTCATAATATTGATTTATAAAGAAAACCGATATGTTTCTAATTCTGAGTGAAATTCTGAGTCCACTCATAGTGTTCATAAGAATTTATTTCAAATCTACTTAACTCTTTTCCCGCCATTGATGAAATTTTCTGGCAATCCATGTTTTCACTGTTATACTGTAGGGGGCACTATATTGCATCTTCTGAAAGTACAGAATCTCCAGATCAAAACACAGGTGAAGAAGAACCCGAAACAAACGATAGAAGCATTGCTTACGTGCATGTAATCTAACGCGATCATTAGACATTCAACAGCATATAAATTAAAACTGCCTAACATTACCGAATGAAATGTCGACCCAGGAAGAGGTACGGGACTCTGCAAGCTATGGGGTGTTGATGGAAGTGATACTATGTCTATGCTTTGATCATCGTTCTAAATCCCATCCGGACCTAGTCTTTGACAAAAACGTGATTTTCTCAGCTTTTTGTTCAAAATGTTTTTTTTAAAGCAGACGCTCTGTTCTTTCTTTTGATAAACTGAATGTTCAGATATTCATACAACAAAATATGGTAACACTTTATTTTAAGGTCTTTTAACTAGTTGCTTATTAGCATGCATGTTACTAGAATATTGGCTATTTATTAGTACTTATTAAGCACATATTAATACCTTATTCTGCATGACCTTATTCTACATTCTTAATCCTACCCAATACCTAAACTTAACAACTTCCTTACTAACTATTAATAAGCAGTAAATTATGAGTTTATTGAGTGAAAAGTCGTAGTTAGTAGTTTATATGTGTTCACTATACTAAAGTGTTACCCAAAATATTCTGGGGACCATGAAAGTTTTGTGAAAACGATCAAAAATGCTGGCGCTGGCTGGCAACTTTTTAAAAAACGCTGGCAGGGAAAGAGTTAAAGTACAGTTAGAGGTATATTTCAAGAATAAAAAATAATACCTAAATAGGAACATAGTTGTATACTTAAAGTGCAAAAATAATATAAATATAAATAGCAAACCTCAATGATGTTATCACCCATATAGAGTACCTCAGGGATGACGTGTTTCTGTAGGCAAAACCTGGAAGCAAGTTGGCATTTTAGGACTTCCGGTTCCATCGCCCTAAAGTCTATGAGTTTTTTGAATGGGTTTTTGTTAAATTGCCTGAAATAAGGTCTGTGGTTAACAAAGTCTCTAAATATTTATATAAAACTATTTATTTAAATATAAATAAAACACACCAGTTATAACCCGCTTGTGATTTTTTAAACCTTTATTGTGTCTTAAAAACGGCGGTTGCTAACAAATTGCTAAAACTACTTCCTTTGGTGGGGACTTTAGACGTCATCATGACAAACAGGACATTTGAACAGCATTTCTCATGAAAAAGTGGATAAATACTCATACACAACACAGATCATAATCAGCAAGCATGTTTTTAAATAAAGTTGTTTTTTAAATAAAGTTTGAGGAAGCTTGGTGGTGGTGACGTTGATCCACGACCATGGTGTGCTGTGGTCCGTTTATAGCCTACTGTTAGCTTTTTATATCTGACGACTTTATTTAGGCTTCAAAATGTATAAATGTTGTGTTAACTTGTAAAGATTATCTTGATAGACAAAATGTTTAAGTGTCATAACCCTTTGTTAAACACAGCTTATTTTTTGCGATTTTCCAAAAGTCTATGGGAAAAATACATTGGCTTTCGATCGAGGGAACCCGTGCGCCGCTAACTTCCGGGTTGGCCTACAAAAACACGTCATCCCTGAGGTACTCTATATACTCAGACAATTTTTTTTATTTGCCTATTTAAATCCAAACAGTGACTTTATTTTTTTTTTTTTTTTTTGGGCCGGGCAGTATACTTCAACTTTATTTGAGTACACTTAATTAAATGAACTTGAAGTATAGATATATGTAGGGATGTATGTAACACAACCAAGTAGAAAACAAGGGCAGGTTAAAATTCATTGATTAGGTTTTGAAAAACCATAAAAAGTAATGGAAGTTTCATTACTGTAGAGTTTTTGACAAGATTTTGATAAAACTGACTTACTTCTTCTCCTGGACCTTGTTTAGAACGGCAATGACTACAGCTTTCACCACCATTATGAGAATGATCAGGCCTATGACCCCTCCGAGCACGGACACAATGATTAAGGTCAATGTGTTGTCCACCACTTTCACTGCAAAAACAAACATGTGTCGAGATGTTTTGAGTGGTATCAATTTGTAAAAAATATCAAGGGGGATGGTGTGGTCATTGGGGGTTGCGGCTACTGTACCTTAAACATTTTTATTTATTGGTTTAAAGAGTAGTAAAATAGGCATTATTCATTAAATTATTTATATCATTGTAGGACTGGATGAGTGACCACCAGACTTGAGGAAACCGATTGCCTTAAATTTAGCAAGTAAATTAGCTCATCATTTTGAGTTGATAAAACATACTACCACTTAGTAAAGGTACCTAGAAGTTACTTGGAAAACTTGAGTATTGGTAACAATTTTACAAGTTGAGTACTTAATTCAGTCAACTTAAAGATTTAAGTAAACAAAAGATTTTTCCTAACAAGCTTTTGCCTGCTTGATTGCCTTAAATTTCTCAAGCATGTTGTACTTAAAGTTGTAAGTTGTTTATACAAAGACATGCAAAAAGTGTTGGACCGCATTAAACTGCAGATACTATTAAAATACTTCACAAATATTTGAAATTTAGCTGAATTAAAAAAAACAAAAAAACATCTACTTAACATACTAAAAAAATATCACTGTAATACAGTTACTTCCTTTTACATAAAGCAACATGCAGTATTTTAACAATTTTTGTAGGTCTTCTTCTGGACTGAAGCACAGGCTCTACTCTTTAACACAATGGTGACCCACAAAACTCTACAGAAACCTTTTAAATCCCAACAGAACATCAAACACTAACAGATCCCACAAGATCTCAGCAGAGGAGGATTAAACAACAAAAACAGCATTACCAGATTCCCTTATTACTAACCAGATCATTTTCATAAGTGCACAAAAATTGTTACTGAGAATTAACAGATGTATATGAATGATTTGTTGAAAATAATAAAGTTTGATGTCACCATCATGGTGAACAGTGTTTGCTTTAGTTGGGCTCTTGACCTTGACTTTTAATGTTAGTGATTCTCTGGCTGCTGTAATTCAGTGCTTATAAGACACTGTTGTAATATGAAATATTAGCTGAAATATAAGAATGTTCTATTGGATCTGTACTGATGATATCATCATCAAATAGCCACAGATTTCATCCTATGGTTTATAACTGATCAAAAGTATGGCTTATCATCAAACTCAATTAAAGTTTTTTTTTTTTTTTATAAACACTGAAACCATAGCAGAAGAATAAGCCCTGTTGAGATCATATTTTTTTTTTTTAAACATAGGTGATCCTGGACCACAAAACCAGTCATAAGGGTCAATTTATACATCATCTGAAAGCTGAATAAATAAGCTTTCTATTGATGTATGGTTTGTTAAGACAATATTTGGCTGAGATACAACTATTTGAAAATCTGGAATCTGAGGGTGCAAAAAAATCAAAATATTGAAAAAATCGCCTTTAAAAGTTGTCCAAATGAAGTCCTTAGCAATGCATATCCACTCACAAAAATACATTTTTGATATATTTACAGTAGAAAATTTACAAAATATCTTGATGGAACATGATCGTTACTTAATGTCCTAATAAATTTTTGACATAAAAGAAAAATCAATCATTTTGACCCATACAACGCTGGCTATTGCTATAAATATACCCGTGTGATTTATGATTAGTTTTGTATTGTTTATAACCACTAAAACTATAGTAGGAGACTGAGCCCTGTTGAGATCATATCTTTTTTTTCAAACATATTTGGCAAAAAAAACATTTTGAGCTACTACAATGTTTAGACAGAGACATCAAGAATCAGTGTACAAATCTCAACAACGGTGACATGCTTCATGCTGCAATGCATGCTGGGAGCCATCATAGTATAAAACTCATCCATGGCTCCCAGCATGCATTGCAGCATGAAGCATGTCACTGTTGTTGAGATTTATACGCTGATTCAGTAATGCTTCTGCTGAGTTTTGTGGGTCACCATTGTGTTGAAGAGTAGAGCCTGTGTTTCAGTTCAAAAGAAGATCTCCAAGAGTTGTTAATATGCTACGTGTTGGTTTTTTTAAAAGACAGTAACTGTATTGCAGTGGTTTATCAAGTACTTTAAGCAGATTTTTTTTTTTTTTTGGCTAAATTTCATATTAAAAGTATTTGGACAGTATCCCCAGTTTAATAAATACACTTTTTGTACTTTGAGTAAAACATGCTTGAGAAATGTAAGGCAGTTTCCACATGATGTGAACAAGATTTTTAAGTAAACTATTTTCTTTGAGTTTAGTGTACTTAAATCTTTAAGTTGACTGAACTAAGTACTCAATTTGTAAATTACAAATTACCAATCCTCAAGATTTCTAAGTACTCTCTACTATGTGGTAGTATGTTTCATCAATTTAAAATGATGAGCTAATTTACTTGCTAAATTTAAGGCAATCGGTTTCCTTACGGTTTTTTTTTAAATGTAAGCCCATCAGTTTGATTAAGCTTTCTTTGGGGGGGTGGCTTTACAGAGGGGATGCTTTTTGTCATTTTTTTCAACAGGGGCGATGCCATTGCCATTCCTCCGCATCCCCCCTCAAATCGAGCCTTGGGTATAACACAACGGGAAGAATCATAATATTGTTTAAAATACATAATACTTGAGGCCTTTTGAAACTTACATTCGTCCACCACATAAAGAGTGAAAATTGCACTATGGTTGCGTTCCTTCTCCTTAGGGTTGCGGGCGAAGCAGATGTACTCTCCCTGGTCCTCGAAGGTGACGTTGTGCAGTAAGATGGAGATGTTACTGTGCTTGCTGGAGCCGACAAACTCCACCCGCTCATGATAGATTTTCACGTTAGGTTCTACTCCTTCTGCTGGGATAGTGGCCTCACAAAGCTGAGGAAATAGATCACAGGAAATAAATTAATGTCAAAAACATCAAACTAAGTGCCATGTATTTATTTTTGCTTGAATTCAGTTTTCAAGATAGCCTATTTCTCAAAACATATATAGTTTTTTTTAAATTAGCCTAAGACTAAACGTGTGCCATCTTGTGTTTGTCAAGCGTTCATTTTCATAGTGATGAAATAATCATTTGTTTACAGATTTTTTTTTTTTACAATAGCTTGGACAAATTTCTCAATTAGGTCACTTTTTCAAAAATTTACACATAGTGAGAACAACAGCCGTCTATGTGGGGTGAAATGTGGACCATTTATCATTGCTTTGGCACAAAATGCATTCAGTGACCAATTCTTTCGAATTACAAGAGTTATTTTCTCACAAAACCATCACCAAAACTATAGGGCTTTTCAACTGCGCTTAACCCCAGGTTATCAAACACCGCTTTTAACCCCGGAAAAGGGAATGTAAGCTTTTAACCCGGGGTTATGAAACCCTGTTCCGGAGCAAGGTTAGCACCACTTTTGCGGTGCCAAACTTGTGCAGTGTAAAACAACTCGGTGTTAGAATGTTATGATTAGACACTTAGCAACGGCTAACCAATAGCGTGCATCATTCTTACATGCTTTACAGTCACAGAAACACTAAATTTGGTGTTTGAGGGGAAAAATGTCAAATGCTGACAGAAAACGCAACAATTTGAGTGAAGAAGAGACCGTTTCATTCGTACCTTTATAGTCCCATTCAGTAAAAACTCGATGAGGATGCGCAATGTTAGAGTCTAAACAGGTCGCGTCATGCGTTTATCCAATCAATGACACTGACAACGCAAATATGCAAATAAGAACATTAACCCAGGGTTAAGGGATGTACATTGTGAAACGTCAGCTTATGAATACCCAGGATTAATTGTTAACCCCAGGTAAATTACGAGCAGTGTGAAACGTGAAGCATGATAGGATTCAGTTTACCTGGGGTTTAGAATGACCCAGGGTGAACAAGACATTAATTTTCTATATTTCTACAGTAAAACCATATTAAAATATATTCCAAGTCTAAAAAAAAAAAGAAATGCTATCAAAACACAATTACATGTAACTAAACATGTGTTTAGTCTTTCTGTCATTACCATCTATATACAAAAGAGAGAGAGAGAAAAAAAATTTTTTTGTTCTGTAATATAAACTTTTGACAACTTTTGCTAGTGTTTTGAATCATGTATGGAGTGTCTTGGTAGTTTAAGTGTATTTTGAAAGTGAAAGCTGAAAGTTGGTTAGGAGCAGTGTGAAGAAAAAGTGGCCTAAGGTCTAAATGGGTTTTAGCAATTGTAAAAAAAAAACAGTTGAGAAACGTCTGAATGTCTCACCTTAACCATTGTCCCATTGTCCTTGAACTGCCAGTTGAAGTAAAGGTTTTTAATGCCGATGCAGCTGCTGTAAGTGCAGGGTAAGAGCACTGAACTTCCATTCATCACTTCTACGAAATGGACCTTCCCTGTATTCACCTCCAAAGCCTGAGCGTACCACACTCCTGAGAGACACAGAGGAGAGAGGAACATTGATTATCAAAACTCTTCATCCTAATACAAACAGTTACCAGTGATTAAGAGACACTAGAGGTGCATCGATTTTTGGTCAAGATCTTGTATTGATAACGCAAGAGTCGAGCATTTTGTAAAGTATACTCCAGCACATCCCAAAGATATGTCTTCTTCTTTTATATTATGTATTTACATATTATTAGACTTGTTTTACCATCACTTTTGATATTATTGTTTTTTCTCTCTTTTGTTTCAGATTTAATTCATTGTAATCCTTTGCCTAGTAAAAACACAGTAATGGATATAAATCTAGAGAGAGTGATAAAGAGGGGTAGTAACTGGTGACCTACAAGCTCTCGTTGTATCTCTAATTGTCAGCTGCTATTTAGCTTTCTTTTACAAAAGAAGTGACAAAATTATTCTTAAAACAGGATTTGTGTGTGACCGGCTTATTTTGCTGACCTGTAGATATCAAGAGAGCAGTTATGACAGAGACAATGAGCAGGACATTTGTGTCTTAACCTATGTGCTAATGGGTCAACAAGAGGCTTAACAGTTCATAAACATGTTGTATTCCCAATGAGAAAAAGCTATTCAGTATGACATGCAGAGTTATTTTCTGACCCAGCTCTGGTATTCATAGCATGTGTCTGAGAGCCATTGCGGGAAGGACTATTTTTAAATGCTTCCATCAGTGTTTAATTTCACAAGCATGACTCTGGTGTTAGCATGTAGCTAGGTTATCATTTTGATACTCTAAGCAGAAAAACACACAATGTTTTGGGGTGGAATTAGTCCTACACATTTTTGGAGATGGAACTATTTCATATCAATACTTTTTTGGTACTGTATAAGTGTAGTTGACTTGAAATTTCAAGTGGTTGTCCTGTGGTGTAACATGCTATAATTTATATTAAACATTTCCCAATTCTTCTATAGTTATATATGTGCAGTTTTTATGACCTCATAAGAATACACTAACAAAATTGATATTTGTTCTTTTAAAAATAAACTATTTAGAAACCAGGATCATTTTAAAAATCGAGAGAAACAGATCTTTGAGAGAAGGAACTTTAAGGAACTTCAGAAAGACATACACTTTCAATGATAAATATCATGTACATTATAATCTAAAATCTTAAACGTATTTTAAAGGGTTAGTTCACCCAAAAATGAAAATTCTGTCATTTATTACTCACCCTCATGCCGTTCCACACCCGTAAGACCTTTGTTAATCTTCGGAAAGCAAATTGAGATATTTTTGTTGAAATCCGATGGCTCTGTGAGGCTTACATAGGGAGCAATGACATTTCCTCTTTCAAGGTCCATAAAGGTACTAAAAACATATTTAAATCAGTTCATGTGAGTACAGTGGTTCAATAATATCTGAAGCTTCATGAAGCAGTGTTTTGAAATCAGCCACCACTAAATAGGTCTTTATTTTGTTTTTTTTTGGCGCACCAAAAATATTCTCGTCGCTTTATAATATTAATATTGAACCACTGTACTCACATGAACTGATTTAAATATGTTTTTAGTACCTTTATGGATCTTGAGAGAGGAAATGTCATTTCTGGCTATGGAGGCCTCACGGAGCCATCGGATTTCAACAAAAATATCTCAATTTGCTTTCCGAAGATTAACAAAGGTCTTACGGGTGTGGAACGGCATTTTCATTTTTGGGTGAACTAACCCTTTAACTATCCATAAATGTATGGTTATATTTAGGGGTGATATATCAGTACCATAGTTATTTTAATTGTACATGCACATTTTCTGTATTTTTACATTCATGTTGGTGTTTTATTTTTTTTAATGTATTATTCATTTATTAAGGGTATGCTATGTAACTCTTCCCCCCTTTTATTACTCAACAGGTGTTGAGCGGATTCATAAATAGTAATCAATGACACTCTTCACCGAGTGCTTACACAGATACACATGGATCCGAACTGGATGCAGTAAATGGGCCTGGATTCGAACACCACGCTCAGCACACAAAACAACTCACGTGGACAGAACAGCGCACGGCCCAAGCGAACTCGGAACGGCAGGTGCACAATGACAAGACAAGACATGGGGTGCTAGAGCTCTGTCACCAAACCAAGAATAAACAGAACGAAGTGACAGAACCCTGACACAACCAAAACAATGTTCTTCCGCAAAACGCATGCAGTTTGTTTTTTTAACCACTAGAGGGTCAAAAGTTACATAGTGTAACTTTAAATTAAAATAATGAAAATATGAATGAAATAAAATGAAAATATCGATATTGGCCAGAATTTTTATACGACTGCATCTGATATATTTTTAATTTTGCTCTTCCTAAGTTCTTCACAATATATCGTGGGATTGGTTTTACCATAAAGGATATCTCAGAAGATAATTTTTCTACCTTTAACCTGAGATAGATCGGAAAAGGCTTTGATGCCCAAAAACTTAAGGCCCGTTCACACCAAGAACAATAACTATAAAGATAACGATAAAGATATAGTTCTAAAAATCATTCTAAATATAAAAGAATAGCACTGTCCACACCACAGCTATAACGATATAGAGAAATTATATCATTGGGATCACTTTTAGAACCATTTTTTCCAGCTTTTGAAAGATAAAACACTGACAGCCAATCAGAATCCATTCTAATTTAAGGACTCGCGCATTTAAAATGGCAGATGACATTGCAGAGAAGTTAATCGCCGAGGTCCAGAAAAAGCCACCACTGTTTGACAAGTCAAACCTGCTTTTCAAGGATACTTTAAAGAAAATAGATATATGGATATATGGAAAACAATCGGTCATACCCTTGGAATAAATGGTGAGAAGTATTAACGATGAGATCATTATGCCAGGCTAGCAAACAGTGTAACATAAAATTACCTCAGGTATCCAGCGCTAGTTTCGACAACATTGTCCTGACTAGGCGTTTTTTTTTTTTATTCCACTATATTGACTTCGTCAGATAAATTCACTGTTTGATCAATTACACTAGCTATATTCACTCGAAACATAGCATGCTGAGGACATCTGCTGGTTAAAGCCGTGTAAATGCAACAAGAACAGCAAAATCATGTTGTACACACCTTGAAACCGCAGCACGTGAGCATAGAATAAACAGACAACTATCGTTAGTTAGTGTGAATGCAAATATAGTTATTGTTATAGTTATCTTTATAGTTATAATTCTTGGTGTGAACAGGCCCTTAGGAAGGCAGTAGAGACATAGTCAAACTTAAGGCAAGCCGGTTCAGATCAAATAGCCTTGACTTTTGATGACGCTGGTTTGTAAGATCCAGGGTTCAAGGAAGATAACAGCCTCTTCACCAAGATCATATGCCTGCCTCCTGTCTGCTGCTTTCTGTCTATTGATCTTTGCTCATAGATGGATGGCCAGCCATTATAGTGCACTTAGTCATCGACGAGGACACTCTAAAGCTCAGAGAGTTCATTTCTGAGCCTGTCATCACACTGACATACACAGATACTGCACTCAGAACAGATGCGCAAATCGAAGATGCTGTCAAAAGGACAGTTGATGTGATCATTCTCCTCCTTTTGGAGATTTTTTTTTTTTCAGTTGTTTTTAATCACTTTTTCTCCTTCAATCAACTAATTTGTTATGGTCTCCTTTAAAAGCGTTATAGGCTACAATAAAGAGGTCAATTTATAATGCTACTAACATGTTTTTTTTTTTTTTTTTGCCCAAAACAGTAGCCATACAAATAAATGTATCATAACTGAAATATTAACGAAACAAAAGAATGATATAAAGATTTGATGTTTGACTACAAATTTTGATGTTTGCTTGGCAAAGCCTGGCCTGAAAGTAGTTTTAAAAGCTTGAGGTTTGAAGGTTTTACTGTTAGACAGACAGACAGAAAGATGCCAGATGACGGCAGGAAAACCAATTAAAACATATTAGCAAGTTTCTACCATGTTTTAGCATTGTGCTAACTTGTTTCTAGCATGTTTTAGCATGCTGATAATACATTGCTAGGCATTAATAGTATGTTTAAACACAATTTTAATATGTTTTAACATAACTTGTTCCTAGCATCTTTGACATGTTGCTAATTAACATATTCATGTTTCAACACATTGCTAAAATGTTCTAACATGTTACTAACATGTTTCTAGCATGTTTTTAACACACTGCTAACAATCCAAGCTAACAAAAATATGTTCTATAAATGTTTTGCTAATGTTCCAATTGACCCTTTGCCAGGAGTTTGATTGACAGGCGATCTAACCAATCATAACACTGAATCTGCCATTATGTCCGACAATGCAATCAGGGGAGTTAGTAGATTAACCAAGCGGCAACCTCCCCCAGTTTCTCTTGAAGCCAATACGGTAGTGACTTAAACTGCAATTCATCGACTGGCCGCTAGGACAAGCTCCAAAAGAGAGCAGAATCTCACATGTCCCATGTTAAAATGCCCAACTTTACAACAGAAAAAAACATGTTTACAGCTGGTACAAATTGTGGTTTTGGTCTATACTGCTAATTTTGCCCTTCATGACAACTCTGAGGGGGGTGAATTTTTTTATAACTCATCCGTTTAAATTATATTAAGCCTTAAAGTTCTGCATAATTAAGGGCGTGGTCACTTGAGTGACAGGTCAATTGCCTCTGCTGTCTGTGACTGTGAGCCGTCACTTTACCTCAGCTAATTCCAGCTGCTGAATTTGGCATCTCTGCCATGTTTGTGCTTTTTTCAGGATTATTTTATACAATTATAAAATAATGGCTTGCTGTGATAACGATCGAGACTCGAGACAGATTTGCGTCTGTGTTGATGTGCATGCATGCGGAAGATAAACAACACACGTTGTTGGATCGTGGCATTGGCTGAAAGTTTTGTTTGTGAGATTTACTACAGTGACAATGTTGGGAGGATATAAAACTCCGACAGCACTGCTTGGATATTATAACTAAAACTGCTGCATTTTGAAAAATTATACTTTGTTTGTGAGATATATACGATCATATACAGTTTTACAACATAAACGCTGCTCAGATTGCATAATTTCTAGAAGAACGATTATGGAGAGCAGATCATTTTGAAGAAATGTGATGCAAACAATGGATAATACATTTATTTAACACTTTTGTGGACAAAAAGTACTGATTTTTGTTTTTCTATGGACACTCATGGACATTTTACCCAAGTGCCACGGATTGGATTCATCTCGCAATCGTTATTATAAATGTATGAAGTCCTGTTTGATTTTTCGTGTTTTCATTTGCACACCTGACACAAATTACAATTACTGGTGCTGGAGCATCTATATCGTAAAAAATACACTGTAGATTGACAGTAAACCTTTAGAACTTGATATAACTTGTTATCTTTATTAATATTTTAGATAGTATCTAAGATAGATAGCTCCTTTGCCTGGTAACATGATCACGTCGAGTTAGGCGGGCGTGGTTTCAGCAACCAGGCACCTCAGTTCCAACCATATTCCACCTCTTTGCCCATTTTCAGTTATCCGGGAGTATCGCGCTGCTAAGATGGCAACAGCCTCATTTTCACTTCAAAAATGCTCTTCAGAAATCTATGGGTGACGTCACGGACACTACGTCCATATTTTTTTTACAGTGTATGAGATTAACGTCGGTGGACATGAACGTGAAAAATGGTGTGTATTGACGTCTTTCCACAAAATTCCTTCTGATGTTCATTTATGTTTATTTGATGCTAGAAATTAAAACTGAACATAAAATGAACTGAGGCACTACAGCGATCTGTAATGACACATTAAAGAGCCACAAAACGTTATTGTTTAAATTTCTTTAAAAAAAAATTACAAAATTTGAGACTATGTTTCATATCAAAAGTAACCTGCTCTGTCTTGTCTGTCGACGCGTTGTCAGTGTCCTCTTTGCTCCGCGATGTATTTTTCACTGCGTGAGAACATGATGTTTGGGGTGAGAGCAGCATGGCTTGTCGAACATAACAACAGTAACTAAAGGGGGCGGGTCTTTAAGAAACGGTCAATTAAGTGATAAAAACGTTATTTCTGAATGTGTACTTCATAAAGTTTTAAATACGGATATTTTTCTTACAAAAAAGCATCGCTTCACTACAGAAGGCCTTTATTAACCCCCTGGAGCCATATGGATTACTTTTTATGATGGATGAATGCATTTATTTTGGGCTTCAAAACACACCAACAGGTTCAACAAATGGTTCACTACCATTATAAATCTTTGGAGAGCACGGATATTTTTGTGTTTTTCTGAAAGAAGATAGTCATATACACCTAAGATGGCTTGAGGGTGAGTAAATCATGGGATAATTTTCATTTTTGGGTGAACTAACCCTTTAAGCAAACATTCCATTTTATAATTTTGCAAACATTATGGAAAAGTTCCTTTTGAAAGTTCTCTAAACATTTTGCATGTTGTCAAGCCAACATAATTCACACCAAATAAATGATTAGGCCTGCTATTATATTACTTGTGCAGAAAACACGAAAAATGAGAAACAAGCACATATGGCAAGGAAGTGTTTGCAAACATTCTATCCTGAGAAAGAGCAGAAGAAAGTGGAAAGCAGGAACATGTCTGTTCCTCTGCAGTCTGGAAAATCATTTTTATTGCTTTTCATCACTCTGTTATAAAAAACAATTAATGACTTAACAGCCCAGTGGTTTTGATAATTAATCTAACCACAGCAATTGGGAACAAGTGCTGAACAAGACCTCTCACTGCTGCGGATAGCACCTTCAGCAGTGTGGATCCATTTGCAACCGCTTACATTTACACCTCAACAAAACTCTGACCACCCAATCATGGTGAGGAAGCAGAATAGATGTTATTTTTCCAAACACCACAAGACGTAATGATAACTAAGGGAAAGTCTGCCAAACTGTGCTGTTCTAGCTCTGCATATTTACTTTTATATATAACGTTAAAGCTCTGGGAAAGAAATGATGACTAAATCAGCGGATTACTTGTGTGTGTCCATCATATGACTTGGTGTGTCTAATCTACAAGCTGGCTTAATTAAACGCTAACCTTCATCCCCGCAGTCTCCATTCCATTTCATCATTTTCACTGCCATTGTGTTTGGATAAATTCCTCAACTTAATTATTAAATCCTACAATGTTTTCATTCAGTCACAGTGGAATTTAATTAAAACCCAATCTCATTTCAGCAATAGCCCTACATGAACACCATCTCCCTCCCTCTTTATCTCTATGATTTGTTGAACAGTAAATTTTCGGTGGCCGATGTTATTTATTGCCTTTGTCTGCTGGCAGTTGGCCACAGCTGTCCTTGGGGTGCTATGTTATTTATAGAGTGGATCGAGGCACCCTGTATATTCACTCTAACCCGTTTAGCGTGGGTGACATGCCATTCTGTGTGCCATGATGGCATTATCAACACCAAAGCAGAACGAGAAAGTTCATGGTCACTGAACTTTCACGGCTCAAACATGCACTTTAGTCTGGGACTAGGCTTAAGCCTTGTCTGTGAAACCAGAGGCAAGTTAAACTAGCCTAAGTGAAAATGAGAAATGTTGCCTTGGAAGCTACCTGAAATAAAATAAGTTTATTTGTTTAGTATGTTATCATTATCTTTATAGTTATCCTTCTTGGAGTGAACAGGCCTTTAGTGCGCCAACTGTTTTTTCTCTCTCGATGCATTGACAACAAATTCTGCCGATTCATGCATCATTCTCGAAAAAATGGACCATTTGGGAGCAGACGTCACAGTTATGCCACTTGCTGCTGCACACACATTGTGGTGAAGAAAAACAGTGGTAACAAATCAAGTGGAGGAAAAATCCATGGAATAAGAGAAAAAAATGGCTTGTTGTACCTTTGGATGTCAAAATTGGAATGCAAAAAAAGATAGGCTAGTCTTCACTTTTATAGAATAATGTCATCACCCTTTGAACAGGGCCAGATCTAGGCATGGGCCCAAACGTCTGTCTTGCCCACCCAATCAGAATTGAGACACAGATAGTGTTAATCTGTTTTTTTTTTACGATTTGTGCATTGATTAAAAACAAACAGTTGTGGTCTGTGTGTTGAGAAGGTTGATGATGAAGGCTAAATATGTAAGCTTGTTTCCACCATGGAATAAAAACATTTAAAAGATAAAAGACTTTTTATCTCACAATTCTGACTTTTTTCTCGCAATTGCGAGTTTACATTTCACAATTCAGATTTTTTTTTTCTCAGAATTGCTACATATAAACTCGCAATTGCGAGGTATAAAGTCAGAATTGCGAGATACAAACTCGTAAAATTGTGAAAAAGACTGACTTTTTACTCAGAATTGCTAGTTATAAAGTCAGAATTGTGAGATATAAAGTCAGAATTCCGGGATATAAACGCAATTGCGTGTTATAATGAAAAAAATAAACTCGCAATTCTGACTTTTGCGAGTTTATATGACTCAATTCTGACTTTATATCACGCAATTCTGACTTTATAACATGCAATTGCGAGTTTATATGACTCAATTCTGACTTTATATCACGCAATTGCGAGTTTATATTACTCAATTTTGACTTTATATCACGCAATTGCGAGTTTATATTACTCAATTCTGACTTACCCTTATATCACACAATTCTGACTTTATAACATGCAATTGTGAGTTTATATGACTCAATTCTGACTTTATATCACACAATTCTGACTTTATATCACACAATTCTGACTTTATAGCACGCAATTCTGACTCAATTTTGACTTTATATCACGCAATTCTGACTTTATATCACACAATTCTGACTTTATAGCACGCAATTCTGACTCAATTTTGACTTTATATCACACAATTCTGACTTTATATCACGCAATTGCGAGTTTATATTATGCAATTCTGACTTTATATCACACAATTCTGACTTTATATCATGCAATTCTGACTTTATATCACACAAATTTGACTTTATATCACACAATTCTGACTTTATAGCACGCAATTCTGACTCAATTTTGACTTTATATCACGCAATTCTGACTTTATATCACACAATTCTGACTTTATATCACGCAATTGCGAGTTTATATCACACAATTCTGACTTTATATTACTCAATTTTGACTTTATATCACGCAATTCTGACTTTATATCACACAATTTTGACTTTATATCACACAATTCTGACTTTATCCATGTGGATCAGTGTTAAAACATGAGATGCAGGTCAGTGAAGCAAAAATAAACGCAAAGTCTAAGAGACTCGTTTTTTAAAAGTTGAACTTGCAAAACTCTCTCTCTCTCTCTCTCTTTTTTTTTTTTTTTTGCTGAATTAAACATCTATGACTCTTGTGAATCAAAGTGATTTGCTGTCTAACCGAAGATTCATACCCTTATCATCATCTCTTCTTAAAGTTGCGACGAAACGGTAGTAGTTTTAACCATACTTATGTACATTTGAATAAAGGGTGGAGACTTGGTTCTATCCAAAGGGATGGGGTTTAAGGTGATTATTTGATGGAGAAGCCTGGCATACAGTACATCGCCAAGGGAAATCTGTCACTGAATGATTTAGTCATGACATTTTGATTAAAAATATGAGGTAAAAAAATGAAACTTGTGCAAGGATGAATTGTTCACAATAAGACCAATAACATTCATTTAGAAAATAAATGGGGTGAAATTTCATTTAATGCAGACTTTAATGTCTCTAACCTTCACCTTGCCCCTAAAGGTCCATTAACTGTTCTGTACCCATAATTCCTTGCCTCAGATCTCTTAAACTCGCATTAAATAAGAGCACACATCAACCTGACCTGCAAACGCACATACAAAAATTCCCAGAGGAGAATATTCACAGTCACCTGTGGGTAGGAAATGGGGCTGATGGAAATGTGAAATTTGGATTATATTCACTTAATTCTTTGTTTACAGTTTTTGCCTTCTGACAGGGTGAGTTTGGGTGGCAACAGACGGAGGAGAAAGACCTAGATGCTCTCTGACTGTGGAACAGATGTCTCATTGAGACCAACATGTGCTGCTGTGCCAGTCAAGATTGATACAAACTCACACATGCTTCTCTTCCAAACACAGTATCTTTTGAGTGAATATTTGTTTGATAACCAGACAATGTCAAAGGACTGCCTAACATGTAATCATTCAGCCAAAAGGAGATGCTGTTTATACACTTGATTATAACATGCTTTTCTACTTCGGCTGCCCACTTATTTACTGATTTAATTATCTTAGTGAGGTTGTGTATCTTTCAAAACTGAACCAAATGCCTCTTAAAATGCCAAAAAATGTCTAGTTTAAAATTAAATAGACCTGAAATGGATTGTAATTCATTTAAGTGTAGTTAATACAGTGATACCTGCCACCTGAACAATGGTCCCTCCTTATACTGTTGCAAAAGCTGAACATCAGTAAATAATTCATCTTCTCAACGCAACCTCTTTTTTTGCTGAGGGGACTGTTTCAGGATGAGTTCACTTTTACCTCCGGGTGAGGTCAGCATCTGGGGAACACTCTGATTTGCCTTTTATTTTTGCCTTTTATGCCAGGTCTTTAAACTATCTGAAATTCTGAGCGGTGGCTTTTCACCATCCACATCCACTTAAAAGTGCCCCACGTTTCTCAAAGCCATAACATCCTCTTTCTCCTTCCTTCTTCTGGCCAGATTTCCTCCGAACTCACTCCTCACACTGCCCTTTTATCCCAGTCTTCATATCCAGCCATTTCACTTTCACTTCATGCTTTTTCTGCACTGTAAAAATCCTGTTAAACTTTTGGTAAAAAACTGTGCTGCCAAAAAATTCCTATGCTCATCAAGGGTGCATTTATTTGATCAAAAATAAAGTAAAACAGTAATACTGTGAGATGTTATGACAATTTAAAATAACTGTTTTCTAGTTTAATATATTTGCATTCTTGCATTCATCTCCTCTTAAATGACTAAATGATTTTTTTTTTTTTTTTTTTCATATAGCCGGCACCATCAGCATTGCTGCTGGTCTTTCCTCCCCATTCATTCTCCATCCCTCCATCTTCTCTCTGTACCTCCATTCACCCCTTCTCATTCCATTGGCCCTAATTCCCCCTGAGAGACTCTGAGTGCAGTCTACAGGAAAAGAGGAAGGGGCTCCGGCTTACAGTAATGCTGTCTCACTTAATGTACAGACTGCGGCATTGCGCTGAGATGGGAAGCACATCGTTCTGATCATTTTACCACAAGCCACTTTGTCAAGTGGTTTCCGTTTTTATTGATGGATGACTTGCAAGCAGATGGTCCAGGTTGTTTAAAGTTTTTTATGGATGGGCAGTCAGTTAGTCATAGATTCCCACAGGAAAGAAAAATGACAAATGAGATGTCTTTATGGACATCTTCTAGATTCTCTTCTAGAATCTTATTTTGTTTCAGCCTCCAATATTGTTCACCTATGAAAAATGCCTCAGTAATCTCACATAAGTCTCCTCTAGAGTTTTAGTGTCTCATTGTCTCAAACTGTGTTCAGATTTGCCAAATGGCAAGTTTGAAATCATAAGTCAGAGATTTCAATAAGAAATTAAACATTTATCATCAGAGGTCTTCAATCCTGCTCCTGGGGACCCACTGTCCTGCAAAGTTTATTTCGAACCTGCTTCAGTACACCTGAGCTTGATTAGCTTATTAAGCTGTGTTTGATTAGGGTTGGAACTGAACTCTGCAGGACAGTGGCTGTGTCCGAAAACTGAAAAATGCTGCCTTCGGAGGATGCATTCCACGTCCAAACCCAATGTTAGCTTCACTTCCTGTCTCCTCAGATACCCTCACCTGATCATTTTTGAAGGCAGCACAGATGTAACCGAAGGTCAGCTGACTCAAGCGGCTCAAAGGAAGGAACTCGAAGAGCCCTGAGCACGGTGGAGAGGTCCCATGATGAAACTGAGCAAGGGCAGGGAGGATTCAACCTCCTAGCTCCTCTGAGAAACTTAAAGACAAGGTCGTATTTTCCAATTGATTGGCCAGCCATCAGAGCTTGATTTGTATTATGGCTGCCACATACACTTTGAGTGTGCAGGGGGTTCACCCACCATGCAGCAGTTCCTGCAGGAACTTGAGGATTGATACAATCTCGCAATTGTTGTGGTCTAAATTCCAAGCTGAACACCAGCTAGAGAAATTAAACCATTTCTGGGAATAAAGGCGCCTCGTGGAGGGGCCCCTCACCTCTGAGATTGTTCTCATGACCCCTTGGGGGAATCCTGACAGCTCCCGTCGAGGAGCCATACATGTACTGTAGGTCCCACAACTCCGGACGTGGGTGCCAAATTGCACTTGCACTTGGGAGAGGAGGTCTCTCCTCAGCAGTATGGACCATGGAGGTGCTGACAGCAGCTGCATCATTTCTGGGAACCAAGGCTGGCTTTGCCAGTGTGGTGCCACCAGAAGGACTGAGCATTTATTTTCTCTGATCCACTTGAGGACTGCGAGACCAGGCATACAGGAGGGAAGGCATAAAGGCGTAGGCGAGGCCATTCCTGGGCCAGCACGTCTGTTTCCTTCGAAAAATATGTCTGGCAGTGGGAGTTCTCTTCCGTTCCGAAGAGATCCACGTCTGCTCGACCGAAGGAGTGCCATATTGCATTCACAGTCTGGGGGTGGAGTCTCCACTCCCTAGGCAGTGGCCCTCCACAGGACAGCATGTCCGCTCCTATATTCAAGGAGCCTGGCACGTGAACTGCCCTCAGTGAGTGGAGGTTCCTCTGTGCCCATCGGAGAAGGTGGCTCACCAGTCTGTGAAGAGGGTGACAACTGACACCTCCTTGGTTGTTTATAAAGGCAACCACCGTCCTGCTGTCCGAGTGGACCAGGACATGATGACCCCTGAGTTCTGTCCAGAGTTCTGTCCCCTGGCTCCTGCCAAAATTGACTACACATGGAGACGCATTTAGATGTATACATAAAAAATTTATATCAGATAGGCATTTTATCCAGACAGATCTGGTGTTTTGGGAGCCTGAAACTGCATAAATCTGAAAACGACACCCTCGCGTTTTTGTGTGTACAGCTAATCCGTATATTTTGTGAAACAATGTTTTGTGATTCTCAGTTTTTAGTGGCAGAATTACAGAGCCACATCATTTTGAATCAGTTTCAGTGGTTTCATATGTATGCAGATATTTTTTGAGATGAGGAAAAAAAAAATCAGATAGGGAAAGCTATGGCTTCATGTGGATGTGACCTAAGTTGCTCAGGTGACTGAGAAACACTGTGAGCGCATAGCTCCTGCCTCAACTGGGCTAGAAGCAGCCAATCATCGAGGTAGAATCCCGTCTGTCGCAGAGGGTAGAAAGCCACATCTACGCATTCCATAAAAGTAGGCAGAGCTACAGAAAGTCCGAATGGAAGGACTGTATATTGGTATGCCACCCCCTCAAACGCAAATCTCAAGAACGGTCTATGGTGGGGGCCTATCTGGATATGAAAGTAAGTGTCTTTCAGATCCACTGATATAAACCATTCCCCGGGGCAAATGTGTGCAAGGATTTGTTTCATCGTTAACATTCTGAACAGCCATCTCATGAGGGCATGGTTCTGATATCTCAAATCGAGAATGGGCCTGAGGCCACCATCTTTCTTGGGAACGAGGAAGTAGTAGCTGTAAAAGCCTGACTCACTGTGTTCCATGGGAACCCTCTCCACGGCGCCTTTTTCTAGCAGAGACGGAACTTCAGCTCATAGGACATTAGAACTGTCGTCTGACACAGAGGAGTGAATCAAGCCCATGAAGCGTGGTGGTTTGCAAGCAAATTGGAGCAAGTAGCCTCGTTCTGTTATCCCCAATATCCCCTTTTCGTGAAAATGTAAAATGTCAGAAGAGCTAAAGGCTGCATCTCATGCTGGGGCGGGAGAGCTGCATTGAAAGGAAGGGAAATGCTGTTTTCGTGAGAATGCAAACATTTTGCTTGATATGTTACAGGCCACCTCTCGCACTGGAGTGGAGAGCGGCGCCTGTTATAGCATTGAGAGGAGGAGGAATGCTTTTTTTGTGAGAATGTACAAATTTTGTTTAGTTCGCTATCACAGCAATAAGGGGTTTGGGTGCGCACACTGGTGGGGCAGGCCCAGAACTGGCAACAAACACATTGTTTTCAGTGCCCTGAGCTGAAGAGGGGACTGGAAGACGGGCACGTCAGCGGGGCCATTCTGTAGCGACTAGAGGCTGTGGACGAGCTGGATCTTTTCGGCAGGATGTCACGCATATCCTGTGATGACTTCTGTGCCTCAATATAGCGCTCTGAAAAGCCGTCCACCATGGAGCCGAACAGGCCGGACGGGGAGACGGGGGAGTCCAGAAGAGCCTGTCCCGAGTGGTGTCCCGGCTGCAGGTACCACTCATCAAGTCAGCTGTGAGTGGGCTCTTCTGGGGGTGACCAGTCTAAGCCAAGCTCTTGAACATCTTTAGTGAAGACTTGCATGGGGCTGCGCGTCATCTGGCTCTTTAATAGGTGGGAGGGCGGAGTCATTGCCAGACTTCGCCCAGTCACCACACTCAGAAGTGGTTAGAGACATCGAATCCAATTCATCATTAGACTTGCCAAATGAGTGAGTCTGTAAGTGTCGCCTCAGCATGGGTGCGACCCAGGCATGGGACGCACTCGGTGTGCTCGTCAGGCGCAGGCCTAACTTTAGTAAATTAAATAAAAATGTATAAAAAATGGTCTAAAAAGCTATTTAATGGCCCAAAAAAAATTATTCTACGGTTAAGATGAAATAAAATAAAAACAATAAAATAAAATAAAATAAAATCTTAGGCATTATAAAATGAAAAACAAAGTTTCAAAAAGAAATTATATTATTCTGTCATAGATCTGATTCACATAATAACTTCCCATTACAGCTACACCCACCATTCTACTGACTATCACTCTAGAGAACAAAACTAATTAAAGCAAACAATCCCCCTTTCTCCCATTACTCTGCCCCTCATAAGCATCTTTCTCTTTCCCTTATTCAGGCCATCAATTTTCAGTCAGCTATCATATCTCATTATCTCTATCCCTGACAAGCCATTCCCTTGACTATAAGTTAAAGTTCTTCATTGCGATGTCAGGGACTGACAGCGAATAATGTAACAGTTGTGAGCAGATTTTGTGTAATTTTCTCTTATATGTTACATCGGTACGCTATGATATTGAGGTGCTAAAAGAGTCAAAATGTGTTATACCTTGAAAAAATATATATGTATTTGACAAATGCAGGTATGTAGCAGCCACGAGACCCACTTGTGATTCTGTATTTCATTTAAAATGGATGTGTTTACATCTGATAGTGCTCCTATTAATTAAAGCCAGATCAATTGTGTGTGTAAAGTATATGTGTGCTGTTAATTTATTTGAACAGTGAGATGCTCGACAGATATTCAAATGTTTTAAATTCATTTATAAGATGCCAAACATCATGCTGATTTATTATATAAAGGTAATGAAGTTGTAGGTTCCCAGACCTAAAAACAGAAATTAATTAAATAAAAAACACCAACAGTATAAATGAAACAACATTTTAGTGGGAGCATATATATGAAACAACTAAGTAGAAATGAGAGACAAGGTACACCAGAATCCTTTCTGGAAATATCACTGTATATTTTTTATTTGCAATATTTATATGATATTGCATATAAAGATATTTATAACATTTATTAAGACATTGCCTGACTAATTTATTACCCCTTTTTACCCTATAAATATTTTAATCACCACTTAAGAATTGTTTTTATTTTATTTTTTTTCATATTCAGTACACACTTACTTGCATGTTCATGTCTATTTATACTTGGCTTTATGTCCATTAATACTTTTGCTTTAAGCAGGTTGCCCCATGCAACTGAAAATTTGAGACTGCTCAGTGTTTTTGGGTGGCAAATGTAGGGCCCAATTCCACATTTTGATTTGTTTCTGATTCACAAGCTCTTGACTTGAAGCTCATCTTACATAATGTTAAAGGCCTTGATATACTCATAGCAAAGTTCTTTTTTGTTCTTCGCTTAGGGCTTAAAACAAAGTACAGTTAGCAAACATCCGACACCGCCCACTCTGCTGAGAGCAACGTTTAGATGAATATGTAAATATGTGCTGCAAGCTTTCAACTCAATAACAAAATAAACAGCAAACATTTTTTTTTTTAATAAAGCATAAGAAAAGCATCACGTCATGATCATTTATATAGCACCTTATACAATAGATTACTTAAAATCAAGCAGATTTACTATATTAAACATTAAAAGTGTCAGTGTCTCATTTCATCAGAAGTGCAACTTCATTTTCTACAATAAAGCGGCTCTCCAGTGTGTTCCTTTTTTTTACTTGCGAACATCTGACCTTGACGGACTGAACAGGAGAAATGAACCAAAAGATTTCCATATGAAAGAAGGCAGAGCCTCCGCACACACCTACCTATTACGTAATCGTCACGGATTGCCACGGTAGTACAAAGGTGTTTACCAGCCCTAGCAAACTTTTCCGGAAAGTTCGCTTTGGCAAGCTGTTTCAAACTCCCAAAGAGAACCCCAAACTTTTCCGGAAAGTTCGCTTTGGCAAGCTGTTTCGAACTCCCAAAAAAAACTCCAAATGAACATTTTTTTGGCCTGATATTGTTCAGAATGTCACATCAGTTCGTTCTTCTATTTCACTTGAAGTATATTGGGGCCTTAAGTGTATTTTTTCTTAAAAAGTAAATAAATAAATAAATAAAATTAAAAAAAGTGTAAAGATTGATTGTTGGAGTTTAAGGATATTTTTACCCAGCCTAATGTATAAAAAGCATTACAAAAACTTTACCTCATTTTATTAGATGTAACTAAATAAGCATTTAAAAATAGTGCACCATTAGAAATTTCTCTACCCCACCATCCATGTAGGAGATAATCAATACCCATAATACACACCACAAACACTAATGTGTACTGGTATGAGGTTCATATTGCAACTTAATAGGACAAATGGGGAGTAGAGGGAGAAAGAAAGAGAGAAGTTGAGTGAAAGAGAGAAAGGAGAGTGATGTATAACAATATCTGCTCTCTGTAACAGGACTCCATGTCTCGCTCCAAAACAGCCTCTGACATCAGAGTATCATGCACAAACTTCAGAGCTGACAGTTTTTACTGTTGGATTAAACCAAAGTCCCTTAAAGGCCTGTCACTTGGTGGCCATAGGGCTTCTATTTTGCAGTCATGCAAGTAGAGCTGGGTCATTCTCAATGCAGTACCTGTTTGATTGTTTAAACTGAAACACAAAACTTTTACACAGCATATTTAGCATTGCAAGGGTGGTAATTATTTTGATTTGATTTTTTTATCGTACACAGTCTTCATATGATAGTCTCTTCTATTGAAAATAGCTAAGGTTTGTCCAAAAACGTAAAAGTCTCTAAAGCCGGGTGCACACTATATGATTTATAATAGTCCTTTATGACTGTTGCTTGTAAGACTGTACCAACATGATCCCCGCTATAAGCCATGTCACACTGTGGGATCTTTGTCATTAATGTCAAACTGTATGGCACTCAAGATGCGTTAAAAATAGACGCACCCAAGAAGACTAGCAATTTTGGGCCCTATGCAAGAATATGAGGTTGGGCCCCCTACCACACCCATTCCGCACCAAACATACAAGCCAACCTAGCTATCCAAAATCTTTTTCTGCAATTTAATAATACTGACCTATTACTTTAGCTATTGCTTTTGACCACTAGGTATCAGTATTTAGTCAGAGACCTACCATGGCTGTAGCTAGCAGATGATTAATTATGCAAATGTAAACAGACACATACATTACAGTAGGCTTTCTGCGATAGTCAGTGTCGACAGGTGAGTCCTATATAGTCATTTAATAATGTTGCTAATTTTCAATGATGCTAACCATTCTATTCAGGGGTTCACGTGTGAGTTACTAATTACATTTGTGAGGGACTAGTGACGGTAGAGAAGATACTGCTCTTCACACGCTCCGCATGCCATGACATTACACACATGTGCTCTTGGACTATTAATAGAGCCCTAATCTTATCCATTCATGCACAGGAAAAACTGTTTGTACTTTTAATTTAATTAGTAACATGCAGGAGCATGTAAGAAAACTGTATTGGACACTTTTTTAAGACCAGAACTGTTTAAGAAGCATTTTCACTGTTTAACTTCTCTGTCTGTGTCACCTAAAAGTCTCAACGCATAATCATTGTCAAAGCTGAATCATTTCCCCTGATAAGTAAGTAAATCCTCTTCTTTCGTAGGCCTGATGGAGTATCAATTCTTTGGTTATGAAAGTATTTAGTGTTAAATACTTATGGTGCTTGTAGTAGTAAACAAGAGTTGACCTTCTCTCCTTCACAGGACAGAATGTCCAATATTTATTTTCCCTACAGGCACATCTGATGAACTCTGATAATACATGAATGAGAGTCGTTCATATTGCAATTAACCTCACATTCTATCAGTTGCAGGCACACTAACAGAATAAATTGAAATCAAACCATCAGCAAAACTGTGTCGTTTGTCAAAATGATGATTCGCCCCTAAGTGGTGCACCTTCTCATAACCTGACGGATGTGCCGTGAACATGTAACGATACATCATACCTTCCCGAGTCCACCGGGAACTCTGCAGAGGATGCATATTAACCGTCTGAGTTCATACTATGAAGGAGAGAATGAAAATGACCTAGTTTAACGGCCTCTAATTCACCTTCACAAGCAGTAAAGGGAAGGGGGTGGGGGGTGGTGGGGGTGCTTGCTTGGAAGTATCAGGCCCACCTGCTCAAAAAGAATTAATGTAATTCAGTGGCGAAATTCAGTGAGCTCAGCATACTGCTGTGCAGTGTGATTCAAGACTCGCACAGCGCAATACATCATAAAGACACTTCAAGCAAGAAGCCACACGTCCCACAAACATTCTGCTGCTGAGGTAAAGTTAATGCTTTTTACAGTGAGATCATCGGATATTGATGTAAAAGCAACTGCAGGAGAAAAAAAGAGAAAATGTGAAGAAGGTAATTCAGTAAGAATGCAATCAAATGTTCAAGATTTGGGGTACCAAATGTAAAAGTATGTGAAAACCCCACATCGACTGGTCACTAATTTAAATATTGGGGAGGACGGATTCCCCCTTAAACTCTACAGGGTTACGACCCCGAGAACAATGGACATAGTTAGAAGAGTGATGGAAAAGAAAGGGGAAAGTCACCTGATTATTTTAGTAACTTAATGAGATGGATTTACTGCGCTGAAGACGTTTAAGAATGAACTTTGATAGACCAAAATGCACAAGTGGGACTGATGATCACCCTCAATATCGACTGATTTAAGATGTTTGATGCCAACTTGATTATGCCCTCTTGATATGTACCATGTACCGACAGTGACATGCATGCATTTACGTGATTTGTTTCACCCTCTATCCCTTTCTTTAACCAGAGGAATGAGAGGGAACCTAGTCCTCCCAGACTGTAGCCTCTCGAGACATCGAAACCTGAGATCTTTCAAGAAATCAAGCTCCACAAACAGCAACAAGTAACCCAGCTTGTTTAAAAGTCTCGAGTTGTGCAATCCACGCAAAAACTGCAGCATTTTGGCAGCCGCCCCACTTGGAAAGCGTATGAGTAAACAGCTAAAGAGGGGTACAAGGGTGGGATAGTAGGGAATGACTGCAAGGGACTTACCAATCAGAAGTGTGACAACCAGACCTGCGTGGACTACATCGCCAGACCTCGCACACCTGTGCAGGATCGATCTACCTTGTTGCGACTCCATGTCTGCCCACTTGTGCCTGTCTGTCTGTCCCTGGTCAAGTCTTCCGCTGTGTGTCTTGGGCGGGATACTCTAGGTCTGAGGGAGACCCAAAATCAAAAAAGAAAGACTTTCAGCTGGGGAAGGCTTGTGGAGTACCTTCCTGTCTTCAATCCCTCTTTGCAGTATGTCCCGGTGAGGGAGGGAGAAAGAACTAGAGAGCAAGAAATACGAAGGCAGCACCTGATCCGTTGTTCTGATCTTCAGATCAGTGGCTCTCAGTTGCCGGCAGTGTCTCGCTGACACTCTGTCTCACTCAGAGTGGTTGTAGACGCATGAAACGCTGCATTCATTCAGCAGCAGCTGCAGCACAGAGCTCCACTTTTAGTCTGGGGAAAAGATTGTCGGTCCTACCTCTGAATAGGCGCCGCATACTGGGATGAGTGGCCAGAGGAGGGGTAGAGGGGGGCGGTGTGTGTCTGTAGCCGGCGCAGGAAAGAATAAGCCACTGCAGAGGTATGGGACGAGCAAGAGGGAGAGAGAGAAGGAAGGAGAGAAATAAGGGAGGGCGGGAGAGTGTATGAGTTGGGGATGCGTGTGTGTTGTGGGGGGGTTGTCTTTTAGACTAATCACATATGTGGAGATCATAAAACCTTCAGTGTGTCCTGTTACAGCCCGTGCCTGTGAGCACATCTATAGGACTCTTTCTTTCTGAACCTTTCTGTTTTCATATCTGCGTATGTTATTATTGTTGTTCATTTACTGCTGCTTCCGTATTTCATCTTCCTTACTTTTAATGTCTGAGCTTGTTGCATTGCCCACAAGAATATTTTATTGCTCAGATGTTGATCTTTTACATCTCGGGAGCAAGGTCAGAAATGAACCATTTCTGGGCAAAACCGCCACTAAAAGTGACAAAAATGGTCCGGATATGGGTCAAAAATGTCCCTGTAATTAATTCCCTTTTATTTATCTGTCATATATCATTTGATATATTCCAGTTTTCAGTTTCAAGTAGTATTCTAAGCCTATCTAGTTGTGGTAAAGTGCAAATTTACAGCAAATATAAGTGCTTTTAAAACCAGTTTGACATTAGACTAAAATACAGTGTATTTATTATTATTATTATGGTAGCACTTTATTTTACAGTCCTGTTACCCATGTACATACTATGTACTTATTATAGTGACTACAATAACTGGGTAATAACTAGGTACTAACCCTGAACCTATCCCTAAACCTAACCTTAACCCATGCAGTTACCTTATATTACCCAGTATTTTCTTAGGTATCTGTCAACTTAGGTCATGTAGAGAAGAGCTACTTCTGAGATTGGTCCTTACTCCCTATGTAGTGTACTCTGTGGTATTTATTGAATAGTGATTGATTGAACAAGCGAGCAATTTGGGTCAGCAGTGGTGTCAGTGTGTGGTTCCAGCGGGAAAATGTTGCCCCTTATTCCGAGGTTAATTTCCGAATATGCTCAGGAGAGTTTACCTCTGATGTTTCTCCTAAAATTACATCAGAGAAATTAAAATGCTCATATGAGACAATTGTCGTTATACAGTATAGAGCTAGCAAATTAACAGGGATGGAATAGCCCAGATAATTTGGTATTGAGAAAAGTTTGATTTCATTCTGAGTTTGATTGCAGACTTTTATATCTTGGAAAATCAGAGAATAGTTTGAGACATTGTTGAGTTTCCTCAACAATGAGGAAACTACTGTCTCAAATGTCTCAAACTCCTCTGAAACTCTGAAGGAGACAGATAAGATAAGCATGCTAGGGTGTTCTTCTCATGAGAAAAAGTATGAGATAAGCAAAAGTCATTTAATCTCATTGATATCTAGGAAAAACAATTAAGATATTAAAAAGTTACCTCTTTCAGTCTGATTCTCTCTTTGGAGCTTTGCCAGGTCTGGAGTAAAACCAACCACAAACCACCCTGGATCAATGATTAAAGTTCCAGGAAGAAAAGCTAGATCGAACACTGCCTAGCTTGACTGAAAGACTAAATATGCATGATAAATGAAGTAATGGACACTTGTGAGTCCTGTAGTATCCCAGCTGCGCTCATTCAGGATATCAAATATATTATGTGCATAATTTATGATGCCATTTTAATCTCTGTAGTAATGCATCTAAACAGTTTTGTTTTCCACAGTGGCTATTTGAGGCTTGTAAACACTTGGTTGGCTGTTTGTTCAGATCTTTCCTCTTTGACACTATTTATATCCTGGCCCCCAAAATATTAATTTAGATTACATTCATAAATGTTATTGTATTGTATGTTAACTTTTATGATTAGTAAGACCCTTTTTTAAAGCATATCACAAGCTACATACTAGATATTCTTAGCTTAAGAAAATGCCGAGCTAAGCATTCTGTAGTCTCAGCTTTACACAACACACCCTAGACCGCAGTCTTTTTATTGACCGTCTCATGCATTTTGCACACAACATGGCAAAAGCTAGCTGAAATCATTAGCTCTGATTGGCTGAACGCTACGCAAATTCTGTCCTGAGTCAGGGTGCACATTGTGTTTTAAACATACTTCAAAGTTTGTGCCATCAAATCTTTGAGAGATAGATGCATAAAGCACTAAGTATATCCATGAGCAAAACTGTATATTGTGTATTGTTTTGAGTGAAATATATTAAGTAGCCTACTTAATACATTAGTGTAGATGGATTTTTAATTAGCTACCATTTTATAAAAAAAGATGTTTGTTGTTGTGGTATCGTTAATTTTGTGGTTGGTTGCTTTACAAGTCATCCACATGTCTTCTTATCTGAATTGTTGGTTCTTGTCTAGAATATCATCTGCAAAGTGGAGCAGAGTTTATTCTGATAAAAATCCTGGCTCTGTGAGTCTAAGCAATCTGAAATGCGCTATCCCATAGATTATTTGATTATTTGAGTCTTATCTCCTCAGAATTGTAACAATTGCATTAAACGAGCCAGCAGTGCAGCTGTTAAAATGGAAAGCTTAATACATGGGGAAGTGGTCTGGGGCCCTTGTGGTCAGAGTTTTATGGACTGTGACACTTGACTAGTCAATTGCTTTGGTCGTTCAAGGCATATGTGGCTTAGACTTGTGGTCTAAAAGGGCAACAACATATCAGTTATGACTCACCTGCCAAAGTAGTAAGGTATACATCAGCCTCAAATTGTATTTATTATTTGTATTAAGTCCAGATCCGGCCCACATCTGGTACAAGGTGCCCACATTTTTGACTTCATTTTGACCAGTATATATATATATATATATATATATATATATATATATACATATATACATACTTTTTTTCATTTAAAACCTGACAAATTAATTGTAGTGAAATGTTTTGCTTGAAAAGTGTGCTTGTGCTATGTTTCTTTAAATGGGAAGTTTTATGCAAAATTCACTTTTATAAGGTGTTTGAACTCAGGTGTGTGTCCACAGTGTCTGTAATGGTAAAAATCCACCCACACCTTTTTTTTTTTTTTTTTACAATCCCCATAAATCATAAACAGTCTCTCCAAATGAGCAGTTCCAGATAAGCCCCGCCTATGACTGGTGACTGAATCTGTCCTATTATCTTAGCTCCTCCCCTCAGTGTGCTGTACACAGTCCGCCATGTTTATATCCTCACCAGAGCATTTAACAGCAGAATTCAAGTAAAAATTATATTCTTATTGAAGCTACTAAAGTTATTTAATCAAGAGCAGTGATTTTCTGCTTTTCTTTTGTTGTTTGGTTCATATTAACAGCATATCCAGCAGTAGATCCTGTATATTATGCTGCTGTCACTTTAATACACAGAACTAATATACACGTAATTTCTTTCCCTGCTGTTTACGTTCACAGACATACATAACCGACTGTGAACTTTGTGTGTTTTTGACATAACCTTGTATGTATTTGACAGTTTAAGATGTGTAAGAGAAATCAGTTTAATACTCACAGGACAGCTTTCTGTGTGCGTGGTTATGTTGGTTATGGCTTTAAAACGCATGCAGATAATTAATTTTCATGATGGCGAAGAACTGCAAAGTCACGTGAGCGTGGCCGCGATAGAGATGATAATGATAGTTTTTGGCAAAGTATCCGAGGCACGAGTTGCAGGCTCCGCCCTCTTCAGGAAAGCGGGGTGGGGAGCTGCAGCTAATTTGCATTTAAAGACACATGCACAAAAACAGCATGGTTTTCCTTCCACTCAAAAATGGGCATTTACAACATGGTGTAATAAATTATGTGTGGGGTATCTTGAGCTAAAACTTCACAGACACATTCTGGGGACACCTGAGACTTATATTACATCTTGTAAAAAGGGGCATAATAGTCCCCTTTAAAATAAATACCTCTTGCTTTAATATTTTATATCTAATGGAATGAAAAATCACCAAAAACTCATTGCAGCAAATAGGATATTATGAAGGCCACAGTAATCCAAAATGGCAAAATGGAAAGAGTTAGGCACTAAAAAAGGTCATGCTGTTCCCATTTGTTTTGGAGTTTTCCCGTTTTCCCGTTTCCCGTCCCGTTTGGAGTTTTCCCGTTTTTGACATCCAGCTATTTCTCACCTACCACTGCATATTTAACATACTGCTATTTGCATATAGTAGGTAAGAGTGTGGGTTGGTTTATAATAATATCTGGAAAAGATCAATTTCGTATATTTTATATTTTTAATACATTTTAGTGTTGATGACTGTGACTGTGAATCGTTAGGTCTGATTGGGAACATTTTGGATGAACAGTGCCGTTGCTCGATGCAGATGTGACCAAAAAGAGACAGCAGCTGTTTCACAGACATCTGATCTAAACAGAGATGTTTACACACACGCACACACACACACACGGATATGTGACTGACAGAATGTCGCCCTGTGTGGGCCGTTGTGATTTATAGGATAGCACTTGATATCAACCCCCTGTGGTCACACACTTGTGCGCACACACACACTTAGGACAATGTGACCTTGGGAGTCCATATCACAGCATATGTGTGTGTGCTTGTGTGAGGGTGGAGTTTCAGAGAGAGAGAGAGAGAGAGCAATTCCCATATTGCAATCTACTGTATAGAACCAGTAAGAATGAGAGAGAGAGTGAAAGAGAGAGAGATTGGATAAGAGAGATCCGCTCATAGTTGAAGAATGGAGGAAGGCATTAACAAGACGGAGTTTGGTGACACTTTGGAGCAACAAACACTATCAATGGCTTCGGATTGAGAACGGCCATTCAATAGAAAAGAAAAAGAAAATAATGTTTTATTAACGTGACCTTAATATGGATGGATGGATGGATGGATTTCACCTGGAAGTAACATACGGGATACCGCACGTCGAATTGTCCTATCAAACTAATGGTATGAAAGTACTGGAAAGCATCCTGGAGATGAAATGTTGCCAATAAAAAACAAACGCAATAGCGAAGATGCTGGACTCCCTGGACTGAACCAGCGAGGGGAGCATGATGTTGCAAAACTTCGCAGATGGGAAAGGCAGAGAGGAATGGGGAGGGGTGGAGGAGGAGAGGTGTGGAGGACAGCAAGAGGAGGGAGTAAAGGAGCCGGAGAGGTAGAGAGTAAGAGAGTCTCTGCATTTCAAGTGCTTAACAGTGACCTTAGAATCTCCCTCTATGTGTTTCGCTCTCAGTCTGTCTCTCTTTCGCACTCACTCTGCATTAAAGTACAAAGCTGCGTTTCTTCAGACCTTTAGTGTCCCAGGAACAACTACAAGAATGTCTGCAGGAGGATGCAGCCCTCCCTACCTCTGTTTCTCTCTTCCTCCCTCTTTTTCTACAACTTTATGATGCGTGGAAGATGAACAGTGACTCTGAGGCCTGAGTGCGGAGGAGAAGTTTGGACTTGTGGGCAGGACAAATTCCACTTTAAAATTTAAGAGCAAAGACTTCTCGTTTGATGGTTCATAACCGGGTAAGTTAAAGTCATTTTATCTTGCTGTACTGTGAATAAATGCACCAAACTCTCTTCACTGATACTAATGTCTGTGTAAATGTGTTATTTCAGTGTATTTGACATTATTATTTATTGCAGTGCTGTAAAAAGTTGTGAAGTTTTTTCCTTAAGGAACTATTTGATCTGAAATTTAAAAATGACTTTTGTTGGTGTAACTTAAATAAATTAAATGAGTTCATTTAGATGTTACCATATGAAGAACATTTTTAGATTTCCTGACAGCACTTTTACCATTCTTTACACTTACAAAGAGTCACTCTTACAATTCATGGGGAAATTTAACATGGTTATATTATCGGGGTAAATTATTATTATACAAACAAATACACCTGTACTGAAAGCTGAAGGTCAGGATTTGATGTGACAAAGCTTGGCTTGCAAAATATAAGTGTACAAGAGATTATTTTGCATATTAAAACTCTCATCAAATAAGAGTTTCAATTGATATTATTATTCATTTAGTTTATTTAAAAATGTGATTTGGTATTGCGATTTATTGTAATTTTTTGATATAACCAAAGTTATATCAGGAAAATATGTCAAATTCATATTTACTGAAAGTACAAAGTATTTGTAGGAATTTGCTATGCAATAAATAAATAATAAAAATATGCAAAAAAATATGTAAAACAGAATTTGCTTCAGTTTAAGCTTGATATAGAAAAGCCTTAAATGGTGTTCTTATACTTATGCCAGTCACATTTATTTCTGCTCATGAAAAATTACTAACTTCATGCATCTTGATTAATTAAAAACTAACTGAAAAGGACAAAAAGAGAGAACGGACAAAACTAATTCGAAAACAAACAAACAAACAAACAAAAAAAAAAATCGATAAAACGACATTGGTTCCTAAATATCACCAGCACAAGCGTTCTTGAAACATTTCTAAATTTACTCTTGTATGACTGGAGGCACGTCGATGAGAAGTTGGAAAGAGGAACCCTTATGAAAACAATAGATACAATGGGAAGTTGCTGAGAAAAGAAACATTAAAATGCCAAAATCTGAGTTGCACTTTATTTTACAGTACATGTACTTACAGTGTACTTACCTTAGAAAGTACTGGGTAAAACAAAGTAACTACATGGGTTAAGGTTAGGTTTAGGGGTAGATTCAGGGTTATTACCTAGTTATTACCCAGTTATTACTATAATAAGTACATATATGTACATGGGACTGTAAAATAAAGTGCTGCCAAAATCTGTACACACATAATATTTTCCATTTTCCAAATATAACACATAAGAGTCAGAATAAGTTACACACCAGGTAAGATTGGTCTTATTAGGAATTTGACTTGGCAATTCTAGATTAAAATAAATAAACAGTTATTTGAGTACAGAATTATACAAATAATTACTAAGAAAATGTGAAACAAGCACATCTGTCTATACCAAAAACTGACTAATTGCAGCGAGATTGAGTTGCTGAAGGGTTTTTACACCAGATGTTTGAAATTACACCTGTCTTGCTGACTCACTGTAGCGTTATGTCTACATCTGTCTTGTTGTGATTCGTTTAAATCAAATATTTTTTTTTAAAAAAAGAACTTTATTTATCTGGGTTGGAGTACTGATCAACAGATGCGCAACGCAAATAATACATGGTGGTAACTGAATTTGTTGTCAGATTATCAGATTTTATTATTTCGAGTTTCGATCTTTAAGTTCTCATGATGTTGTCTGGCTGAAATTGCTACTTTGATAAGTATCTACGATGTATATTTGCGTGCATGAGTCACCTTCACTTTTGCCTGTGCAGCAGTTTTTCTCCAGCAGTAGCTACAGTGTTGATCACACTGCAGAGCCGCTGCCCCCTCAACCCTCTCTGTCAGCTTCTCTCTGTACAACCTATTTAAAAACACCTGCCCTGCCTACCTGCTCCAAATCTCTATGTAAAGCATACTGCCAAGCACTAACATTTGGTGAAAGTAGTTCAGTTGGCTGTAATAAACTAAAAAATAATCAATATTACAATACAGCAATTACAGTAATTTTAATTTAATGTTTCTTTTAAAGGAATGGGTCATCTTCATGTGTTTTCCCCAGAGGAAAGAAAGCCAAATGGGTTTTGAACAGCATGAGGGTGAGTAATTGATGACAGAATTTTCATTAGTTTTTAATTTTCAGTGAAAATTCATATATTTTTAGTCAAAGAAACAGGAACGAAATGCTTTTTTTCTTTGTTTTTATTGAAAAAAAACAATCAGTGATGCAGCTCATAGTTATGATGCAGCGCAAGCATATGTATTTAAAGTAGGCCAGGGTTAGACCTTCAGAGAGATACTAAAACAGAGGCATGCATGATGGAAAAAATGGGCAAAAACGTGTCCTCAAACCATTCCAACCAGCCTCGCTGGACTGCTGTTATTGATTATATCCATAGAAATGTTAGGTTTGTATGATCTTGATGTATAGGCAAATGCATTAAAGAAAACATCAAGGCAGTACAATCAACAATATGGTATCATGGTTACATATTTGTGATATAATTTTACCTTTCGTATAATATCAGGCTTCTGACAGTGCAGAATTATGTTTATGTATTACATACCTATTAGCACATAATGAATACATGTAACCAAGTAACCAGGACATTGTTGTCTAATTCTAATAGAAGATAATCAGGGATTTAGAGTTGTGTTGCCTGGCGATGAAGGCAATTCAACCTATGAATGGCAACCATTAATGCACCAGCCATAAAATCACTGTGCCACAGTCTGTATTTCACAAGCTGGCGTAATGTTAACTGCTGTGCAGCAAATCAAATTATGAGCTTAATGGTTTTGTTTTATCTTTTAGGAGTATTTTTGTGTTGCTCACATTATATCTACACAATTGCAAAAATGCACAGGGTGGTAAAAAAAAACAAAAAAACAACAACAACAAACAGTATAATTCACAATCTATATGTGCACATGAACAAAGCAACCAAGCGTCATTTTGTATTAAATTATAATTAAATACATAGCAATGACAGTTAACAGTTATGATTACACAATATGTAAGTCTCCCAATAGAACCTTATTTTAGTGATTTAAACTGATTTAAACATGTTAAAATTAAAATAAATAAATAAAATAATAATAAAAATAAAAAGGAAGATTAAGAATACATTCCCTTACAACAAATTATAGAGGTAACATGGAGCAAATTGTAGTGGTACCACAGCATGGATTGTATTTTTGGTACATTTTTGTTAGTGAAGCAATATTACATGATCCATAAAATACAATGTGATGTGGAAGTGTAAAATAATGCCTTTGTCAGTGAAAAAAGGCAGCCTAAGCCAATCAGAAGGGCATTCAGTGAGTTAAAAAGTGCCCGAACGTAAGCCAATTTATGTGTTGGCTTTGCCCTGCTAAGGGTGAGCCACCCTGGGCTCAAAATCACTGTGGCTCCAGGCTTTGGGCCTGTGCTGCATAAATGTTGTATTACAGCATGCGAACAGAGTAACTATATATTGTGAAGTAAAATAAGTACTACAATAGTTTAAACTGTTATGGTTTGTAGGTAAATACTGTACGGTAAGTATTGTATGAGTTTTTATGCCAGAACAAAGTGTTTATTAATGAGTTCACGCATGTGATGTTCTAACCTACATCTCTATTAATTGTTTCAATTTAAATACAGACTTTTCAACATCATTCAAAATTACAATATACATACATATATATATATATTTAGATATATTTACTTTTATTGAATAGAACTATTTAAAACATACCCCTCACGTTTTCTGAACATAACACAAAATCATACTGTTATAATGTCGAGGCTATTCTTTGCAGAAATTGTTAGCAGATGGTATGTAGGGGACCTGCCCCTTCCCTACATAACCTACTACACAGTCCACAGTCTACTACTACGAGTCCACTGAAAGTGAGTTCACAATCACTATGTGTTTCACAATCAAAATGGATTCCCAACACATTCAATATGGAATGAGATTTTTTGAAACTGAACTAAATATCTGTTTTTGGTTTTGTTCTTTTTTTTTTCTTTTGGGAAAAGGTTTAATGACTTAATGAAAGGTGCTTATTTCCTCTGTATACATACAAATATGATATGACATGTCATATAGAATTTGATCTTTCCATGAAAGGTTTAATATTCTGCTATATTTGACATATTCAGTCTTAATCCAGAGTCTTTCACTTGCACTCTTGAACAAGCTTAATACTCAATTTCAATTCCTCTTTTTCAGATTATAAAATTAGCTGTGAAATTTGATTATCAGGTTAAAAATGAAGTGTTCATAAATTCAGTACTGAGAAAAATTGTACTTATATGTTCAAGAAGATACTTAGAAGATACACAACATACATGTCAAACACAATAATATCAACAATCAAATTTGTTTTTTGGTTTTTGTCAATAAATACAAGTATCGTGATAAATGATGATGTTTGTGTGTGAAAGCAGTGTTTTGTAAATGGCATTTTCTGTTAGATAACAACATACAGTTTCTAATACACTGTAAACCCTAATGCTCAAATTAATTAATTGGTTTGAGAAGGGGGAACTTGAATTAAACAAATTATTTTAATAAAATTAACTTTTATGCATATTTATAACTTTCTGTTTCTGGCACATTTTAAGTAATCTGAATTGTTTCATTGTTTTAAGTTTTATGAACATGTTTCTTTCAATTTAGACAAACTTAAATTTAACAGAAACTCGGCTAGGATTTCTTTTTCCCAACATGCTTTGCCATGACACTCGAAGGGAGAGTAAATGCTAAAATTAAGTGTTATATGATGTTTTTTTTTTTTTTTTTTTTTTTTGTGTGTGTGTGCAAGATTAATGTTAAGTGGGAGATTTAGTAGTGTTTAATGTTTTGCTGTTTGTTTTGCTTCTATATTGCCGTACTCATTCAGCAATTGCTATGCTATGCTAATGCTATCAAAACATTGTTACCAATGAGCAAGTTAGCATTTACTGAATTAGCTAGTTAAAGCTTGCTAAGTTTCTGCTACTAAAAATATTTAAGTTGAGATTACATGATCATTTTAAGTTAAGTTAAATTGTTAAGAGCAATTAAAATGTATGAGTACAAAATAATAATCTGCCAGTTCTGCTTACTTAAACTTTGAATTTTTTAAAGGTGCAATATGTAAGAATTTTGCAGTAAAATATTCAAAAAACACTAGGCCAGTGTTATATATTTTGTTCACTTGAGTACTTACAACATCCCAAATGTTTGCAACTATTTGTAAATCGTGAGAAAATTGCAATTTTATCCAAGGCTCCGGGACGTGTGAAGAGTTGCCTCTCAATTGCGTCATACCCGCGTTACCCTCGGTTTCCGGTTTTATTTTGTAGAAACCATGGAAACACCAAAGACGCTTTAATATTTACATTTTAATAGGCAAGGGAACAACTGTTTTGATATATTTATAGACAGAAAACGAATTATTGTTATATAGCTTAACACGTTTAGTCTTATTGTTTAAATCTTATTTTCTTGATTTTTTGCGAGTACCATGCTTTTACCATGCCTTAGAGGAAAAACACTATTTTGTGAAGTAGCTAACATAGCATAATCAGATGCAGCTTTATTTTTAGTAACAGTAATACAGCATTTTCTCCATCATACAATACGTTTTAAAATGAATTGCATGCCATTTATCAAAACAAGCCATCCAGCATTTAATATACTCTAAAATCGATCTAGCTTACTGCAGAGTGTAACAAGTGTCTCACAGCAGCCACCGAGCGAAAGCGCAGGATAACGTTATAACATCATTTTAAACACACTCAAATGCAGGGCTCTTCAAGTAGTTTCATTCGAGGGCCGGATTATCAAATCAAAAAGTTGAGGTACAAACTACACCTTAACACAGACATGAATTATATATTCCCCTACCCACCTAATAAATATTGCAATATAATTGGCTATAACATAGTTTTCAATATAATGTAATTTACCATGGTTTGAATGGAATGAATTACAGTTCATTCATGGTAAATTTTTGTAAGGGTGGTGATTTTGGAATTTAAAAGCCTTCTATCTTCATTCATGGCAAGTTTCATGGCAAGTTTCTCATGTTTTCCTCACCCCTTGTTGGGAATGTTGAGGCGGTTTCATTCGATTTAAAACTAGTGATTTGTAGTTTGTAACCGAGAGGTGTGTGTCGATTTGAAACGCTAATCTCACTTGATGTTGCAACGCTGTTTAATAATGGTGACCGGGAATAAACGCGCAGCTCCTTTAAGCTTTCGTTCCGTTATCCACTGGGCCGTGCTGCGTAGTTCAAAGTAAACTAGAGAAAACAGCGCTATTTGTTCTGTATTTGTTGTTACTGACCGAGAAACAACTACAGATGATTCAGTGACAGAGCGGTCCGAACGAATCCAAATCGTTCCAGATCGTTATGGAAGCGCGTTTGGCCAATTCACGGAAAAGAAAGTCGACAGAAATACGGGACACGCATAATAACTGCTGAAATATTCGCACGGAATACGTTTCTCAGGTCAGTAGGAGGAGCTGCATGGTACGAACAGTGCGTATATAGCCGTACAGCTGCAGCCACGTATCTAACCAAATTTAGCCGCACCGCCAGGAAAAGAAGAGGAGGGAGATTGAGGTGCCGCGGGCCGGATGAAGATGATTGGCGGGCCGAATTTGGCGGGCCAGTTGACGAGCCCTGCTCAAATGTATCTAATATGATAAACAGAGCTGCGTTACCTCATACACTTGACCGGAAAAGCGGAAGCAGCGCCGGCGACTGTGACATAATAAAAGTTCCGCTCCAGTGGCCTCGTTCAGCTCCCACAACACTTGGTCCTGCTCTGCTTCATACTACAGTAACGTTAATAATTGCATCCATGAACATGATTTCTTCCCGAATCGTATTTCAATTCTTTTCCACCGGCCGTTGAGGTAAAGACCACATGTCCCAAGATTCCGCGCTCAAACTTGGCGTCATCCAGCTACGCCTTTGTTTTAAATAGGCCTCTAGCGGACAGAAAATATTACATAGTGCACCTTTAACTTAAACATTTTGATGTAAATGATTACCTCAATTTTTTTTTAATTTTCCCAAGTTATTCGGGTTTACAGTGTCAGAACAAAAATAATATGGGATTTGTGCCTCTAAAGGCTGTGACACACCAAGCAGATGTAAAAAAAAAAAAAACTAGTGGCGACAAAAGGCGACTGTGTTGTCGCCTCGCATCGGCTGCATCGCGGCCAAAAAGCTGCGCCACAAAGACTACGGGCGACTGTCAACTAGCACATGCGTTCTGCAGCTGCGTGTAAGAAAATAACTGTCTATATCAACAGGTATCAATAGTCTATATTCTTCATCCAAAAAGGGAAAGCGAAACGTTCCAGGTGGCTCATGTTGTTATGAAAATATTTGTGCATTGGAATGCTCAGGTAAGATGGCATTAAATTAGAACAGCCGTCTTTTGTTTTTATTCTCATTCACTAAGCTGAACAGCCAATCAGAGTTCTCTCTCTCACCAATGGCACAGACGCCGACAGACGCTGATTCAATATGCTCAATCGGCCGTCAAAGTCCAACTACTGCAGATGGTGTGGAACTGGGCCGCCCGACGTTGGCCGATGGCCGACCATCGGCTTTTTGTGTCAGGGCCTAAATGCTTTTAAAAAGTTAGAGACACCAAAGTATACCCTATTCATGGAATGTGCCAGATGCTTGTGCAAAGTGATGAGTTGTTTTGTGCAATTTGTGTGTATCATGTATAAGAAAATTGTCATGCAATGATTGTACATGTTTTGGAGGTGTGCTATAAACTAGCAAATTATAGATTTTTAACACTAATGGATAGTCATGGTCCTGCCATTTGGGTAGGTTCAAGGTATCACTGCTAAATATTCTGCTGTTCTACATACTGGATTGTAAAAACAGCACAAACCTTAGACCCAATTGGAGCAAACTGGCACAACGAGAAGGCACACACACAAACACACACATCATGTTTCTGCATCCACTTAAAGAGGACGTTGAGGGCAGTGATTTCTCAAGAAACTGTCAAAACGTATAAACACTGTAAGGGTAAAAACACTTTGGCAGTTTTGTATCATTTAAAACTCTCATTTTTAGAAAATTCTTAGCAGAAATACTGGATGGCTAATATTAATAGTGCTAATAGTGGCAGTAGTTGAAGAAAAAAAGACATTACTGACTTTGAAAAAAGGGTGGACAAAATAAAAAGTTCTGTAGGATGCTGTTATCACCTTAACCTGCCATAATGAGTGGAAGAGGCAGTATAAAACCCTTTGTGATTTCTCACCAGTGACTGGACATCATGACACTGTGGCAGAGATCTTCCTAACATGACATGTTTGGTCGCTACACGAGAAAACTGGGGAATGTTGAATGAGACCATTACAGGACGAAGAGTCAAACAAGTTTTACATATCTTCAGGCAGGAGGCATAAATTTCTGAAAAGTAAAAGAAACACAATGAAGAGAAATGTGAGAATATAATATTAACAGTGTATTTAATCATTTTTCTTGTGGTTATTTTGTAGAAAAAGATCCTACTAGAGTTGGGAAATCTGATTCAAGATTTTTTTTTTTTTTTTTTTTTTGAGCTGATAGTTTCAATGAATTGGTTTTAAAAGACAGATTCAATTATTCATTTGCCAGAACCTCCAATAAATTTTGTAATTTCTGTGAATCATTTTGCATAACACTTTGTTTCAATGAAGCAGTTCAAAATACTGATTCAGTGATTCACTTGACTCATAACTGCCATATATATATATATATATATATTAATATTTTAATATATATATAATATATATATATATATATATATATAAATTATTGTAAAACATTTCTTAGTTTTTATCAGATTGTTGCAGTACATTGAATTAACTTTGGTTGATGAGTCTGATCGAGAACGATAACCATTTGAAGTCATTTTAAAAGAAATACATAAATATCGAGCTGAAAAACACTGACATACATAAAACAACCACCACTAAACAGACACAACAGAACCCAACCAGATAAAGTAAGACTACAAACAGACTGATAGAGAATAACAACCGGAGAATTCAAAATTCAACTCAAAAAACTAGAAGGACAAACTGATGAAACAAAGATGGAAAGAGAACTTGAAAGGGCCACTGTCAATCACAGTCACATGACCACCAAGACACACTAGCTAGCAATCAGTTTTACCAGAACATGAAGGATTGAGCTCCACCATCCGTTAGGCCTCCAGGGCTAAGATGGCGGGTTAGGGCTGTCTGTTTCAGGATTCAAAGTAAGCAGTTTGTTTACAGAGAAGAAACACTCAAATTCTGGGAAAGAAAAAAAGAACAAAATTCTTACTTTGTTGCTTCTTCTGTTCCCCCTTCTCCATCGACTTTGCCCTCTTCCTCCATCTTCTGCTCGTCTGAGATCAGCTCCTGGTTCTTATGTCTACGAATACACTTCACCACTACCATGGACAGAATGAGCAAAGCAAGAATGCCCCCCACAGATGCCCCGATGGCGACAGCAATGGTCGAATCCCTTGGTGGTGGCACTGGGCAGAGGAAGGCAGAAAAAATGAGAGATTCTAACAACAAACTTCACCAAGTAGTAGCATATTTCTTCAATGAAAAAGTGTATTCAGAAAAATTTGTGTAAAATATGTAGTAAAAAAAAATGCTTTCTGGGACAAAATTGAGTAGTTACAGCTTCTACCTCCAGTGGCTAACTGGTCTATGCTAACCAGCCAAAATCTTAGTACTGGTTGCATTCTCAATGTTGCCATTAGGGGTGCTAGAGCAGACAGTAGTTATTAACATCTTCTATAGTTTTCTCTTTCAGATTGACTACTGTCTTAGTGGAGCAAGAGTTTAAATCTTTCTGAGCAAGTTAAGGTTGCTTCATTATGATGAACTTCAAATACACACCTTATTAATGTGTTTTCTCTTCAAATCAATAGAGTGCTGTAGAGATGACGTAAACACCTCTGATTGGCAATTGACCCTTCGCAAAGACCCGCCCCCCTTAGTTACTGTTGCTTTGTCCGACAAGCCATGGCACTGTCACGCCACACGCAATGTAAAATGCATTGCGGCGCAAAGAGGACACTGACAACACGTCGACAGTCAAGACAGAGCAGGTTACTTACGATATTAAACAAAGTCCCAGCTTTCAAATTGTGTAATTTTTTAAGAAATTCAAACAATAAAAACCGTTTTGTGGCTCTTTAATGTGTCGTGACAGATTGCTGTAGCTCTTCAGTTCAAGCAGCTCGTGAACCGATCATCTCTTTCTAGTAGTTCATTTATAGCATCAAATAAACATGAATGAACATGAGAAGGAATGTTGTTTCAATCGTGGAAAGACGTCAATACACACCATTTTTCAAGTTCAAGTCCACCGAGGTTAATCTTCTAACTCCTGACTGCTTTGTTGACAAAATGGCGGATTCGGCGTTATGATTGGTTAGATCGCTTGTCAATCAAACTCCCGGCAAAGGGTCAATTGTGTTCATACACTCATCGGATATGTCTGTGATTGGCTACAATGATCAACACTTCAAAAACATGTTGTAAATAGACATCAATGACGCTCTTCCCCGAGCGCTTACACAGATACACATGGGAGCGTTTGAAAGCAGGCGTCTATTAGCGGACCGTTCCTATGCGTTGATCATTGTAGCCAATCACAGACATTTCTGATGAGCACGTCAACACAAAGGCCAATCGGAGGCGTTTACAAATCCGCTTAACAGCGCTCAAAAAAGTATCACATTTTTAAAATTTCAGTACCGACGTGGTATCGCGGTTGACTTTTGACAACACTAAATGCAACCGTGGTGTAGTTTGTTTATATCCTACATTTAGCTTTATACTTCTACTGATTGTATTTAGGTTTCAAAATTCTTATAAGTTGTGTTCATTTGTGAAAATTATCATGATGTACATAACATGTAAGAATCATAAACTTTTGTTGGTCAAGGAGTTTATTTTCTACATCGATCCAAAAGCCAATGGAAAAATCCTATTGGGTTTTTGTCAAGGGAACCAGGGTGATGCAAACTTCTGGGCTGGCTTACAAAAATACATCATCACTGCAGTACTCTATTCTAATCCTGGACTTAACAACACCTGCAATAAGGACACCCTATTCATCATGACTTGTCCTGAAGTAACCCTGGTTGAAGACCCGAAACTTCTGTTGTACAGCTTCTTAGCCCATGCTGAAGTCTTACATTCAGTCAGGACGTTGAACTGGATGGTGCCGTGACCCGGAATGCGATCTGGAGGGTTGCGCACATAGCAATTGTAGATTCCATCGTCTGTCAACTGCACATCTGAGATAGTGATGCTGAGGTCGTTCTTCTCCAGGTTTCCAGAAAACATGACCCGATCTCCAAATCGGGTTGACTTCAGGGGTGTTATCCTGTTCTTATAAGTCATGAACTTGGAAAAGAAGAAATTTTGGATGAAGGTACATTGAGAAAAGTGATGAAACTAAAGAATTGTGTAACTTGTAAAGCATTGATATTACAATATTTTGATGATATTTAACATTTTAAGTCTCTTTATTTTTTTCTCACCATCTCCTCTGTGCTGTTGAGTGTCTCCTGATAGGTCCAGTTCATGGCAAACTTGCTGGGGTCCAGCTTGTAGCATGAGGTGAATGCACATGGGATTCTGACATTAGTGCCATTGAGAGCGTTGATCTGTTGTGGCACCAGCACATCCATGGAATTCACTGGACAGGCTACGAGATATGTAAATACACACATGTATAATTCCAGCCATGTGATTTTCCTGCCATCTAATTGGTACATGTTTTTTTAAACATAAAGTCACAAAAATTTACTTTGAAGTAATTCATTTAAGTATAAGTTAAAATTTTATTGCCAACAAATGAAAAAGCTGTTTTTTAAACTTACAAAATGATTTGCAAAGTAATCTTATATAACTCCTGTTCACGGAAAAATGTTTCTCTAACACATTTAAAAGTGTATCTTATCATAAAATGTCTATTTTTGACTCTCAATTCTGATTGGAAGAGACCAAAACGGTAAGTGGGCAGTAAGATTTTGTAATATTTTTAAAAAGAAGTTTTATGCTCACAAAGGCTGCATTTATTTGATCAAAAATACAGTAAAAACAGAAATATAGTGAAATATTATTACAATTTAAAATAATGGTATTCTATTTAAATATATCTTAAAATGACATTTATTCCTGTGATGCAAAGCAGAATTTTCAGCATCATTACTACAGTCTTCAGTGTCACATGATCCTTTAGAAATCATTATAATTTGCTGCTCAAGAAACATTTCGTATTTTTATCTTATTTTATATTTTTTGTGAAAGCATGATACATTTTTTTGAGGATGAACACAGTAGAAAAACAGCTTTTATTTGAAATATATTTTTTTTGTAAAAATGTAATTTTTAAAGTTAAATTTAAATGTTTCATTTAATGTATCCTTGATGAATAAAAGTATTAATATCTTTCAAAAACAAAAATCTTACTGACCCTAAATTTTTAAACTGTAGTGTACCATAACTGCAAAAAGTACTTATGTAAATGTTTTAAATATTACAGTGGAGTCTAAGAACCCGAGGCCACATTAAAAAAAAATACTGGAAAAGATATTAAGAAATGTATATTTTCACTCAGAAAAATGTATTCAATTTTAAAATTTGGACTTAATGTCTCATACTTTTGAACCCCACTAAATTTAAAATGTTTTAATATTTATATTATTATCCACGTTATTCTACTCTGGGCAATATTTGTTTACAATTCTTTAAAATAATATTTTTCTAATGTTGGCAAGTCAAATGTCAGATAAAACCACATGAATTTCACATGTGCAACTTGCACTTGTGGTCACATGTGAAACATACTTTGCACAATGGAAACATGTGGTTTTGGAACAGTTTCCATGCGAAATCCATAGATGCCTTTCCATCGTTGGGCAGAACGGTTCTAAGAATGTAAGGAACTGTTAACTGTTAAGGCCCAAAGATAAATTAATGTGGTTTTTACTTCTTTATCTCTATCTGTATTAAGCTTCCACTGTAAGTGATATTATTTGTATTGTATCGCTGGCCAAAATGCCATAATGTTTATCAGGAAGGTTAATTTTCTCCACCTCTGCACCATTTCATCCCTCTGCAGTCAGGAGTTTTGTGTTTCTGGACAAGTTCCCACTGCTGCAGCAGTTATGCTTTATCGGCCCGGCTCTCTGCAGTAGTAGCAGCAACTTCGTCACACCCTCCCATCCCATCCCATCCCATCCCCACCCCCCTCAAAGTGCTGCAGTTTAGTACGCCCCCCTCCCTCTAGAAAAATCAGGTGTCCTCACGGATAGAGAGCAAGAACTACAGCAGCTGTGTTCGGAAGAACACATACACACACAAACCTCATCTATACTAGCTTCAGTAACTATTGTGATTTATAGTGCATTAATTTAAGAGTGCCTACAAGGCAACATTTGAACTCTACAGATATACAAGGATTCATAGTGTTTTTCTGCTACAAATGATGCAGCACTGCATCATGTCACAGTATCCTACTTCTGCTCTCAGTGTGGGCAGTAATATACACACACAGAGACACACACGCATGTTCAGCATAAATATACACACACATGCAGAGTCAGCACTCGGCCGGCCGTGTTACTCAATACCGGCACTACGTCAATGTCGTCCCCACCCACCCTTTTACTTTCATGTATATTTAGTCGGTTTCTCTCTGCGCTCTGTGCTACAGCAGAGACGCTTTAAAACTCCTTTGCATACCCCATGCAAATTTAATCACTAAATTCATGCACTTTCTTGACAAATCAGTGAATAATAATCCAATTTTTGTATAGTTAGAAAACTACAATGAATCCTGAGTATCTGTAAACTCTCTTGCATGACTGTTTGGGTTTATATGAGCATTAAAATAAGGGATCTGACTACTGCTGATGTCTTCAGCCCACTCTTGGGGAACTGATTTGATGCTTATGTATCAATATTCACTGGTTCAGAGTGCCGTAGGCATAAAATACTGCAGTGTAGCTCTCTCTCTCTCACCCTCTCTCACAGTCCCTGACAAACCCCATCACTACACCCTCCCTGCGCTGTCTGTGTCCTCTTTTTTCCTGCTCTCAAGGTTATGGTTAAAGGAGAAATGTGGAGCAATGTGGACATTGTGGAGCTGCATATGCATGCACAAACAAACAAACAAATAATAATAATGATAATAATATATATACTGTACACTGTATATTATATATATATATAGTCAAAATCGGGGCAATAATGGAACATCAGTTTTAAAAAGTGAATTTTTTCACTATTATTTTCATATGATTTGGATTTTCATGGGTTTAGATAAAAGATTTTTGTTATAAGAGACAATAAAAACAACTTTGTGCATCAAAACCACTCTTTTCCTCATAAAAAATGAACTTGATTTTCAAGTCAACAAATTTGCGACAGCTGAATGTAACATTTCTTACAAGCCATACATGTCAATCTCTGAGTAACATGTCATTTATTTAAGCCACAAAATAAACTTCATTCCGTAAATATAATGAACTTCACAAAAAGCATTTTGAAGGTCTCCAGCATGCTTTATTATTACCCAAAAATCAAACACAGGTCACCCCTTACGCACGTTATCATGTCTGTCAAAAACTGGCTGTCGGTTGGAACATTAGAAGTAAAAACATGGACATAACACATGGGCATCAATCACTTCACTGAATACTTGTCGGCTAAGACACAAATAAATATTACCTTATAGAGTTGTCAAAAGTACCAACTTCGGTACTGAAATTTTTAAAAATGTGATGCTTTGAGCACTGTTGAGCGGATTTGTAAACACCTCTGATTGGCCATTGTGTTCACGCGCTCATCAGATATGTCTGTGATTGGCTTCAATGATCAACGCTTGTAAATAGTCATCAATGACGCTCTTCACCAAGCGCTTACACAGATACACACGGGAGCATTTGAAAGCAGGCATCTATCGAGGATCAGTCCGCTGATAAGATGCCTGTTTTCAAACACTTCCGCTTTCAAATTCAAACACTTCCATGTGTTGATCATTGTAGCCAATCACAAACATATCCCATGAGCGCGTCAACACAATGGCCAATCAGAGGCATTTACGAATCCACTCAACAGCGCTCAAAGTGTCACATTTTTAAAATTTCAGTACCGACTTGCTACTGAAGTCGGTACTTTTGACAACTCTATTACCTTACGATCCATCTGTTTTCAAATCCACATCATTTGAATAACACGACACCAGTCTGTCAAAAAATAACGTGCACAATACATGGTAGCATTTACGAGAAGCAGAGGTTCAGCGAGTACACGCATTTCCTGGAAAACCCACACTACCGAATGTTTTGACTATGTTATCGCTTTCCGAGAAGAGGGAAAAAATGGCGGCCTGAGCGGCTTCAACATGCTGTCTGTCAGAGACGATAACATGCATAATACATAATGCATGTGAGTATAAATTGTTCTTCGCTTGCTGAAACTTAATCTGAATGATCAGGGAACTGATACGTCACACTGCATGCTAAAGAGAATAAACGCTATCCAATTTTTCATAACATAAACTGTTAAATGTGTGATCTTGAGATGAGTACCTGTAATCGTCCAATTTGACTCTCATATGCTGATGTAATATAAATTATAAACTGACAGGTGATTTTTAGAAAATGTAGTTATCTTCTCGGTTGTTTAAAAAATAAAGGCAATTATCAAAGTTTGATAAAATGTTGTTTAATTTTCCAATAAAAGATTATAAATTATTACATGATTTGATACATTTAATTACCCCTTAGCAGATTTTGACTCATATAACATATATCTCTATAACATATATACGTTTTAAGTGTGCTGATATACAGTCTAACAGCACTGGGACATTTCACTACTTGTATCACTCTGCACTCACCCATGATATTTCTCAGTCACAGAAAGCCTCTCTTTTATTTCACATTTAAACAGTATAGGGTTTTTAAAAGCAATGTTATGGCAACAAATCTGTTTAGACAGTTTGAATGCACCACATTTTTGTTTCTGTCTAATGACTGAAATGTTGTGGGCAAAACTTTAAACAAGGTATGTTTGCACACTAAATGAGAAGAGCGAGACATCTGTATTTCAGTGAGAAGCAGATCTTCACAAAGCTGTTAACAGCAATTGTTTTCACATAATCTACCCTATGTCATATTCGGCTTACAGACAACTGTTACTGCAGTTGGATTTTATCCATTGATCAACTATTTTCAGGGACTGTTCAAAAATGAATATTCTGTCATCATTTACTCACCCTCATTTTTAGAAAACTGTATAATTACATTTTTTATTACATAGACCACAAAAGGGGGGTATTTAGTAAAAGGGCTAGAAAGAACATGGAAGAAGACATGGAAGAAAGAACATCCTATAGTTTTGGAATGAATGAGTGTGAGTAAATGCTTTTTTTATTTTTTTGTGAACTGTGCCTTTAAATTAAGACTAACAACACTATAGTAAATAAAACATAGAAACATAAACATTTACTATATGCAATCTAAAATAACGTAATGAGTAAGTAATATTCTTCTAAATATTATCCTTATAGGTAGATCTACTCCATCAGTGGTGAAGATGTTTTATATTTGCTATAGTTTATCTTTTTTAAGTTTGCATACACTGACACCGTTTAAAAGGTTGGGATTGGTACGTTTTTATGTTTTTGAAATAAGTCTCTTATGCTCACCAAGGATTTTGTAATTTGATCAAAATATAGAAACAAGTAATATTATGAAGTATTAGTTTAAATCAACACTTTTCTATCTGAATATATTTTAAAATGTAATTTATTCCTGTGATGCAAAGCATCATTACTCCAGACTTCAGTGTCACATGATCCTTCAGAAATCATTCTAATATGCTGATTTGCTGCTTCAGAAACATTTCTGATTATTATCTATGTTGAAAAAAGTTGCGCTGCTTCTTATTTTTTGGGAACTGTGATACTTTTTAAAAAAAAAAAAAATTCAGGATTCTTTGATGAATAGAAAGTTCAAAAGAATGTTTATTTGAAATTGCTTTTTTTGTAACATTGTCTTTACTGTCATTTTTATGCAATTTATATCAATTTAATGCATAAAAATATTAATACCTTAAAAAAAAAATCAACTTTTGAACTGTAATGTACCTTTATATGGAAGAAACAGAAGAGGTTTCAATAGTGAAATTGAGTTCAATAGCTTTTGGGACTAGTGGAATAATACAGTGTTTTTCAGAAAGCTGACTGAAATGCATTATTAACTTCAATCTCCTGAAGAATAGGATACCGCACAAATATTCCTACAATTCATAGTGCTCATCTGTATACCTGAATGTGGTATTGATGTGCAAATAATTTTGCCAAGGGAAGTCACTGAGGCAAAGTTCTCTAGATTAGAGGATGAAAGCTGAAAATATACTGTATTAAAATTCATACATACAATAGCCCAAAATATATCTGGACACTTAAGCCACATTTATGAATGCTATTGCAATAAATAACAAAATATCAAACCAACTGACATTTTAAACAAATATTTAAACTGCCAATTGTCTTTTTATGGAGATCTGTAGTGTATATTTAGAAAATGTCTAATAATTTTTAACCACATTAAATCACTGGAAGACTGGAAGTAGGATAATTTTTGGAGATAGTTTAGTGAAACTAGGTTTTATTATAATTCTAGCTCATGTTCATCTAATGTAACTGAAATGCTGCGTTTTACGCCCTCTAGTGGCTTTCTAGAAGAACTGATTTGTTTTCACTTGAACTTGAATGCAACTTCCCTAGTCATTATGTTTTAAGAAAACTCTTTTGGTGTGTGCAGTTCCTTTTCCTTTATGTTAAGCCAGTACAATGAACCGTAGTTCAGTAAGAATTTTTTAATTCATTAAAATTCGTGGACTATACCACACGGATTAAGCACAAAAAAGTAGGGCATCTGCCTTCTGTTGAAATAAATAATCCTCATGTAACTTTCATCTGCAGCAGTCTCATGAGGCCACAGCTGTAGCAGTAAACCTATTCACAAAATAACCAGAACATGCATATTGGTTGTTTATGATTATTTATGATTGACATTTTTTTCATTACTGAATTGGTTTGCTCTGAAGCACTTTGTATAACAGGTAAACATGAAATATTGATTAACTCCATTAAGCCCCCCTTTCCTCACTCAGTAGTATTGTCTCCATATTTTCCCTATTTAACTGTCATTATTATTGTTATTATGTAAAAGTGCTGTTCCTCTATATGTCTTCAAATGTTAAATACTGTGAATGTGTGGATTAATCCAGTTAGGACAAAATCAAATCTTTCCCGCTCTCAAATTACTGTATTTTTATTTATTTTTTTTTCTGTTTTCTCCTTTATCTAGCCTTCATCTGCATTAAACAGCCAAGGAGAAGAACAATGAAGTTCATTAAATTACATTTTAGACACAATATTGCAGGTTATTTTTTGCTCCGTCAACAAAAATGGTGCCGAATGAAGCCAAAGCGGATCTAGTTCTGTCTTCGTTCCTGAACGAGTCAGCGTTTATTGAAGGAATCATTTGAGTCAAAGATTCTATGACTCACTCATAAACACATTCACTTGTCGCCACCTACTGGTTCAACGATGTAACCTGAGTTGCTGAAAAAAATAAACAAACGGAGTGATACAAACAGTATTGGACTGTATATCATCAATGACACCGAACTAATTGTATATATTGCTTAACAGGTCATTTAAAACGCAGCAATGCTCAATACCATCAAAGCTGCGTCTGAAAAACCCAGAAGTGCTGTTCCCCATTGTTAAACAATGAATGGGGGAAACAAATAATAATTTAGCCATAATTTATGACCTGCTTTGCGTTTCATACTTAATCTTATCTAAATGCGCTCACAATGGCATCACGATAAGCGCAGCGATAATGAGTTTGAATACCTCAGTGTGGTTGACAGATGATCTGCAATAATAATCACCATCAAACGCTATGATGTAATGACATACACCTGATTTTATTTGCATTCTTTCTTACAACGCATATTAGCCTATTAATAATATAGGCAGGGAAACCTGACTGTAATCACATCTGTTTGGCTGCTACATTGAAATCATTCAATTGTCAAATGATCATTTTAACAATGGGCTTTATTATTTCCATAGCAGAAGCTTTTTTTACTTACCCAAAAATATCACCAATGCAACACAGGATAATTTCAAAGCGGACGCCCACTGCGTTTTCCCAGAATGCAATAAAATGGACATTTTGGTCGCTGACAATAAAACTTATCGGAAAATAGGTATTAAAAATGCGTTTGAGATCTATTTCTCCGTTTTAATCATATAAAAAACACGGAAATGTTTTTATTTTGTGCTATGATATGGCTGGCAGTGTCTGTAGCAGGAGCACTGGTTGATATTATGGTTGTGGTTTGCTATTTGTCGTAATTGAGGTTTCAAACGAACCAAGTTGCAGCGTTGTAATATTAAAATACGATAATAGCAATGCATAAAATGGTATATAACTAATTTTATAAGAAGATAAAAATCAGGATGCATCTACATATTAGCCTATATGTCCCTCCTCGAGTCAGTGGAATATCAGAAATCAGTCGAAGAAAATCCACGCGGCCGTTGACGCAAAACCAAAAAATGACGCACTAGCTTGCAGTAGGACCACCTCTCCTCATCTCCTCACTAATGGAGATCAAAGTGCACAAAAGATGAGCTGGAGGTGGAAATACACATGTAGGGTGAGAATGGTGCTGAAAAAATACAATGATGCTGCTGCTTATTCAAGATTTTCTACATAGGCATCCACTATCTAAGGCAGCATAAAACCAGAGAGTGCCATGATGCCGATAATGGTTTTAGCCACTAGTTTCATTGTGTTAATAATGCTCTTGGTCTGTGGTTCCTCAACTCTCAAAGGACAGAGTGAGCATGAATATTTGAGTCTGCAATACTTATTGGCTACAGACTCTACTCTGTAAATTTTGTTTGGCTGCCTCTTCAGAGACGGAGACAGTGGGTCTGTTATAAGAAGTGGCAATTTCATGCTGATGAGAAGTCATTGAGAATATAAAGAGGAAGAGTCAAGTGGCTGAAGCTCAGACAATGAAGTGCAACTATATTGCACACTGTTGACACCTGCAGACGAGGGAAGAGGTGCATGAGGACAAAAGGAAAGCTAAATAATGAAAAAGGCATTGAATGAATCGCACGCATATTTCAGACAGATGAATACAGATTTATTATGAGGGATAATGTACAGTCAGCTGGGCAATGTTACAAAGTAAACCAATTATTGACACGCATATTTTAAAGGTACACTGTGTAGCCTACATTTGAGTCAATACATCACAAATCCTTCTTCCAATACATGTTTTTGTCTTACCCCGATTCACTATGGTAAGCCTATATTATATCTAAGTGTTTATATTTTAGACCTGTTGGTCACGCAGAGCCAAAGCACAACCAAAACAATGTTCTTTTTTAATGCAACAGTGTACCTTCACCTAAAACAGAATGATGGGGACTAACGCCTCAAGCACATTTTACTATGTGACAATACAAATTGCTTTTATGCTCATCCATTTAAATAATTAATTATTCTGTTTGTGACTCATGTATCTTAGTGGCATTGGGTATATACAGGTTCCTCATCCTCTGGCTGCCAATCAGGGGGAAGACGTCTGTTGTGTCCAGCTGTGACAGGAGCGTCTGGTGTGAATGGGAAACTGTGCTGCTTCCAGCAATTGAGAATACATACAAACAAAAACCATTTTACATCCTGTGAACACATTCTCTCTGTACTAAATTGTTTGTAATATCCAGATTACATATGAAGGGATGTATGCATTTACATTTACACATTATTTCACTTACAGTAATGAATATGCAAGTCATTAAGAAATGAATTAATATGTGTATATTTAGTGTAACATTTGATGAAGTGTATTAAATCTGCTATTATTATTTTGCAAGATTAAATAATTCAAATGAAAATTAAATATACACTTTTTCTATTAAAATGTTTTATTTGATTGTGCATTAATATTTTAATACATATTTTAAAGAGAGTTTCAGGACTTATCTTTATATGTAATTCCATAATTCCATTGTCCTTGGTTAAAGTATAGAATGTACTGACAAGCATTTAAAGAGATGGTTCACCCCAAAAATGAAAATTAATTCATCAATCAATCACCCTCATGTAGTTTCAAACCCGTAAGCCTTTCGTTCATCTCCGGAAAACAAATGAAGATCTTTTTGATGAAATTTGAAACTTAGAAAGCTACACAACTGACACTTTGACACTTTAAAAAGGTTATAAAGAGATTGTAAAACTAATCCATATGAATTGAGTGGTTTAGTCCATATTTCGTGAAGAGGCTTCAGTGAACATAAACAGAAGCTCAACCAAACCCGTTTGATGCTCGAGAACAAACCTCTTGCGGAAGCTCAAACATGCTGCGTAACACACGAGAATGAACCTCATTGGTTCTCGCATGTCAAGCAAACATGCTTGAGCTTCTGTTTACCACAACTGATGTGTGCGTTGATGAATGTTTAAATGTGAATAAAAGGCAAATTCATCATATAAAGTCATATAAAGCGATTGTGTCTCTTCAGAAAATTTGGACTAAACCACTCGATTCATATGGATTCGTTTTACGATCTCTTTATGAACTTTTTGAATTGTCAAAGTATCGGTTGCGTAGCTGCCTATGGAGGGACAGAAAGCTCTCAGATTTCATCAAATAGATCTTCATTTGTGTTCCGAAGGTGAACAAAAGGCTTATGGGTTTGAAACGACATGAGGGTGATTAATTAATGACAGAATTTTCATTTTTTGGATGAACCAGCCCTTTAAGGTAAACTAAAATATACTTTAATAGTAATTTCTATTGAAACACGTCATGTATTTAAATATATTTGTAATGATGAAGTTGCAATTTAGTACATTTAAAATATTCAAACCTAAAATGTAAACCCCACAAACTTCTAATCAAAAACGTACATATGCTTTAGTGTGTTAGTCAGCACATTAAAATAAGTGTACTTTATAGCACGGCAAAATAGTTATTGAAACATATTGATTTAAAATTTACTTTTAAGTAAAACTTAATTTGACATTACAAAGTGCACTTTTTTTAAAAGCGTACTTAAATGTGTTAAACTCGTGAAAGTGTAAGTAAATTTAAGTTGTCTTTTATTTCATTAATACTATTAAAGTATAGTTTTTTTTAATATACACTTATATATACACTCTAACTTAACAGTCATAATTTGATTTTTCATGTTTGACAAGATTTGTTAACGAGACATAAAGTATCTACCACATCATGTAAAATAAGCAGAAAAAGTTGTTTAAAAAATGTCTTAGTGTTTACGGTAACACTTTACAATAAGGTTAATTAGTTAAACATTAGTTAATATATTAACTAACATGAACTAACCATGAGCAATACATTTCTTACTGTATTTACTAATCTTCATTAACGTTAGTTAATGAAAATACAGTTGTTCATTGTTTGTTCATGTTAGTTCACAGTGCATTAACTAATGTTAACAAGATTTTAATACTGTATTAGTAAATGCTGAAATTAACATTAACAAAGATTAATAAATAATGTATAAATGCAGTTCATTGTTAGTTCATGTTAACTAATGTAGTTAACTAATGTTAACTAATTAACCTTATTGTAAAGTGTTACCATGTTTACAGTATAGTAATATTGTAATAATGTATAACAGTATAACAAGAAATTTTTATAACTCATATATTCACATATGATTTCATTTATTTAATATCTTGCTTTAATTTCTTGCTTACCATGGTAATATAGATGTTGTCTGGACTGTTGGGAGGACTGCTGACTTCTGGCAGAACAGGCATAGAGCTGAATCCCACCTGAGGCACAAAACCAGCTTAAACAAAGATTTTAGGTATACAAAGACGGTGCATTCATATTACTTATGAACTGGAGAAAGTGCAACGTGCAATATGGTGGAATAAGTCCCGTCTTCTAAATAAAAGTCATCGCGTCACTGCAGCTGCCGTTAGAAGCTCCGGCAGTCATGCTGCATCCGTGTAGTATGAATGTATTTCGGATGTACCACGTATTTATCACACAACCTTCCAGCATCAGTTGCGTTGATCACTTCAGAATCTTGCCAGAAGTAATAAGTCATCCGGGTGCTTTTTGCCTACTGCGAATTCTGACATATTTCTTTTGTCACATACTGTTTTTCGCCTACTCTATAGTAGGGAAGTATGCGATTTCGAATGCAGACACAGTGTTCTGAGACTCACGCTAAGGACTGCACATGCACACTGGCAGATCTAGCTTGAAAAATAAGCTGTTCTTAAAGGGTTAGTTCACCCAAAAATTAAAATTATGTCATTAGTTACTCACCCTTATGTCATTCTACACCTGTAGGACCTTTGTTCATCTTCAGAACACAAATTAAGATATTTCTGATAAAATCTGATGGCTCAGTGAAGCCTCCATTTGCCAGCAAGACAATTAACACTTTCAAATGACCAGAAAGGTACTGAAAACATATTTAAAACAGTTCATGTGTCTAGAGTGGTTCAACCATAATATTATAAAGTGACAAGAAACTTTTTGTGTACCAAAAAAAACTAAATAACGAATTTTCAACAATATCTAGTGATGGCCAATTTCAAAACACTGCTTCATGAAGCTTTGAAGCTTTACGAATCTTTTGTTTCGAATCAGTGGTTCGGATCGCGTATCAAACTGCCAAAGTCAAGTAAACTATTGAAATTTCGAAACACTTGTGACATAACGAAGCCTCGTTTACTGAAATCACATGACTTTGGCGCTCCGAACCACTGATTCGAAACAAAAGATTCGTAACGCTTCATGAAGCAGTGTTTTGAAATCAGCCATCACATATTGTTTAAAAGTCGTTATTTTGGCGCACAAAAAGTATTCTCGTCGCTTCGTAACATTAAGGTTGAACCACTGTAGTCACATGAACTGTTTTAAATAAGGTTTTAGTACCTTTCTGGGCATCTGAAAGTGATAATTATCTTGCTGGCAATAGAGGCCTCACTGAGCCATCAGATTTCATCAAAAATATCTTAATTTGTGCTCCGAAGATGAACGAAGGTCTTACGGGTGTAGAGCGACATGAGGGTGAGTAATAAATGACAATTTTCATTTTTGGGTGAACTAACCCTTTAATGCTATTTGAGAATAAGAAACAACATTTATAAGACAGTTGTTATCAGATTTCATTGGTGATTTTAAATATTAAATTTAATCATAAGCTTGGTTGAACAGCTTGGGAGGATTTGATGTGTCCCTATTCAAAGAAATAGTAGCTGCACTTGCATGACAGAGGCGTTTCAAAGATGGCCACCAAATGAACTGACTTACCTCAAAAAGATAGTTCACCCTAAAATGAAAATAAAGTCATCATTTACTCACCCTGGTGATGTTCTAATGTGTAATGCGCTTCTTTCTTTTATGGACCACAAAAGGAGGAAAAGAAAAAAAGTCCCGCTCGCACTCGTCCATATAATGGCAGTGAATAGCGACCAGCATTAAGCTTTTTAAAAAAGACGCAAAAGTATCTCAGAATGATCCCATCCAACATGTGTCGTATATTCCAAGTGTTCTGGGGGTATACAATATGAAATTTAAATTATTATTTAACGAAAATACTGACTTTGGCCATTGGTCTTCTGTACACGACAACGCAATGTGTGCTTTTGTGTGACTCTGCTAGCGCTGCAGTTTACACCGTCTCTCCCAGAACAAGCACACAAGTGTGAAATCAATATTACCAAAAGCATGACACGAAATACAACGCCTATAAACCACAAAAAAGTATCCTTCACTGAGTTAAATATCTCCAGACTGGAACTCCGTTTGTCTGATGACAGTCAGAATGAGAGTTGACAAATGTGAACATGATAGATTCTTACGAAGAACACAATGGATATATTCACCTCAAAGAAGAAGGTACATGGATTGTATTTTGTGTCGTAGTTTTGTTAATGTGCATACGGCATTAGAGCAACACCAGGGTGAGTAATTTATTATATAATTTTCATTTTAGAGTGAACTATCCATTTAAAGGGGACCTATTATGCCCCTTTTCACAAGATGTAATACAAGTCTCTGGTGTCCCTAGAATGTGTCTGTGAAGTTTCCCCTAAAAATACCCCCCAGATCATTTATTATACTTGTCAAATTTGCCCCTATTTGGGTGTGAACAAAAACATGGCGTTTTTGTGTGTGTCCCTTTAAATGCAAATGAGCTGCTGCTTCTGGCCTGCTTTCCAGAAGAGGGCAGAGCTTTAACAGCTTGTGCTTCGGTTGCTCAACAACAACAAAGCTGGAGAATCTCACGCAGCCAAAATAATGATTGTCAGTAACGGTGTTCAGCCTTACATTGTTCAAACCGGAGTCAGACACTGATGGAGAGACTCAGGAAGAAGTTACAACTTTTAGAATGCATCTGGACTTTTTTGAATGGTTAGTGGATAAATTTATGTAGTTGCTGTGGAGTTGATTCAACTCATCGACTAGCATGTGCCGTCATGTTAATCTGGGTTGGTAGATACACCGGAGACGCGATTATAGCACTTAAACACAGAAGAAGTCATATTTTCATGCTATGTCCCCTTTAAAGGAACAGTGGCTTAAAATCATCTTCAAAACCCATGCAATAACCCAAGAAAGATTCAACCTCAACCACTGTTTTGTTGATTTAAACAGAATACACAAAGCATGGAATCTATGAAAATTTGATTTATACTGAATGCATAAAGCAAAGAGAGGAAATGAGATTAGAAATACAGAAGTTACAAAGATGGTGTGTTACTTTGTATGTGATTCCCGTGTCTTCAGAGGCAGTTCTGGTTTTAACCTCTTCCATATTTTGCCTATAGAATATAAAGCACAACATGAAGTCAAGCAGAAAAATGTCCTACAAGCTGCTATATCTCTCTGTGGACTGACAATGACTTACTTTGAGTCGTCACCTTTCTGGATTGATCTGCAAGCCCTCCTTCCAAAAAACACACTACCAATTAGTAACACAAACCCAGCCACTGACACCAGGGCCAGCCACCAGAGAGGATGAGCCTGTGGATGAATCACACCTGGACTGTTTCTCCTGCTCTGTGCTGAAGAAAATAAAGAGGAGAAGAACTGAGTTTGGAGCTTTTATACAAACTAATCCACTTAAAGAAACCTTTAAATATGTTTGTATGTTATGAAACATTGACAGGTGTTTACAACCATATGCTATATCACAGATCACAAAGATTTAAAACTTATAAAAAATAAAAAAATAAAAAATAAAAGTTACATTTTAATTTTGCTGCATTTGGTCTGGCATCTATTGAACACAAGTATGGGGTTGGTACAGTTTTGTAATGTTTCTGAAAAATAAGGCATTTATTTGATAAAAACTGTTTAATATTATTACAATTTATTCCTGTGATGGCAAAGCCACGTATTCAGCAGCCATTATTCCGAAAAGCTGCTTATTATCATCATGTTGAAAACAGTTGTGCTGTTTAATATTTTTTTGGAGAAATGATGTTGTATTTTATTCAGGATTTGTTGATTAATAGAAAGTTTAAAAGAACAGCATTTATTTAAATTAAAATAGAATTATTTTACAACATTATGCATTTCTTTACTGTCACTTTTAATCAATTTAATGTGTCCTTGCTGAATAAAAGTTTTTATTTTTTTTTATTTATTTTTTTTAATCATACTCACTCCAAACTTTTTAACGGTATGTGTTTGTGTAGACAGCATATTCAGGGAAATAAGAAACTATATGCTCACTTTGTCCTGTTTTTATTTTTATTTTTCCCAGTAAACCATAGTGAGCCAAACAAACAATAATTCCATTTTGAAAAACGAACAAACAAACAAACAAACAAACAAAGGTCTGTTACCTGATTGGACAATAAGGTGTGTATAATTCTTGAAGAACCTGCCACTGAGACGCAATCTACACAAGTAAGTTCCATTGTTCTCACGGGTCACGGATGGGAGGTGTATATCAAAACTCCCCATTTTGACATCTCCGCGAAAAACTACACCAGGAAATGTTGATACAATTTGATTGCTGATGTAGTACAGGATTATTTCTGTCTGAGAGATATTCTGTGTTTAAAAGAACAGAATAAGTACTAAAGCATGAGTTTAGGTTTTAAAGTTACAAATAAAAAAGTATTCATTGCATAAATGTGTTAAGTATATTTGTGCTGGTCTGTATCTTTAAAAAAAAAAGCCTACCTGGAATTCCCACTCCACACTGAGAGACATGACATCCAGATGTCCAGGACATTGAAGGAAATTACACGACAAATACACATCTGTACCATCATTAACCTTCTGGTCTGGACTTGTTATCACACAGCCATAGGTACCATATACTAAAAGAATGCATATTATATTTAAAAAGTAAATAAAATGCTTCATATGCTTAAATAAATAATGAATTTCTGCTTACCTGTGAAGATAAGAACTATGACCAAATACCACATTGCTGAGCATACAAAGACACTGCAAAGTTTGTTTTTTCATACACAGTATACACACACACATATATATATATACACTGTACAAAAAAGGCAGAAATTACAAGATCAAGAAGAATCTTAAATGGACTCTCTCTGGAACTCTTACAACTCAAAAGCTCTTTGCTTCCAGGGAAGCGCTGCTGTTTCCTGACACTTTCTGTGGTGGTGGTTATCAGCATCTGAAACGTTCATTTACCACATCCTCTGTGGCCTGAACACATGATAAAAAACTACGGCAGATGTTTCTCTCTTGTACCATTTTCGCATGTATACATCAGGAACAAAAATTAGCGTAGTTCTTGTGCCTAAAGATTAGAGTTTATCAACACTGCAAAGCAGCGTTAAGACAACGCTGCGTTTCCTTTGATCAGTTCAGTAGATTCATGTCCATCTAATCCTTAAAATAGTGACAAGGACATTATTCAAAATGTTTAAACGTTTAAATTAAATGTCTAATTTTGTGTTCCACAGAAGAAAGAAAGTCATACAGGTTTGGAACTACACTATTATTATTTGGCAAACCATCCCTTTAAGGAACGGAGGTCGGTGAAATGAACGTACGCTTTCCACATAAAAAGGATCTCTTTTGCCCTCTAGTGTGCCATTTGATGTTAGCTTTATTAGGTTGAAGGTATTTTCCTCAAGAGAACAGAGACATCATTGAGTTAAATGAAGTTTTCGGGTATAGGTACATCACCTGAGGCAATAACCAAAGACATTTGTCACATTGATCGATTCATTCTTTCCGATTCAGCACCTGTAGCTTTCACAAAACACTTTGCCATTTGATGAAATGCAAACGGGACATGATTTTTGAGAAGAAAAGTATAATTACATGGGTCAGAAATGTCCTTAGAATTGTAAAATGTATTATTATTCATGAATAAAACATTAGCATTATGCTGCAATACAGAAATTTTTATGTTGTTGTTATCAGGTTTATATAGACCTACCAGCATCCTGAATCTCTCTCCACGTAGAAGGCGACTTTCTCAGGACCTTGCGCAACGTTCCCTAAAAGTTCTGTAAAGGTGACGAAAATTCCGAACCTTTACAGAACATTCAGGACTTTCCTAAAACGTCCTCTTTTGGTAATGAAAGTGCTGCAGTTCAAGGTTCCTTATATATCTTTAGGGGTACGTTCTCTTTTGGTTATTTTATGGTCACATAAGAACGTTACAAAGAGGATATTTGGGACATTAACTGAACGTTCCCACGCGGTCCTCTGTTGCTCATTTAATAACGTTCCCGATATGAGTTTAGGGGGCGTTCTACTTTGGTTATTTTATGGTCGCGCGAGATCGTTACAAAGAGGACATTTGGGAAGTTACAAGATCGTCCTATAGTTATAGTCCCCTAAACATTCCCAGAACGTCCTGAATGTTTCATGAAGGTCCACCAAATAACGTCCCCCAACACTTAAAAGAACTCCACATCGTGACCGTCTCTGAACGTTCTGGAAACGTTACCAGGTGACAGGTTACCCCGCTAGAAATTTTACGTCCCCAGTGGTGTTAAGGACATCGTCTAGTAACGTTCCCAGTACGTTCAGAGACGGTCACAATGTGTATAATTCAACCATCATGGAGTGTCCTGATTCACTGATCCTCTCTAGAGTCTAAACTCTGAGTGTGTTTTCTGGTAGTTTTTTTAATTTTTATTTTTAAATTTCATTACGATGACAGCGTTTGAACAGTGCCGTTTAGACTCACACAGACACCATGAATCGGCGTATGAACCTCAACAATGGTGACATTCAGAGAACGTACTGAATGTTCCCTGAAGTTCCGCTAAATAGCGTCCCCCGACCCTCAGAAGAATTTCTAGCAGGGTCGTGACTGAAGCATTGAAATAGTTATTAGATCAATGAGCCTATTCACAATAAGAGTATAATCACTTATTTGTTACTGAACACACGCAAACACATGCAATTGCCAGATGTTTGAACTGAACTGAACAAGCTAACTTTTATATGCATTCTCTAATCATTTATCATTTATATGATTCAAGATACAACAATTGCAGTATTCATCGGATTTATGTATCAGTTTGCAAATGTGAGGCAGCTGCAGCATCTAGTGGCTGTCATAAATGCAAATTGCAAAGACTGAAGATTCAGAATGACCTTTATTTATATGCAGTGTGACTTCTCAGTGGTTAATGAACTGTGTGATGATAAAGTAAGAATGTGACAATAAGATATATCTGACTCATGATTCATAATTAAGATCATGATAACATGACTCTCCTGTATAATTGCTAGGACATGTTATAAAAACGACTTCTCTCTGACCAGAAAATTACTCTTTATTGAACATTTAATGGGATAGTTTATACAAAATGAAAATTTCAACAATGTCAAGTATCATAAAAGTAATACATACATTTTTCCCCCCCTATAGGGTCCATGCAACTTGGCGGTGCTCCATCTTTAAAAAAAAACAGCCTCTTCGCAAAATCTGTAATACATCGTTGGTTCATACATTTTTTTTTGTTATTAAAAAACAAACAAGCAAGCCCAGCCCAGGTGAGAAAAAGTAATGCAATGTTATGTTTCCATAAAAATTAACTAAGTATCGCAATTAGTTACTTTTTTAGGGAGTAGCGCAATGTTGTAATGCATTACTTTTAAAAGTAACTTTCCCCAACACTGGTTAAAAATAAATTAATTAATAACAGCCTATTTTCCCAAATCTATTGGTTAGTTATACTGTCACTGTTAGTTGCTGTACCAATTAGTATTGTTCTTGTCTTTGACTGTTAAATGCCAAGTTTATGTTATAATTGTTAGTTGGCATGTTAATAAACACAGAATGTTGCTGACATGTAAATGTTGGTGGTCATATGTTAATATCTTCATCTGTCTTACACTAGAGAAAGACTTTTTTTCAATGTAAAACTTCAATGTCTTTATACTACATCAAGCTCTTTAAATTCAAAAGGTCAAAGAAAATTAAACAGAAATCAATAATATGAGTCCTTTAAGAATATAAATAGGTTCCTTTTCCATATTGGTTGAAAACAACAACATGTGGCATGTGACTAAGTAAAAATAACCTGAAGCTTTTGCTAAGTCACATGCCAGAATTCATTAAAATTGCTGACATTAAACACTTCATTAAGAAAACAGATCCTTGTGATTGGTTTAATTATCAGTCTATATCATATATGTCTTTTATCTCCAAGATACTGGGGAAGGCTGTTGCTCAGCAACTGGCTCACTCTCGCACAGGAACAACACTTGTGAGATGTTCTACTGAGGATTTATTGCTAATCGTAGAGGAAGTGTCTGTATAATCCCATATATATATGCATAGAAATATTTAAAGATACATTTTCTTTGAGAAAGTTCATTTTAGAGGAAATACAGTAAATGTTTCACTGACATTGTTGAGTGCACTGGAGTAACTGTTGACTGTTTCATCATTTGACAAAAAATTTCCACTTCCTTCCACTGTCGTAAAATGAGGCCAAAATATCCCAGAAACACTCGTTGCTGATTAAGTCATTTGGAGCCCGAGTGGAATAGCTGTCAATCATGATGTTACTCCCCGTTTTTAGCATCAAATAACTAACTGAAAACAAACTTACTGGAAAAACAAGTATAGGCTATGTCTGCGTGATAAGAAAACTATCTTCGGAAAAAGAAAAAAAAATATTTGATGTTATGTTTGTTTGGCTGGCGTCCCATTCGATTAAATGGAAAGGGCTGGGTTTATGACCTATACTGCAGCCAGCCACCAGGGGGCGATCAAAATGTTTTGGCATCAATTTTCATTTAGTGTGAGGCACACTTAGGGGCCATTCACATGACACCGTTTTCAACTAAAAACGGAAAACTTTTTATGCGATTTGGCTGTTCATTTACACGACAACAGCGTTTTGGTGGCCTGAACACAAACTTTTGAAAACGGGTTTCAAAGTGCAAGTTTTTAAAAATGGTCTCTGTGTAAACAACAAAAAGGCAAATCTGTGAAAACGATGACGTCATGCACATGCGCATTACATGTTCAGTCTATAGTGTTTCATCGCCATCTAATGTCCTGCCAGCAGAATACAGCGTTTTTAGTTTTCACAGATTCGTATGAATGGGATCGTTTTGACAGTGGTGTTGTCTGTACGTGGAAAACTCAAAGGAAAAACTTCTCTGGTTTAACTATATTGTTGTCGTGTAAACGTACCCTTAGATTAACACTTGGGGCAAGCACCCTAGTGGGGAAGCAGAGGTAATGTACAGGGAGACTTCCTTAGTTCTCAAATATCCTTCACTTTTTTTTTATTTTTATTTAATTAATTTTAATTAATTATTTTTTATTTCCATGGTAATACAATAACAAAACACATTAAATACTGTACATTAGAAAAGAGGGTAAATATTTTGCTGATTTCTCTCTCTTGAAAAAGAAACAGGCCAGAACCAATGAGGTTTCTTATTGTTTTCTATTTCTGCTCCGCCTTCTTTTCCATATATGGTGTTGAGCTACCTCAAAGCGCTGTGCTTATGTAAACAAACTGTTTTGAGTATACACACCATATTCGAACACAGGCTTGCATAATTTTGAGTGATTGACGGCATTTCTCTACATAAAGCAATCAAATGACTTTTAAATACTTGGTGTAATGCACAAGAAGGATATGGATTACTGTTATGATACTTTATGTGCTTTTTGGAGCTTGCAATCACCTCCTTCTCTCACACCCTTGAGTTTCATGGTTGAAAAAGTCACACAGCTTTTGAGCAACAAGTCATTGAGTACATTTTAGGCAAACTATTTGCTTTACAGAGCCTTGTTTTGCTATATGGTAACCTTGCTGTCAATAGCCATTGTCTAGTCTATCCTCTAGTGTATATGCACTCGAGAGCTACATCTTTGTGTGTAATGCAAAGTCCATCTAAGCTGATGTAATGCCCCCCCCCCCCCCCCCCCCCCCCCATCGATTGCCCTCCATTGATTTGTTCCACTGTTTAACCTAAACACCATTCATCAAGCTGGCCTCTCAATAGTTCCTCTGTGATGCACACTTACCCCCTTCTGATCTCAAAGCTTCTCCATACATACAAAATGATCTTCTATATAGATGACTACATAGACTATATTTTGTATCAATAACCACTATTGTTAGGCATTTGCTGCTTTGACAAGTGTGGGGGAAAAAGTGTTATATAATTTACCTCCAGTTTGTTTTGTCATTTTGTTTACAGACTGAGATATGATTAATAATATAAGTAATCAACAGCATGTCTTAGATGATAGAGTTAAACTTGCATTTAACCCAGATTATTCAATTAATGATTGTGATGTAATACCATCACCAACCACTAGAATGCAGTGTGGTACCACTCAACACACAGGCCTTCCTGTAAACCCCAAACCAAACAGATGTTAGCATCTGTGATGGCAATTTGTTAATAATTTATGAGGAATTAATTAGTATTCCTCTAATTACCTCATGAATATTCCACCCGGCCGTTCATAGTGTTGAGGAGTTTTAAATGGGTTTAGCAATAGCACACGTCCCTGTGTACAAGATCAGGAGACCTTTTTTCTGCAATGTCCTGGATGCTCAAGTCCAGTCAGCGCTTTGGAGCTCAGCTGCATTAGTATGTGCAGCGCGTGAGGCCAGGTAAACTGGTCGTGGGCCAGCTGAAACGAGCATCAGGTCTCTTGTGTACTGGTGAACAACAGCAAAATCAATGACAACAGGAAATTGCTGATGGGAGACTTTGGCCAGACCTCACCCGGGAGGGCCAGATCAAATGAAGGGGCCTGTGATTATCTCGCCGGGAGATTAGTGTGAGAGATCGTAAACCACAGCCAATAAATAAACACTGGAGATGAAGTGGAGATTTTTTTTATATAGAAAATTATTACTTTATCAATAGGAAATAAGGTATTGTGCTCTAGACAGAAAAATGGTGAAGTGGCCTGTGGCCAAGTGAAATAATTAGATGATATGCTGATTAATTAATAGCAAAAATATAAACAAATATTTATATAAAAATTTGGTCTCTTAAATGTATAAATATCTAAAAAAAATAATTGTAAAAAAAAATCATTGTGATGAAATCACTGAATGGAAAAAAGGGGTTTTAAAGTATATATATATATATAAGAAACAACCACAGATTGTCTTCAAAAAATACTTCCTTCCACCATGGATTTAAATCTCAAGTTTTTTAATTCTACAACATCACTTTAGAACTAGTAACGAAGGAATGTTGAGTTGCGTCACTGAAGCTCGTTGTAATATGTAGAGTAGGGTATTATGAGAGAGAGATCAACTAAGCGTGCATTGATTTTAGCTAATATTCTTCTGGTCAATCTTATATTCATAATCACAAAATCAGTTTGAATGTCCGCTGAGGAAAGCGATATCTTTGTCTTTTAACATTTAAGACATTCCCATGGCAGCACTAGTCATTTCATTTGTCAGTTGCATCTTGTAAGATGTTGTTTAAAGTAAAAACAACGTCCTTGTTTCCTTGTTTCAGTCCATTTCAATATAAAAGTTTTTGTGACTAACTGACTCACTCACTCACTCACTCATAAAGACATCTTTACTGCCATCTAATGGCGTAACTTTCACTGAAATCGAAACCACTAACAGACTCTTTCTCAATACCAAAAAATACAGCATGTTATTTATATAAAATATTATTTACTGAACAATAATATTTAAGTTAACAACAATAGCCATTATAACAGTATAAGAAGTAAAATAGGAAATAAACACAGGCAAATAGTGCAGTCAAACATACAAAAGCAGCACTCTAGTTAGTACAGGATTTAATTTCAATGTAAATATAAAGTTATGAAACTTAATATAGCCCTTAAGCCAAATCTATTAGCTCTGGAACAAGTAATATAATAATTAAACCAAAGATTGCCCGTTTGTTATACCCAAAACGAATTATACCTCATGTTTAAACACTATCTACATAAGAGCCAGTAGCAAATTCCCGAAGGACTGGCCGAGATGAAGCTGTTGTCTGCGAATACATGAGCGCTGAACGGTCGCTGACGGCCTGGAGCTCGCATCTCCAAAAACATCTAAACAAATCTTCAAATAGGCACCATATGTTTACATATTAATTGCATATCTGAGGTCTAAACAACTATTCTTGCCTAAAAAACTCTTAAAACTATGTTCCGTTACAAAATAACAGTAGTATAAAAATATGGAGGGTTTGCTCGTCCGCCATGACACTCGCTGTGAGAATGCTGAAAGCGGAGTGATTCAAACGGTGAAATGGTTCCCGTGGCGATACTGGTAGAATATCGCATGGCTGGAAAGACCTCTCAGCCAATCAGATTCGAGAACCAGAACAAACTGTTGTATATACATATATATACACACACACACACACACACACACACACACACATATACATATATACACACGCACACAAACTAATTCTTAAAATAAACCATGTAGTGGATGGAAATGAATAAAAACGGAAATTAAAAAAAGAGAAAAGAAAACAACAAGCAAATAACATTGAATAACAATCTAATTTATTTAGTCCCTACTTGACACAGCTAAAAATTTATTTATGCAATGTGGCAGATCGGCTTGTGTTGGTATTGTGGATAATCTCTAAAATGGGAAACAATCCACAGTTGCTTACTCTTATTCTTCATTTTCTCATCCCAAGTTTATCTCTGACAATCTGGCATCCTGTCGATGCTTTTGAACTCTCTCTGCTCGCATACTCTTTTTCTGTGTTAATGTATCCAGCTTTCACACACATATAGAGCGGATGGGATTAAGGGATTGTTGACAGCAAACAAACAGATTATCAGTCAAATGTTTGTATAACATGGACACTCTCTTCACAGTTGTATAAGCATCATCCTTAATGAAAATAACATCTGTGTTTTTGTTAATTTTTTTTTTTTTTTTTGAGTATAACCTGGGCACTACTCAACTACTAAACTATATATAGTCTTCATCAATAAAGGTTAATAAAGGGTAATGACAACATACTCCCTTTCACTAATCACTGCATTTCATTTTGATATCTAACACATAACAAAGCCAGTTCCTAATGATATTTCCTATTGAAACTTCCTATTGAATACTCCATCAGCATAGCCTTTCCGTTGGTTGAGAATTTTTGTTTTTTATCTATTCTGTGCCTGATTAGAAATTACAGAAAACTGGTTTATGGCTTATTTATTCTTAATCATGAAAATATGATAATTAGTGTCTATGAAATTGCATATCACATTATATTAAGATTAAATCATCAAATCCTTTTATTTGTTTTCTGTTAGCCTTTGTTTTGCAAGCTGAAAGCGTAGCCATTAGCGTAGCATAGCGCTAACTGCTTAAGAAAAGCTTATTTGATTATATAGAAAATTATATTATGATGACTCACTAATGTTTTTGACCAGACATTGTGGAATGGAGATAGGATTGTGCGGTGGGATAGGACCTTGCATATCACAGCCAAAACAATACTTTGCTACTTGCTTTTTGCTAGTCAGACCAAACAATCATCTGTGAACGGCATTAAGATGTTTCGAGGAGGCTGTTGAGATGGTCACGCTTTTGTCTGTAGCAATTGTCTGTAGCAATTGTTTTTCACTGGAAGACTGTGGCATACAAGGGCTATGCTTTTGATGTCTCTGAAAGAAGGTTTTAGTGCTGTATTGATCTGAAGTTTGGCAAGAATAAAATGATTTTGGGAAAAAACAAGAACAAATGTGATTCAGGTTTGTTATATTGTCATAGCTGATGGTGTTTGCAGAATTTCTTTCAAAACATGCTGTTTTATAGATATTTCTTTTGCTATGTTCTAAAACCTAGCTGTCTACTTAAGCCCCTGAATAAATAAGTATAATAGTAACAATACGCAAATGCTTAGCATATTTCTGGCTGATAATGCTTACATTATAATGTAATCTCTTAAAGTATACTCCATTTGATAGTGTGTGCGAACACATGCATTTGACACTAGAAAGTTTATGTAGATCCAGATTAGTCACTCATGAGATTCAGTTTCTAGTAGCTGTCTATGTAGACAGGAGGCAGCTCACTAGGCTTTGGAACAAAGCCTATGTTCCAGTGTGTAAGAGCGTTCCAGTGTGTGAGTGTGCTTGTCTTTGTTTACCATGTGTGTGTGTTTTCCCATGTCTTTGATTGTCTTCGCTTCACTTCCTGGACTATACATGCAGAACCACTATTCATTCATTTTCAATGAAAAATACATCTATTGTGCAAGTGCATCAATGCAGCCAAGCACAAGCTAAAAAATAAAGCAATATTCTCAAACTGACTCATCTCCAACAATAGAATATGTTTTGAGAGGTGCCTATCGTCCCTTATAGTAGGAATTTTTGTATGAACCCTGCAGAGTTAATGATATCTTTAACTCCACAGCGGATCCACAAAATCTTTGTTTTGTCAGTAAGTGCAGGTCTGGGATCAGGAGGAGAGTGATTCAACATTGGGAGTAGAGAATGTGCCTCATTCGAGATATGTAAACGTAGGGCTGATCAATTATGCAAAGGCACAAATGGCGGTCTGTAGACAGATGATGTATCAGCTGTCCTCTCTGAACTCTCTCTCTCACAGTAAAGCTACTGTCAGTAAACCACTGGAGAGCACCAGACAAAAGTAGATAGAAGTTAACCAGCTGGGTTTGTGGTGCTATAAGAAGAACAATTTAAAAACATTTTATAGCTTTGCCTAAAACCTAAAAAAATGGGGATCGCAAAGGAATAGTAAGAAAAATAGCAATAGATGGCAAAGAAATATAATTATTTAATTATAATCAGTACTGTCATCTTCGTGATTATCATCATCATTACTATCATCACAATCATCATCACCACTGCTGTTATCATTACCATCATATTTCTTTCATTAACACCATTATCATTGTCATCATCACCTCACTTTTATCATTAACATTGTTACCATATTTCATCATTCCACCACCATCATCATCATCATTACCTCCACTGTTATCATTACATCATTACCATAATTTTCATCATTACCATCATCTTCATCCCATCATAAATCCTCACCACTGTCACTGTTGTCATTACTATCATTAACATAATTTTCATCCTTTCCACTATCTTCATCTCATCATCACCACCACTGTTATCATTACCATCATTTTTGTTATCACCACAACATTATCATAATCATCACCACCATTATCACTACTATCATTACCATAATTTCCATCATTACTATCGTCATCATCATCATTACCATAATTTTCATCATTACCATCATCTTCATCTCATCATAAATCATCACCACTGTCACTGCTGTCATTACTATCATTACCATAATTTTCATCCTTTCTGCCATCTTCATCTCATCATCACCACCAATGTTTTTGTTATCACCACAACACTGTTATTATAATCATCATCACCATCATTATCATTACCATTATTACCATAATTTCCATCATCACTATCGTCATCATCATCATTACCATAATTTTCATTATCACTATCGTCATCATCATCATTACCATAATTTTCATCATTACCATCATCTTCATCTCATCACAAATCATCACCACTGTCACTGTTGTCATTACTATCATTACCATAATTTTTATCCTTTTCACCTTCTTCATTTCATCATCACCACCACTGTTATCATTACCATCATTTTTGTTATCACCACAACATTATCGTAATTATCACCACCATTATCATTACCATCATTACCATAATTTTCATCATTACCATCATCTTCATCTCATCATAAATCATCACCACTGTCACTGTTGTCATTACTATCATTACCATAGTTTTCATCCTTTCAACCATCGTCATTTCATCACCACTGTTATCATTACCATCATTTTTATCACCACAACATTATCATAATCATCACCACCATTATTACCATAATTTTCATCATCATTATCGCCGTCATCATCAATACTATAATCAACACAACCATCGTCATCATAATCATCACTGTCATAATCACCACCACCATCATCTCCACTACTACTATCATCATTACCGACACCGCCATCATTAGACTTTGTGGATGTTATGACCAGCTCAGTTTTCATTCTAAAAATTCTTAGGAAATATAAAAATAGGAAAATATGAGACAATTGTTAGCACATAGTTAGAGAGTACAGCTATAAAATAAATGTGAATAGCAGATTACAGATAATGGAGAATCAAAGTCGGTAAGAATCTGAGTTTAGAGTGTGACATTGTTGAAAGTCTTCTAAAAGTCTACAGGAGACACGTATGAGATTACTGGGTCTTGTTCTCAGGTGAAAAATCTGAGATGCCTAGTAAAGGCTTGCTCTCCATTTCTCTGTCTAGAAGAAAAAAAATTGAGATCCCATTTGTGATTTTCTTTTTTCCCGCTTCCAACTGGCAAATACCCCACAGACTTTACAAAACTCAAAACCAATGCTTCTAACTCTCACAGATTCATTTGACAAATACAATCTTATGTGAGGAAATATGAGTCATGTGAGGTCTCTCTTTTGAAACAAAGCAAACATTAATTTGAGGATTAGCTCTCATCTCTCCTCCCTGTCTGCCTCTGTTTGTAGGGCTGAATCAGGCCAATGGCGCCCGGGGCCCATCACTTTGAAAGTTGCTTCCTGCGGCATACTGGCCTTGTGTCAGAAATTGGCTATTTGAAAGACATCTGACATCCACTGGAGAGTACAGTGCTGTAAAGAGGGAGGAAGGGAGGGAGCGAATAGATTTGAAGCAGAACATGTTCACATCCAGCCCAGCATTTTAGGGCATGAATGACCTTTAAAAAGAACGTGATCTACTCGATTTCAGCCTGTGATTCTCATTACCGGCCTGCTTGGGCTAATGAACAAGAGCCATTCTTTAAGGTCCTTGAAAAAATATAAAGGGTTACCATACATTTTTTTCACCTTTCACCTGAAAATTCTATCATCAACTCACTTGGAATTTTGCTTGGTTTATTAAAATGTTAATTTATGTCCATTTCTGCCTTAAGGTGTGTCCTAAATAAATGCAATGCAATAAGATTTCAGCAATCTGTCCACACCGGACACGACACGACTACAAGACAGGAAAAAATTGATTACAAATCTCAACCAGTCAGAATAGCATGTGGATGGGTTCTGTAAACTCACTGCACTTGCCAACAAAAGGGATAATCCTGTTGAAAAAACAAGCATATGCTGGTTAGGTATGTTTTGAAGCATGGTTTGTGCTGGTTTAAGTTGGTTCTTAGCTGGTCAAGTGCTGGTCCTAAGCTGGTCCAAAGCAACTAGCTCCAGCTCAGGACCAGCTTATAACCAGCTAAGGATCAGCTTAAACCAACTCATGACCAACTAAGGACCAGCATAAACCAGCTCAAACCAGCTGCCATGCTTCAAAACATACCTAACCAGCATATGCTGTTTTTTCCAATAGGTAAGTCCATCAAATTAATAAAAATTAAATACATACTTAATGACTGATGCAGTCTTTCTCCTGGAATACACTTGTTTGTCACAAACTGAGTTGCCTGTTTCAAAGTTATGTTTCCTTTCAGTATTTAAGTAAATTTATCAATTGTCGCTTTCATTATGGCTATTAAAGTCAGTAATAATCAGTAGATTATCATTGTCATTGAACATAAAATTCGTAAGTTCTTGTTCCTAGCTGTGATGTGACAGAAATAGAAACCATTTCAGAAATCCAATCGATTGTTGCACATTGCCATCACGACTATTTAAGACAAAAATAAAGTTCAAAAATAAAAGTTAGTTGTGAAATGCTAAAGTTCAGCTAAATGTTTCATTGTCTGTACCACATTTGGCCTATCTTTCCATCCACCAAACATTCCTTCGCCTAAAAATGGTTGAAGATGTCTGTTCTAATAAATAAAATAGGCAAAGGGCTAAAAATAAAATTACAAAGGTCATCAGGAAAAACAAATTCAACCTTGAAGTATCAGAGACTCCAAAGCTCCAAATTCAGTACTTTGGTCCTCGTGTGGATAAAGCCAGATCAGAAGTCTCTGATCATGGATTTGCCCACAGATTTCAGATGAGAGCCCATCTTAAGTTGAGCAACACAAAAAATAACAAGTGCTTCTAACCTCAACTCCTATAGCCCCTCAAACGGCATCCTCATTTTCAGGACTAGATTGCTTAAAAAATCTGTTACTTCTTTGACGACACTTCCATTAAAATCTGAAAAGCTTCCGATAATGCAGTTGCTCATGGCAGCCTATTTAGATTAAATGGTATTTAGGTCATGTCAGTAAGACTACTGAGACATGCCACTCATGCGTGTATATTTTCTTCTAGCAGATTCACAGTTTGTCATTGTCCTTTAACTGTCTTTGATGCAGCTCAGTTTTTTTTTTTAATCTCACAACATGTGAGTGATCAATGGCATTTTATATCAAGTGACATTTATGCTATTCCAATCAGAAGAAACCAGCTCTGTATGCGACAAGCTCTTCTGTTAATGCCATTGGCAGAGTGATAATGAGGTGGTATGGCACAGAACGGCTTGAGCTGTGTCCAGTTCATTAGAAGCCGACCACTCCGTGACACGACTTGCCAAATGCAGGCTGATCCCGCTTGTCCAGTAATGAGCCCCTGGTAAGGTCAGGAAGCGGAATGAATTAATATTGATACAGCTCAAAGAGGTTGTTGAATTGCGAGAGAGCACTTGAGAAGCCTGGCCATCTGGAGAAATGATTTTTTTTTTGGCTGAAGATTTGAATGACTTGATGGAATAATCAACTAAATTTGGGGTTGACCTTGAGAGTTGAAAAATGGGTGATGTAGGGAAAATAGCAGTTAATAACAGTCGCCTTCAATGTTTCTTATAAACTAATTGTCATTTTTTTTTTCTATACATCACAGAATGCAAATACACTGTAACACTAAACATAGCTCTGTTTGAGAATCATAACCAGCAGGATGGCGTGTGTTTGGGGTTTATGTACCCCTTGCAGGATCTGTAAAAATGTTAATATTTATCAAAATAAAAGGGATCATAAAAATTGCATGGTATTTTTTTATTTAGTACTGTCCTGAATAAGCTATTTCACATAACAGATAGTCCACAAGACAAAATAATAGCTGCAATTATAAAAAATGACCCGGTTCAAAAGTTTATACTTATGTGTCATTACCTGGATGATCCACGACTGTGTTTATATTTTGTGATAGTTGTTTAAGAATCCCTTGTTTGTCCTGAGCAGTTAAACTGTCCACTGTTCTTCAGAAAAATCCTGCACATTCTTTGGTTTTTCAGCATCTATTGCATATTTGAACCTTTTCCAGCAGTGACTTTGATTTTGAGATCCATCTTTACTTGTACTTACACAGTACCATTGAGGGACACAAACAATTACAAATGTCACAGCTGGGTTGTAGTAAATTGCATGAAGACGAGGAAGCAAACGAAAACACTTTATTTAATAATAACATGCAGGAGATCGCTGGAGTAACTAACGTAGAAATACATCTCATAAAACACTGACGACACAATGAACTAAGGGCTTAAATACAGACAGAATAATCAACGGAAAACAGAACAGGTGCGTAAATTAATTAACAACCAAGGAAACTAATGATGACAAAGAACTAAGGCAAAACAAGCACAGGAAACAGTGAAAATGAAACCTAAACAGACTATTCATGTTACAACAAAAGCTGAAAGCATTCACTGATGTTCAAGAAGGAAACATGATGCATAAGAGCTGGGGGGTGTAAACTTTTTGAATTGGATGATCAGGGTAAATTGTACTTTTTTTTGTCTTCTGGGAAACATGTAAGTATCTTTTGTAGCTTCTGGAGGGCACTACTACTACTAAATGAAAAATAATAAACAATCCCTGACCCATGACAATAAACTTTTGAGCACAACTGAATCTGATTGGCTGACCAGTGGAAGACTGGAGTTTTTGAAAACGGTCTTTATTTTCTGAAATTCTGTTTAATGACGTTAATGGAGCAGAATTTACACACCCTTAAATTAGGAAAAAAAAAAAAAAAAAAAAAAATACATTCAGTCATTATTCCCTTGTGTAAAAGAAGTGTGCTTAATTGGTTTAAATGGTCACTTGTTGTGTACTTCAAATCTATAAACCGTAGTTTTTTAAAATACTGGTCTTATATAATTTGCAAATAAGATTAAATGAAAGTGTTTGAAAACATAACATTCAGTTCGCACTTAAAGGGTTAGTTCACCCAAAAATGAAAATTATGTAATTTATTACTCACCCTCATTTTGTTCTACAACCGTAAGACCTTCGTTTATCTTCAGAACACAAATTAAGATATTTTTGATGAAATCCGATAGCTCAGTGAGGCCTCCATTGCTAGCAAGATAATTAACACTTTCAGATGCCCAGAAAGCTACTAAAGACATATTTAAAACAGTTCATGTGACTACAGTGGTTCAACTTTAATATTATAAAGTGACGAGAATATTTTTTGTGCATCAAAAAAACAAAATAAGAATTTTCAAAACACTGCTACATGAAGCTTCGAAGCTTTACGAATCTTTTGTTTCAAATCAGTGGTTCGGAGCGCCAAAGTCACATGATTTCAGTAAATGAGGCTTCATTATATCATAAGTGTTTCAGAATTTTAAAAGTTCACGTGACTTTGGCAGTTTGATATGTGATCCAAACTACTGATTCGAAACAGATTCGTAAAGCTTCATGAAGCAGTGTTTTGAAATCGCCTATCAATAAAAATAGTTGAAAAGTCGTTATTTTGATTTTTTTGGCACACAAAAAGTATACTCGTCACTTTATAATATTAAGGTTGAACCACTATACTCACATGAACTGTTTTAAATATGTTTTTAATACCTTTCTGGGCATCTGAAATGGAGGCCTCACTGAGCCATTGGATTTTATCAAAAATATCTTAATTTGTGTTCTGAAGATGAACGAAGGCCTTACGGGTGTAGAACGACATGAGGGTGAGTAATTAATGACAGAATTTTCATTTTTGGGTGAACTAACCCTTTCAGTATATTATTATCTCTGTAAAAAGTTATTTTTTAGAAGTATGCTAAGTGTACTTCTTTTTCACAAGGGTTTACTTACCTTGGTGTTTTTTTTTTTTTTTTTTTTTTTTTAAACTGTATGATTTTCTCTTTTCTTTTTGGAACACAAAAAGAACAATAAAAAAGATGTCTTGCTCATGCTTGTCTATATAATGGCAGTGAATGGTGACGTTCTTAAAGCTTTAAAAACGGATGTCCCGAAACCTGCACCACTGGTGAGAAATTGACACGTCGAAATGTTTAAACAAAAACAGCGATGTTGAAGTGTCACAGGACTGACAGTGTTTACTCTGTTTGGGAAGCCAACCTATGAATAACTTCCTTAGTTGTCTCTACACGTTAAACGCACATGGGATATGAGAATGTATTTCAGCATCTAAATTACACAAGTCACCTTAAATTCACATAAAGCTCTTTATTGCTTTCAGCAGTTTTGAATATGTCAAACTCACAGCAGCCCTTCTTGCACTAAACATGAAAGAAACCTGCTCTGATTGCAAGTGGGCTCTTCACACTGATAGGCGGAGAGCAAGACCGCATCATTGCCGGTCTTTTCAGCGCAGTGCAAATTGAACTAGCGTTATCTCATGGGCCAATCTCTTATCTTTCGGCCCTGAGATTAGCATAACAAGTGTAGCGATGGTGACACATTGCTGAATTTATGTGCCACGACTGTGAGCGATGTGAACTTCCCATGTGAGCTCCATGTGTCATGTTGAACATGGCCGATAAAGAATGAACTGAGGCAGGCCTGAGCCAAGAACCCTCACGTATTTGAATGTTCTGCCCTTATATAATTTACAGCTGTGCTAACATGGCCTTCCTCTTGGCAGGTCCTTGCCAAGATTCAAATGAAACAGAGCTTTAGGATTCAAGCAGAGGTGAGTGGATAATGTCAAGGGTCGATGTCAGCATGCCAGCGATCAACTCTAACTCTAAGACTGTGCTTTAGCCAAGAGGGACTGGTCTGTATTCAGTATCATGTAAGCTTTTGTACAAAACATTCTGTTTGATCTTTTAATTCTCAGCATACTCCATTATGGATGACAGCACTATTATAATGTGCTGTAGCACAGTGTTTGAATTAAGCCAAAGCTTCTGGGAAGGCACTTCCCCTTATATTAAAATATAATAGCAAGGTAGTACTGTACAAACAAATGTCATATTTACATATTGCATCTAATGTTCTTTTACTGCTAGGATCGTACTTTTGTTATTATGTTCCTTGCTATTCTGCTGTCGTTGCTGAATTTATAGTGTGCAACTTTAATTGGCATTTTCCCAATACAAATAAATGGCCAGTTAAGGAAACCAATATTGGTTATTCTCAATGCTAAACCATGCACAAGACAATGTGCTAAGTGTATTTATGGTGCTTTTAAGTACAGTAACTCGTTTAAATTATTTTTGTTGATTCTAATATCTCTTGAATTTCAACCTTTTGCCATAATAAATTTGAATGTCACTCAGATATGAGTTGATAGCTATCTGAGCTCTACTGGAATTCATCATTTGCAGAATGAGGTTCATCCAGCAGTGGGCGGAACTAATGCGGAAACATCACATTCGCTAGAGCTCACCTATAACCTATTAATATTCATGAGGCAAGCAGCATTTAGACCATTTTATATTATTATTACTGTTAGTCTTTTTTACAGAAACATTAGCCAAGTTTCCATCCAGTGCTTGTATGTTTTGTTATCGACAAAGCAAATATACAAAAAAAAAATAATAATAATAATTGCAAAATTTGCTGTCTCGAGGCTGTTTCCATCCAGTTGGCCTTTGGTGTGCGTGATGACGTCATCTCTAAAAAAAATGCATTTTCGCATAAGTTTTGTTATATCACTAAAAAAAAAAAAAAAAAATCTGCCCTTGAGCCATTTTCATACATAATTTTGCCTATATCGCAAATCCGTATCTTTTGCATCCCAAATATGTGTCAAATGTACAGAGTATGAGACAACTGAAACTAACCAGTACTGCTTATTTTCACATATAATGTTATTAAATATGAAATATAAGAAGACAACAGTGAAGTGGAGCAGCTCGTCTGACAGGACTTTACTGCCTTTATTTGATGAAGCGCAGGTTTGGACACAGAGCAGCTCATTTGTCTTGTATGCAAAAATTTTTAGGGTCCATAAAAAGACTGGTACAGTGAAATATTCAGTCAAGCCAGTCGCAGTTTGACGCAGCCGATGTTGTGCCGAATTTCGCCTCCCTGCCAAATTATTACCCCCCTCGTTAAAGACGCTACCTAATCCTAACCCCACCCCTAATCCTAAACCTACCAATACTAGCGAGGTAATAATTTTTGGGTGGAGTCAGAATTCGGCACAACACCGGGAAACACATTCAAAGCAAAAGATCATTCAAAGCAAAGAGTTATTCATTCTGGTTTCAGAGTTCAATAACATCAAACTGATAAAAAACATCAAATTGCTGTTGATTTTCTTTCTTTTTATTCAGAGACAGATGCAGCTGTGACCTAAAATATTTTATTTGTTTATTTAACCTTTTTTAAATGGCCTGAATTAGCTAAACAGGCTTATTGTCACATAGCATTCCTAAACTTCTATTAGAGCTTTTGGAGTCAACCTTTATTTTCCTAATTTATTTGAGATAAAATTCTAAATTAATAAATTGCACAGTGTCATGTTTGTGATTTTCATTTCTCATGTAGCCTAGAACCGCTTCTGATCATGAAATTGAAACAGATTCACGATTTTATAACAGTAGGCCTACTTTTATTTAGTAACATTTCTGTATTTTATTTTATTTTTATTTTTGTCAGCGTTGAAAACTCCAACAGTCTTCCTTAATTTTAAGACACCTCTCTTATTTTTGTCGAGCTGCAGAGATTTTCAAGACACTATTTTCCTCCTCCTTGTGATGCACCTTTGAACTACAGAGAAACGGTGCTTTAACGGGAGCAGCATCATGAACGCGGACGCTGCATGTATAGGCTAATTCTGTCATGTGACACCACATTTACTTGCGTCAAAGCCCTTTTTCTCAACAAAAAGTGTTTTCAAACCAATTTTTGCAACATTTGAAGTATCGACATAGAATTTATGTGCTAAAGATAAACGGAAAAAGATTGTGTCAACATGTGAGAAATTTTATCGACAAATGGCATTTCCATCAGCTATCGCTAAACATTTTAAAGCGAGTGGTAATTCAAAGAATAATTAATGTGTTCGTCAGGGGTTGATTCAATATGCAGTGTTGCAATGTTGAGAAAACACTTCTTAAGTGAAATGATTTCTGTAAATTCAGTGGCCAAATCTTTGTGGCCTCTCAATTTCCCATGTAATTATAGCCACCTGACTAGTGGCTGGTCTGTGTGCGCAATTTCACAAAACTAGAAGACTTTCTGAATGTACGAATTAGTGATATGCTTTTTTAGAAAGTAAATTTAAAACATGAAATTGGATAATATGTAATTATGTTATCAATAAAAAAGTGACTGTAGCCTGATTATGAGTATTTTAAAATGTAATGTAATCTAATTACAAGTACTTATTTTTGGGAATCTGATTACGTAATCCAGATTAAATGTAATCAGTTACTACCCAGACCACATCCGTCAATTCTCTTTCGTGTTTATGGGTGGATCTTGACCTTTCCGCAGATATAATGGGGTAATCAGCTACAGTTACTAGTGTGGCATTTGTGTGTTCATATCAATGACAGGAGCTGTAAGCATTTCACATGCTTTTCCAACAATATGGCAAATAAGTACTGGCACTGAGATTGCCAAACAACACAATGAGTGTCCACTTTGTAGAACGATGCATCGCATGCAATCTCCTCTCTGCCTGCATCTGAACAACGCTGGGTTAAGAGAATGTTTTTCTTATGCTAAGTGGGGGCAGGCAAGCAGGCCGCCAGGCCTACGGCATAGAAATCCGTGGGCTGAGGAGTGGAGACAGGAATAAGAGGGAGGAATGAATCAGCGCACTCGCCACTGAAATGTCAGAGCAACCTTGTTCCTGTTAAACAGTTCCTGTTAAAAAGCATTATTTTCATCCATTATTTTTTTATTTTGCACTTCCCTTCAGGCACCTTCTCCTCACAAAGCTGTGGAAACGTATGTAAAAGAGATCTGCTGTTTATAGAGGGTAAAATTAAAACTTTGCCCTTGATTAGCCAAATATGTGAATTAAATTCATTTACACCTCATGAGAGGTATTAATCCTGCACACTTGATGCTTCAGCGAATCGTTGTTTCGCCCCCAGTCAGAGTGAAGTGTTTATGGCTGATTGTCTGGGAGAGATGAGAGATGGAGTGAGTGTGCGAGAGATGCAGTGCCGCTCAAGATGAATGATTTGAGGAGAAAGTGGCAGTTTCTTGGTGACTGTAGGTGCCAGGAGAGCTTTTGAGGGTCAAAACACACGCCACAGTGAGATGGATTTCATTTCCACTTCTCAACTACCGACTGTGTGTCAACTACTTTCAATGACCCTGATTTCCTGAAGCGACCCCGAAAACAACAATACACAGAAATTATGATACAATAAAAGATGTAAACGGTAGTTTCCGGTGAATGTTGAAAACATAATGTTCTGCACCTGTGGGAGATCTTCTTAATTGATGTTTATGTCCACTTACATCATTAGATCTGAATAATAACCTTTTCGCCTTCGCTTATTTACCTCAAGTGCTGTGGCACAGTAATTGCATACTTAGCAATGAAATTGCCACCATATTGTGGGCTGCCCAGACCAAAGATACACAGATTATCCAATCAGGAAGACCAGCTGCTGCTGATTCCCACTTCATTTCGTTCTTTGGAGCAGCAGCTCTTGCCCACTTGACGCCTCACATTAGAGACTAATGAGACCCTCGGCTAACTGCAAGTTTTCAAAAAAAAAAAAAAAAAAAAAAACTACTTTCTGTCAAAATTATACAGAAAATTAGAACACTGAAATAGTCTTTTATTGTTAACAGTGTGACCGCAGCTTGTATTAAAAGGATAGTGCAAGCAAAAATGGATCCTCATGTTGTTTCAAAGCTGCATGACCATCATCTATGGGACACAAAAGGAAAAGAATAGCAGAATGTCCAGGGTGTTCTTTTTCTAGCGAAATTGAATGGGAACATGGGCTTTTAAGCTTTAATGTCATGAAACCACCATAAAAGCATAATAAAATTGGGCTGTACTACTTGCCCTTGTGAAAAATAAGTTTGCTTAATTGTATTGAATATGCACTTGTAGTGTACTTCAACTCTTACTTGCAGATAATATAATATTAATGAAATAAAAAGGCCACTGAAAGGGGTACTTCATCACTGGCAAATTGGGCTTTTTAATAAAACTTTGCTGCTTATACAGTAAAAAGGTGATCTTTCTTTTTAAATCATTACTATCTGATTAGAGAAAACAGTTGTCTTCCCTTTTGCCATATAGATAGGAAAATTTAATACACCCATAATGCACTGGGCATGTTGCTCTCCAAGGCCACTCCACCAGTCTGCTATGGATGTGGTGACCAGAGTCAAATACCACCTTGCTTTAGTAGGAAATACTTCTTAGCAAACTTTAAGTCATAATGGTGATGACTTCTATTGTTCCTGGGTGCAAGAATTCAAAGTTTAGCAGGAGTGTATGTGATGTAAATGGTGCATGATGCTTTTGTTTCCATGTTTTTGTTTATAACTTTGCGAATCATTAGTAAACCATAATAGATCATATATCTTTTAGAGCAGGTGGCTCCAAACAAGCCCAAACACAACATAAGACAATACGTAGATCACAGAGTGAAATGACATGCTGAATGGCTAAAGCTATAGACCTTATGTAGCCCCGCCCCTTTTCAGCGCGGCGCTCATTGTGTTCTGTTCCGGTTTGTATTTCCACAGCATGATGGTAAGATCTTACTGATTTATGATTGAACTACATTTGTTATGACATCTGCTTTAAACATTACAGTGCTCATGATAACTTTCGTTAACTCTACAATAAGTAAATCCACTTCAGCTAATTATTCTTAGACAGCAATTCTATAGCAATATACAGAGCTACCGCAAAAATGGAAGTTCAAACACAAAACTCTAAAGATGGCTACGTGCTTGTTTCCCTCTTGTGTACAAGTTCTATAGGACCTATGTCACAATCATGACACAGTGTTTTCCAATGTAATTTGAAAGTTCATCCAGTGGAAACTGGATGCAGGAATGGGTGGGTATAGTGGGTAAGGATGATGTGTAGAGACCACTCATACGCTATTTTACAACTGGAGCACGCTTGAATAAGTTTGATCACTCATATTGACTTGATCTATCATGCGCCATAGAATAGGAGCTGAAACAGCGCTGAAAGATCATCACTCATCAACCAGGATATTATTACTCATTGTTCATTCTATTTACTTTTATTGTGGTGTTTACACAAGTAGGTACTTCTTATATTCAGTAAAATCATTTGTTTGGAGGGTTTTTTTTTTTTTGGACAAGTGGTTGATTATGTTTCAAAATAAATGGCTAGCCTACCTAATCCATTACATGTATTTGACTTGAAGCGGGTCTGTGCAGCGCAGACAGATCGGTGTATGACATCAAAGTACCGCGAGAGCGATTTAAGATCAGTTGGCTCTGTATGCTTTCATTTACACATTTAGAATATGTAACTGTACGTTAAAGCACATGCTCGCTAAAAGGCGGAGTTGGAGATTCTCCACAGAAACATTTTTTGTTGTGGGGTGTACATGGTCAGCAACAATGCTTAGGTAAGTGGTACGTGTCAAAGTAACATCCACATGGATGGCAGGACCCCTGGTTTCCCAGCAGAACATTTCCCAAAGCATCACACTGCCTCCGCCGGCTTGCCTTCTTCCCATAGTGCATCCTGGTGCCATGTGCTCCCCAGGTAAGCGACACACACACCCTGCCATCCATGTGATGTAAAAGAAAATGTGATTCATCAGACCAGGCCACCTTCTTCCATTGCTCCGTGGTCCTCTGTTGGCGCTTTCGGCGGTGGACAGGGGTCAGCATGGGCACCCTGACTGGTCTGCGGCTATGCAGCCCCATACACAACAAACTGCGATGTACTGTGTATTCTGACACCTTTCTATCAGAACCAGCATTAACTTCTTGAGCAATTTGAGCTACAGTAGCTTGTCTGTTGGATCGAACCACACAGGCCAGCCTTCACTCCCCATGTGCATAAATGAGCCTTGGCCGCCCATGACCCTGTCACCGGTTCACCACTGTTCCTTCCTTGGACCACTTTTGATAGATACTGACCACTGCAGACTGGGAACACCCCACAAGAGCTGCAGTTTTGGAGATGCTCTCACCCAGTCATCTAGCCATCACAATTTATCCCTTGTCAATTTGGCCATTTTTCCTGCTTCGAACACATCAACTTTGAGGACAAAATGTTCACTTGCTGCCTAATATATCCCACCCACTAACAGATGCCGTGATGAAGAGTGTTATTCACTTCACCTGTCAGTGATCATAATGTTATGCCTGATCTGTGTATGTCCTGCATGTGTTATAACTTCGCCATGTGCAGTTTGTCATGACACTCCCAAGAAAATCCTTTGAAATCCTAAGAAATCTTTTGAACAGCTGGAGAGTTCCTTATTGTGACAATGAGCCCTGAACAGCTGGCAGTTACGAGGCAATGTCATAGAAGTGGAGGACAGAGTTATCTAGACAGCTGTATTTTTTTCTTTTCTTTTACGCTGAGCAAGTTCTCTGTAACTGAAGGCCATCCTGACCGGCTTTTATTCGTCCTCCCTCTTCCTCTGCCTACACTCTGGAAACGGTGAATAGAGGGGAGCTCTAAAGAGAGGCAATTTGCTTTCACAGTCCAGATAGATGAAGATATAAAGATGGAATGAAAGAGAGTTAGAGCGTGTCCCAAACCCCTCGGGTTCCTCCACAACACCCACTCACCGCATACAACATGCGACTGGAGGTGAGAACATGCACGCATGAAGAAAGAAAAGTGGTCATAAGAAAAACAAATATAAACAGCATAGAGAGTTTAAAACGGAAAGACAATGTAAATACTCTTCCAAAATCATGTTTGCACATTTCCTTAAAGGGTTAGTTCACCCAAAAATGAAAATTCCGTCATTTATTACTCACCTTCATGTCGTTCCACACCTGTAAGACCTTCATTCATCTTCGGAACACAAATTAAGATATTTTTGATAAAATCCGATGGCTCTATAAGACCTGCATTGCCAGCAATGACACTTCCTTTTTCAATGCCCAGAAAGGTACTAAAAACATATTTAAAACAGTTCATGTGACTACAGTGGTTCAACCTTAATATTATAAAGCGATGAAAATGCTTTTTTTTGCGCCAAAAATAACAAAATAGTGACTTTATATAACAATATCTAGTGATGGGCGATTTCAAAACACTGCTTTATGAAGCTTCAAACCTTAACGAATCATTTGTTTCGAATTAGTGGTTTGGAGCGCGTATCAAACTGCCAAAGTCACGTGAACTATTGAAGTTTCAAAACACTTATGATGTAACAAAGCCTCGTTTACTCAAATCATGTGATTTTGGAGCTCTGAACCACTGATTCGAAACAAATGATTCGTAAAGCTTCAAAGCTTCATGAAGCATAATTTTGAAATCGCCCATAGATATTGTGGAATAAAGTCGCTATTTTATTATTTTTGGCACACAAAAAGTATTCTCATCGCTTTATAATATTAGGGTTGAACCACTGTAGTCACATGAACTGTTTTAAATATGTTTTTAGTAGCTTTCTGGGCATTGAAAAAGGGAGTGTTATTGCTGGCTATGCAGGCCTCACTGAGCCATCAGATTTTATCAAAAATATTTTAATTTGTGTTACAAAGATGAATGAAGGTCTTACGGGTGTAGAACGACATGAGGGTGAGTAATTAATGACAGAATTTTAATTTTTGGGTGAACTAATTCTTTAATATATAGAACCTGAAGCACGTTATATCAGTTATCGGCTGAAATTAGAGAATTTTTTAATTTATGTTACTGATCGATAGGTATTGATATTATTGCTGTCGGACGGAAACCTTGAAGCGCCTATGTCCAAAACCGCTACTTTTCAGGAAATGGAAAAAACACTATTTTTCTCACAAAATATGGAGGTATAAGATTTCTGCCAGACAGCAACGATATGTAATTATGCATGCTCATTTACTAAATTTTAGTTGTTAGCATTTTTGCTAAAAGCTTATTTGCTTTACCTTTAGTAGTACACCAAGATGGCCTCAAAGCTGAAGATGTGAACTAAAAAGCCACAAAAATCCAATTTTGATTTCATCGTGCCTTTGATTTCGTTATTACTACCAGCAGTGTGTTTACACTTCAGCTTTTCTCTTTTATTTTCCTTGAGCTTGTGCAAGTGTTTTGATCGACCTCTACATGGTGCACTGAACGTGTTAAAGCTGAGATGCCTACACGTTTGCATTTTGATCTCCCAGCATTATAGTAGAAATCAAACATTCATTGTGCTAAAATGATGAGTCATACAAATGCATGAAGACCAGCTCAAGAGGTCAGGAAAAACAGTGCTGAATGTGCAAACTATCTGCATTTAAACTGATACTTTAGGAACTTTTAATAGACAATAAATTGTACATCCCGTAAATATGATCCTATGGGAGCTCTCCATTTCCCTGTGATACAGCTGATGTGTTTGCAAAATTATCTCAGGAGAAAACACATGACTGCATGAGCAGCAGTGGAATATAGATTACATCTTAAATTACCATTGCCTGAACTCCGCTGACCCACTTCCTCCAATCCCAACATGAGACACATAGTGATTATGAATCATTATGGAGCCTCTGAAGACCACAGGGGTTGTTACTCTTTGTGCCTGACTGCAAAAGTAAATTAATTATTAAAGAAAAAAGGTTCTTCCACCTCAAAATGAATTGTCATTGAATATAGTTTATGAGGGAAATTTAGCAAATTAGCTTTTGTCCAATATTGTAATTTGCTGTGTAATAACAGGTGTTGGTTGTAAATCGAGTGTGTTTACAGAGTGCTGATGGTGGAAATAATTGAGGATAATAAGTGAGCGTGTGCTGATGTTTGCTGAATGATGAATATGGTTCAGGTTTATTATTGCATTATAACATCAGCAAAGTCTTGTATTAAATTTATGTAATTATGTACACTATACTGGTCATATATTATATTATATTATATTATATTATATTATATTATATTATATTATATTATATTAAATTATATTATATTTTCAAGGTTTAGAAAATACTGATGTGATTAACAACTGTGATTAACAAATAACACTAATGTAATATGTCAGTTAATTTACAATTATATTATATTATATTATATTATAAATATTATTTAATTGGGGTTTAGAAAATATGTATGTTGTGAACTATTATATTATATGTAAGCAATAAGGTACTCGAGACTAGTGCTGTATTGTGAATAAGTCACGGCTGAAGGGCGTTGTTAGGCACGACGCGAAGCAACCCCTTCAGCCGTGACTTATTCACGATACAGCACTAGTCTCGAGTACCTTATTGCTTTTATAAAACGGTTACCACACACTACAAATATTAAATCCAAAAAAATATATGTATCAATGAAACTTTCATGAAGTAAAATCACTAAAAGCCTTCCTTCCACCGGAAAAAATAGGCCCTGACCATGAACAGCAACAGAAGTTACATTATTCGCCAATAGATGGCTGCAAAGATTGTCTTTGAGTGTGTCACTCAGAAGCAAAGACTTTTATATTGAAAAGACTGAATTGTTGTGAACACAGAACAAGACGCAACTGACAAATGCTTTGACTAGCGCTGTCAGTCACGGGAAAACCCCTTAACTGTTAAAAGGACAAGATATTTAAACAGATTTTTTTATTATGAACATAGGACTGACCTGAAGGAAAATGCTAAATCTGAATGCAGGTCACTTGATCTCTTTCTCACAATACTCTTCTACATAGGGTAGAGTGGGGTAAAACGCCCCCCACCTGTTTTTCCCAAAATAACTACTAGAGGGAGTCAAGATACATTTTCACTGTTGCTATGCACTACGTTTGACAACGGGGATAAACAAATCTCCTTGGAGAAGCTGACACCAGCGACGTATTTGAAGAGAAGAGGATTACATAGTAAGCGCTATAATTTTCAGATATTACTAAACAAGTGTTTAAGAGAATATTGTTCTGCAGGATATCACAGTGATGTATGATAGATTAATAGTGAAGTCTGTAGTTTGAGAGGATATGTTATTTATAAGGAATATAATTATATTTTAAAAATTAAACATTTTTTTAAAAAGTCATAGCTTGTGGGGTAAAACGCCCCCCAGAGGGCATAGTTTCTCTCTATCATAATTATTATAATAACAAATTTCTGTCTATCAAATCCTTTGTTTTACACTTAATGCAGTATAACTAGGTGGTAAAATCAAAATATTTGAACAAAATAAAAAAAATTACCTCAAGTGAGCATTAGGCTAGCTTGATAGCACAGTTAGCTCACTGATGGAAGGTGGTTAGGTGACCCAATGATAAAACATAGTGGCTTTTAATGCATTTATTGAATATATTTCACTACATAAATATACAAATTTATAAGTTTAATATTTATTATTATCAAATACATCAATTATCAACCCCATAAAGGCCTAGTGTAGAAATCTCAACCTCATATATATATATTTTTTTCTCTCCATATAGACGCGGACATATAAAAGAAATGTTGATACATGTTGATACATTACTTGCCTTTTACTTTTAGAGATTAAAAACTAGTCTGTTCATTTTGCTGTTGATCTATGAAGCAAACTGGTTGGTAAGAAAGGGGGCATTTTACCCCACCTTGGGGGGGGGGGGGGCGTTTTACCCCACCGCTGGGGCAAAACGCCCCCTTTGTACAAAAATATTTTCAGTCAAAATACTAATTAATTATGAAGGCTGAGCAATTTTAATATTTATAAAAAATAATAACTCCTGCCATAGTCACTCAAAACCGGGATGGCAATTCTAGTCACATTTATGTTTTGTTTCACTGTAATGTCACATTTTCCTTAAGGGGGGGCGTTTTCCCCCACTCTACCCTAATACAGTGAGCATCAATGAACAATATCAGTTGAGAACAAACAGTTTGCGTTGCTAAGAGTGGTTGCTAAGGGTGTTGTGTAGTGATACACAGAACTGTTGGGTGAAGCGGTCATAGCTGTGTTTTATCGTGAATAAAACTCAGCTATTGACCAATTAGAATCAAGGACAGGAACTAACCTTGTTATATTATATTATATTATATTATATTATATTATATATGTTCCTTATGCATATCTGTGAAATACGTTTCTGGTTCCAGGTGAACACATCACTAGTCAATGCTCAACACCTGTGTGGAGAGCTGGCAGGTGTCACTGATGGTTTTCAGTGTCCACTCAATAGCACACTGATGTGTTTTGATGTGTCTTTCTGCCTCTGTCCACAGAGCAGCGAGGATCTAGGACATTAGCCTGCAAGACTGCATGGAAAATTCCTATTATAGAAACAGTCTGTCTCTTTTCCTCTTCCTCATACATACAAACACATTCTATTCATTCTCTGGAGCTCACACTGAATTACTTCTCTGTTATATTTTGTCCCCATCACACTTCTCTTCACAACCTTTGTTGTACATTTTTACATCCACTTACACACATGAGCAGACAAAAGACAGGTCTTGGTACTAGCTCAGAACACACAAAAGCACTGAGTGGGAGGAGTACTAGCTGGTACAGTAAAGGTATACAAGAAACATTATAGTTTACAAGCAGATAGTAAATTGATGCTGCAGGAGGGATGAGTCCTTTTATTAAAGCTTTACAGACTGGAATCTCATACCGCTGTGTGGTTGTTGTATTCAAGCAAATCTGACAGCAGTTACCTCCAGGAGCACATCGCCAACTCCCTCCTGATGTATAAATATCTACAGAAAATGAAACACTCAAAATGGTGACAAGTGGTTTCCTCCTTTCTACCGTCTATATACAAAAAAACACATACTCTTGAAAAGTGTCTGTGTAAGAGTGAAGAGCGTGAAATTAGGCTACATTTCTCACAGCTATGCCCTTAGTTTAAGGTGCCGGGGAAATCACTTCTCAATAATTTATTTATACCTGCCACTAGAGGTGGGTGGTATGAAAATCTTATATTGTGATATGAGTTATTGTTTGTTACTATTTATGCTGGGAAATCTCACAAAATGTTTTGCATATTGCATAACCATCCAATAATGTCTGTTTTTAATAATCCAGTAAATTAAATATTTTACAAATGGTAGATATTTTATTGTATTATTTTTTATTTTTAGGAACTTGCTGGATCCAGTGAATTAAATTATTTATAAATGGCAATTATATTATTTTATTTTATTTTATTTTATTTTATTATTCAGTGAATCAAAAACTTGTGAGGTATTTATTCTTATTAAAGGCAAAATATGTAAGATTTTTGGATTAAAATATCCCAAAACCACTAGAACAATGTTATATATTTTGTTGACTTGTGTACTTACATTATCACAGATGTTTCCAACAATGGTTAAATCCAGAGAAATCAGGTATTTTAACCTGTTGTTTTCTCGATTTACAGTGAGTAACATGTTTGTACCCAAAAAGTAAATCAGACAACACTATTGTGTCATATGGCTAACATAGCATAATCAGAAAGAGCTTTATTTGTAGTAACAGTAATACAGCATTTTCTCCACCATACAATGGTCATGCAGCTTTTATTAATATTGTAACACAGTTCAAAGCTCAGGGAAGAAGGAGGCGGGATCCAGCAAAAGTTAAACACACTTTAATAATATATAAAATAAACAAACACAAAATGAAAGTAAAAGCGACAACCCCTCACGGACAACTGCTGCACACACAAACAAAACATAACATAAATCCAGGCCTGGTCCTCTCTAATCCTTCACTGCCGTCGTTCCTCCTTTTACCCTTCCGAGCTTCTCCGTGAGACTCGATGCCAATGTGGCGCGCAGGTGAGGCTCATTAACACTCAAGCCACTGGCTTTGCTCCGCTCATGTCTCTCGGCCTCGTCCTGCTTGCCACATACCCCCAACGCCTCTCGCAGGCCGGGAGGTACCCACGAGACGGCAGCCGCAGCACCTGGGGTTAAGGACAGACGAGACGAGAGAAAAGGAGACAGAAGGATGAGGAGAGACAGAGATGAGAGAGGAAAAGAAGAAGAAAAAAAAACTTGGTCCAGTTCCCAGACACACTGCCACTCGGTCCTCAACCAGCTGAGAGACTCTCACTCACGGTGCCATGCGATGGTACTGGACATCCTTTGGTGGATGGCTTGATGCTCCTCCACCTTCTGGCGGACGACGATGGCTTCTCTGGTTGAGGGCAGCCGGCAGCGAGTCCCCCGTTTCCTGCTCCTCCCTAAAAACATCGCTGACGACAGCAGGCTCCGGCCACCTGGCAAATGGTGCCGACTCCTCCGCTCCCTCACGGACGGCAGCCACCCCCCTCGGCCCAGGAGCACGGTAGCGAGCTCTTCGTCCCACCCGATCCGTCGCTCCATTACCACCGTCTCGAGGCAGCCACCGGCGGTCACCGCTCCTTCGTGCTGCCTGACCTCCTCAGCACCGTGATCCCCCTCAGCAGCGAGGGCTCTCTAACAGCATGTCCCTCCTTCATTCCCAGGTTTTGACATTAATGTAACACAGTTCAACGCTCAGGGAAGAAGGAGGCGGGAACCGGGGAACGTTAAACATTCTTTAATAATAAATAAAATAAACAAACACAAAATGAAAGTAAATGCGGCAGCCCCTCATGGACAACTGCCACACACACACATAAACAAAACATAAAGTAAATCCAGGCCTGGTCCTCTCTCGTCCTTTACTGTCGTCGCTCCTTCTTTTATCCTTCCAAGCTCCTCCGTGAGACTCAATACCGGTGCGGCGAGCAGGTGACACTCATTAACACTCGCACCACCGGCCTCGCTCTGCTCATGTCTCTCAGCCTTGTCCTTCCCACCACGAATATGATATTCTAATATCGATCTAGTTTACTGCAGTGTGTGCAATAAGTGTCTCATACCAGGCACAGAGCGAACACACAGAGTAACATTAACGTAACTTTAAACACATTCAAATGTATTTTTATCATGATTGTTTTGTCCAAGTAAAACAGTAACAGAAACAATGTTCAAGTTCAGGGAAGAAGGAGGCGAACGTTAGGCATAACTTTAATTGTAACTTTATTCATAACTTTAATCGTAACACATGCATAAACAACAAAACGAAAGGAGAGGCACCGGCCAACTGCAGCATATAAGCATAATAAAAACAGCAACGTAAAATGTCCTAGGCTCTCGGCCCCACCCTGCTTCATATCACAATAACTTTAATAATACTTTAACTTTAGCTGATCCATGAACACAATTTCTGTCTGAATCCTGTCAGATTGCTTTCCATCAACCATGGAGGTGAAGACAACAACTCCCATGATTCCGTGCTCATTCATAGCATTATCAAGCTACGCCTTTGTTATTGTTTTGAATAATAATAATAATAATAATAATAATAATAATTCCTTACATTTATATAGCGCTTTTCTGGGTACTCAAAGTGCTTTACATATGGAAGGGGGAATCTCCTCAACCACCACCACCACCAAGCGACCTCTAGAGGCGAAACTTACATAATGTGCCTTTAACAGATTAACATGTAATGTCCTCGACAACCTCTGTAGTCCCATTTAGGCACTTGTTAGCAATCGTCTTTTTCAAGACATATAAACACTTAGAAATAATGATTAGGGTATCACTGATGTATATGTTAGAATCTTAGAATAAAACATGAAAATATATTGCACTTTTGTTAACCACAGGCCTTCAGTCATTTAACCAGAAGCCTATTAAAAAACCTATTGACTATTGACCTATTGATCATTGTGATTTGAGATTTCATGATTATATTACATTAAAGTTGGCACATTTCTACTGTCGCTCACTATATAACATCCTACCACCAAGACCTATTTACTATTGTGCAAAACTCTGCACTACTGTAGTTCATCTCCAGTGAAGTTTTGAATTTGTATAGGACCCATTCTTTCTTTTCAGCCTATTGACTGGGTTTATTATATAACCTTTGATGCCGTTGTTACAGATGGTCGCATCTAGAAAAGAAGGCCAACTGTGGCTTTGAGCTTTACATACACACTTGTACTATGGACTGAGGAGGAGTGAAATGAAAGGGCAGTGTGGAAATACACCCGTGAATTAATTGTATTATGGTTGACGGCTTGTGTGCATTCATCTGTCTATGGCAGTGTAAAGACATTACAGTCTTCCTAACAATGCACTATGGTGGTAATCCAGGCCTACAGGTCTTGAAAGTGATATAAATGGTACTCAAGACCCCAATTTAGAGCACAGAGCCCCTTTGCTGACAGCCTGTGACTCACAGAGATGATTCTTTCATCCTTTATGTCCTTCTTTTGGCAGTTTTCACTCCTTTCTTAAGAATACCTCAATGAACCAATTAACCAAACCAATCGTGCACCCATCAGGAAGGAAGATCGAAGTGAAAGGAAGCGAAGGATGCGGCACCCAAAACAAACTGCTAGCACATTATGCAGAGAAAAGAAGGATAAAAATGAGGAGGAGGACTAAATCCATTTCAAAATCGAAAAACATTCGCCTTCACTAGCCAACTCTATTCTTAATGTGCAAAACCTTCTGTGCAAGGATTTGCTCACCCCCTCCCTTCGGGATCGGTAGATGCTTTAATGGCGTTCGGTATATAGTATGTTTTACAGTGCAAATAACAGAGTCTCTCCATCCAATGATGGTCGAGATTAAGGTGTAAAAAAAGTGCCTGGCTTTGCAAGAAGTACAACTTGCTGACGCCTCATGCGAGATCTGTTTGGCACACTATGCATGGGCGAAGGCAAGGAGCTTCCAGGAGCATCACAGTCATAGGTAATAGGTAAATAAATCGAGACATAAAGTATGCAGGGAAGGCGGGATGCCGACACGGGCAGTAATGATGGCGGCACAGATAAACCGTTGAATGTGGTGATCGCTGGAGATGAGGTCATAAACTAGAGAAAGACACTGTGGAAATAGGAACGGGTCTGCAGCTAGAAAGTGCTGTAAAGAGCTTTTGATATATAATGATGCCATACTTAGGAGAAGAGGGATTGCAGAAACAAGCCCGGAGTGCTTGTCTGGTTGTTTGTCATCTCACACATAGAATGCAAGAACCTTTATACAATTGAACAAGGGACTTTTCATGTTCCTGTGATGCAGTTGGACATGTCTTTGGAGTCCAAACTCTCCTGACTATAGTGACTTAATTGTTATCCTACTTTAAATGACAGGGACAATTTGGTTCAATTTGGTTGTAGAATAACGTGAAAATGTTCTGATCTTGTGTTAACCACAGAACTAATTTCAGGCATTTAAGGATGATTAAACTGAAAGTGCAAAAATGCATGATTCTGGGGATGCATTTGTGTGACTATTGTGATTTAAGATTTCTTGATTATATTATATTAATGTAATATCAGCTAATTTGACCATTATTATGACAAGGCAAGGTTAATAAAAGAGTTGTGAAATGTCATGTGGTACAACTCCTGAATATATTTTGCATTTTGTAATATGAATTGAACTTTTCTTAAAAATGAATATGCAAATTAGTCCTCTCAATCACACCAACTCAACACCAACTACCTGATCCACTCAGTCAACTATAGTAAACGCTACACAATGGCAAGTGGAAATATTGGTTTGATTCAGCCATATATGTTTGAATCAGAAACTGATTCAGAAGAAGAGGAAGAGTGAAATATACAGGGTCATCTACAGGTTGATTTATCAGAATGCGTTTTATGTATTGCTCTCTACAGCGTCGGACACATAACAGTAACTGATGGTTAGCCTTTGGTTTGACCAAGTTATCAAACAGCTAACAATGTGTTGCTAATGTTACACAAACCATGTTCCTGTTCACAATTTCAGAGTCAGACTGCTGCCTTCTAAAACTCAGAATCCTTAGAAACACTTGGAACATCATAGAACATCAGTGGAGAAAAGCCCCACCCCACACGTTGACAGGATTCGTTACATGTTTGTGATGGTAGGAAACAGGGGTGGTTTCAAAGTGCGTTTTGGTACACTGTGGTATTAAGGAGAAAATATTCAGCACTGATGAATTTGCACATTATTTGTCTTAAAGCATAATAAAAACTTGATTTTCACCCCAGCGGTTCTTTAAGGCTTTAAATGCTGTTTTGGTAGGCTAACCTTAGATGACTAATAATATGGAGTGTCTATTTACACTAAGTGCAAATAGCGTCCCTTGTTGGCAAATGCTATTTACAGTAGCTCTGCCCACCAATATCTGGTTGGGCCACTCAAGTTTAACAAAAGACATGGAATTCAACGTCTTCAGTGGCGCAGAATTAGTGATTTTACTTAGTTTTTCAAAATCAGCATTTTCACTATCGCTAAGAAAATGCTGCTATTGTCACTTAGTGTAAATAGAATATATTGCTATTTTTACTAAATGTAAATAGCATCTACAGCTATTTGCACTTAGTGTAAATAGCATCTGTCGCAAAGAAAATATGCTACTTTCACTTAGTGTAAACAGCATCTAATTTCTATTTACACTTAGTGCAAATAGCCACTGCCCTAATAATATTAATCTAAGAGGATCATAGGGGCTCTGGTGTTCAACTAGCAGAGCACTCACTGAAGGCCTTTACTGCTTGTAGTGGTGCAGGTGTCCCACGCATGGTGTACTTGCTGAGAGATCAGGGGGCCATGGCGGTCAGCTGGCGCTGTATACACTGAGAACCCTGGTGTTCATCCTCATCTGGCAGTCTCAAGCGTCATGGCCTGAGGCTTTTAAGGTCCCTGATGGACCCACCTGGTGCGGCCCATAATCCATCCCTGATCCGAGCCTGTCAAAACCAGGTGTGCAGGATTGGACTTTTTAAGGATTGTTTGGCTTCCTTAGAATGAGTAATGAGTTATCTGTTAGTGTTCCCATTCATCTCTTTGGCAGTTGCAGGACCCGCTGGAACATTTACATTCACAGACACTTTTATCTGAATTAACTTACATTGCAACCAACGACCGCATTTTATCTGTTGCATTCTTTAGGGATTGAACCCATGACCTTACCAGTGGTAGCGCAAAAGTAAGTTTGGAATTACTGTAACTATGAGATTCCAACTTGTAATAAGCATTCACATCCTTGTAGAACTCGTAATTACAACTTATAAACTCAGAAGTTTTGGGAGCTCTGTCTCATTTTGGCGTTGATATTGTTGCCATTGAAAAGTTAATTCCGAGTCCAAGGCGTGAACAGCTCTGAGTAAAAGGACGTGGGTTGAGAGACGTTGAGCCAATCAGCTGAGCAGTATTTACCATGTGACTGATCTCAAAAAAAAAAAAAAAAAAAAAAAAAAATATATATATATATATATATATATAATTAATTATAAGTGATATGTATGTTGCTTTCAAAAAGATGTTTTCAAGCAGTCATTTTTTTTTATTTTTTATTCTTACCTCTTATTTTATTCTGATGGAATTATATATCCTACATTAGGGTCTTTTTCAGTTAGTAGTTTCTCAGAAAGGTGTGATGCAATCATGTAGCAAGTAGCAACATTTATAATGATCTTAGCAGGCACTTTGAACTGATTTTTAACCATAACTTTGGTAGTTAAGAGTAAATATTTATCAAACATACAGTATGTTACAAAGGGAGTTGACAGAATGCATAGAAAATGGCAACCAGTGTTGGGGGTAGCGCATTACAAGTAACGTGAGTTACGTAATCAGATTACTTTTTTCAAGTAACTAGTAAAGTAATGCATTACTTTTAAATTTACTGCAAAATATCGTATTTTTCTTGTGTAAATTAGTAATGCAAGTTACTTTTTTTCCCCATTTATTGACTGACAGCTCTCCTGTCCCCATGTTGAGACAAATCGGGAGTAAGTGAAGAGGTGTTGTGTGCGCTGTGTAAACATGATGGTTATTGTGGGCTATTGTAGCCATCTTCTTTTATATTTTATTAAATGTTGTTGTTAATTGCTGTCTTTTCAAATCTGTTATATACAGTAGTATGTTTTAGTTTTAGTTGCACTTCTGGTTCCATCTTCCTGAAGTCAGTGGGTTTTTTGATTGGGTTTTTGGTTAAATGCTTGAAATAAGGTCTGTGGTAAACACAAGCTAGATATTTACAAGTTTTATTCTACAATATAAATTACATCAGTAATACCCTCTTGTGAGTTTAACAACCGCCTTTTACAAGACAAGTAAAGCTTTAAAAAACGGGTGGCTAAACTGTTGTTTTAATTACCTTGAGCAAAACTGAAAAACATTAGGCAACAATGCTAAAATAAAATAAGTTTATTTCAGTTAATTTTTATTTTATTTTAACCAATGAAAATGTTATATGGTTTAAGTTTAAGTTAATAACCCTAGTAGCTAACTACTTTTTTTAAGTGTAGCTTAACAGTATAATTTAAAGCAGATCTACTAGCTTGTAGCTTGAGTAGTCAGTTTCAATGTAGCCTCTCCAAAACTGCCCACATATTTCAATACAAAACATTTGTTATATTAATATGCTAAAACATTGATAAATCATTTATTTATTTATGTTTTACTTTGTACCAAAGTAATGGTAATTTTGCCATCTTAACCCACAATGCATCAAAATTCAGGCTCTGAATAGTTTGTGTCTGCGTTCTCCATCAGCAGGCCAGACAATGTTGCTTTAAATACTGTGCAGACAGAGAGACCCCTGTGGATGGTCCCCCCAGGGGTTTGGTCACGACTCCAGAGTTAGTGTCTGGGACTCAGTGGGAATGTGGATCAAAGTTGGAGTCAGCCAGTGGTGGCTTGTCCCGCTGCGCTGTATTCACCAGGACTGGCGGATAGAGCTCTCTCTGGATCAAATTTATCGACACCCCTCAGTTTGAGTCCTTGATCACATATAGTTACATCTTTGAACACACACCCACTCACTCCTTTTGGCCATTCATTGTCTTGTCAGAGAACTGATCTAAAAAAAGATAAGCAATCCATGATATTGATCTTTCTTCATTTATCTGAATCATTTTGGCCAGAGGAATTTAAATGAGAAATCGATGTCTTGTATGCCCAACTCACCGAAAGGGCTAAAGTTTGCCTCTTAAAAGAGATCTTAAGACTGCTTTCAGCTTTGAGTTTGTGTCTTTTCAGACAAAATCTCCAGGGGGACTGGTAATAGAAGAAAAAGATCTGGGTTTCTAAATTTATGTGTTGTAAATGTGTCCTTTTTTTCTTGATCGGACACCAGAAGTTGCAACCCACAGATTAATGGGTACTAAATGGAAAATTCCACAGTTAATGATAAGTAAGGAAAAGAGGTGAAAATACAATGTTAAAGTGTTCTGCAAAAATAAATCTGGAGTGATACATGATCAATGGGAAGAACCTGATTTCACCAAGTGCAACATGCAACAACATTCCAATCAATCAGATTTGAGGGACAAGTTTACAGTTTATGTCAAGTTTAGGCTTACAACCAGGGCTAGGTGCTTCTACATCAGTGTTATTCGCCTATCATTTCCCTCTGATTTTAGAGATAAGTCATGGGTAGGGTTAGGTTTAGGGATAGGGATATGGTTAGGATTAAATTATCGGACAGGAATGTCGTTCCAGGATCAACAAAATATGTTGACCCAGGAACACGTCTAACTCTGCAAAATCGTGCGATCAGTGGCATAGTAACTTGAAGTTATAAAAGCAATTATTTAAACAGTGGGCCCTATCATACACCCTGCGCAATGCGATGCCAGCCGCAACACAAGTGTTTTTTGCTAGTTTCAGTCCGATGCAGTTATCATTTTCATGTCCAGCGCCCATGTTGTTTAAATAGCAAATGCACTCACACCCATCTGTTCATCCATGGGCATACTGGTCTGAAAACAAGGTGTGTTCAGGTGCATTGTTGGCGTGTTGCTATTTTGAGGCAAATGAAAACGACTGCACCATTGACCAACAAAACCTTGTCTAAAGTAAATGGCACAGTATTTTTTTTGTTATTTAAAGGGCATATTAGTAATATGTGCCTATAGGTGGGTGCACAACGCACATACACTTTGCTTGTTACACACACAGGGCATTTGTCTATATTCCGCCATGTAAATAGCAATCTTCCAAGTGCACCTAGTTTTTAAAGGGGATGGGTATGACTCATTAAGAGACTAGGTACAACCCTTTTGGACCACGCCAACCATTTTTTCCGTCATTAAAATAGCAAAAGTGGATTCGGACATGCCCTAAGTGCACCTGTGCCATGCGCTTCAGACCATGTGCTTAGATCATTAAAATAGGGCCCTTACACATTTTTTTTTTTTTTTTTTTGCAGCCAAGTCCATAAAGAAAACTTCAAACATCAGTTTAACTGAGCTCACGCAACTGAGTTCAATCCATGCAACCTGGTCTCGTAAGAAGATATAATAATTCACATAAGATGGAGAAATCATAAGAAATCATACATTCTAAAATGTACTTTGGACTTTATGGTTAGGGCCTTACAAAATGTACAACCCAAACGTAACTATAACTTCTTTTAAAAGGAAAATAAACTCTTAAAATTTTACCTTTTTATGAGCCAAGTGATGTCTTACGATTTTGCCATATCATACAAATTATTTTAGTTGCCACAAGAGTGTAAACCTTTATTAATTTCCATTCTTGAAATCCAAGTTGTTATAGATCCAAACTCACACACATAATGTACCATAAAGGCCCGTTCACACCTAAGACAATAACTATAACTATTAAGTTAACTGTTCCATTTCTATGAGAATAACAAAGTCCACATCACAACTATAACAATAATGACACAGAGGAACAATATAATTTGAATCACATTAAAAACGATTTTTGATAAACAATAAAAACATTGGCAGCCAATCAGAACCCATCCTGCTTTAAAGGGATAGTTCACCCAAAAATGAACTTTTGTCATCATTTACTCACCCTCATGTTGTTCCAAACCTGTACGAGTTTCTTTCTTCTGCTGAACACAAAATAAGATATATTTTTTTAAAATGTTGGTAAAAAGAAGATATTTTGAAGAATGTTGGTAATCAAACAGTTAATGGTAGCCATTGACTTCCATTCTATTTTTTTTCCCTGCTGTGGAAGTCAGTGGTTACCGTCAACTGTTTGATTACCAACATTCTTCAAAATATCTTCTTTTGTGTTCAACAGAAGAAAGAAACTCATACTGGTTTGGAACAACTTTAGGGTGAGTAAATGATGAGACAGTTTTCATTTTTGGGTGAACTATCCCTTTAAAGACCTTAATGAGCAGATGACAAATATGCAACATGAGCTTAGGATAAACAGAACATTACCATGTGTTTGTGTGAACCACATTATAGTTATTGTTCTTAATGTGAATTGATCGTAAATGATAGCTGATTAATATTGGTACTATCCGTGCAGTTTAGGACTTGTGTACAAAGTAGAATGAACCATCATTTGTCAAAAATGTTAATATTTAATACTCTAATGCCTATATAATTTTCTGGAAAGAAAGAGTAGCCCAACCTCTGCCAGAGACCATCTAACCTTACCAACACTCAAAAATTCCAAAATCCTCCAGAATTCCAGAAAGCACAAAAATAATCTCCAGTTAGCCTTGAGCAGCTCCACTCCAGCCCAATTTAGCTTCCAGGAGCTTAAGCTGTCTTCTCGATGGCCCTCATTTATCAGGATGTTTTCAAATAATAGATCAATTAGTGGCCAAACAGAGCTTGAAACATCATTCAGACGGACTAGCTGCGTGTCAAGCGGTGAGAGCTTTAGCACCTCCAGAACATTGAGTGATCTCGAGGCATAGACTGAGTTGCACAAACCTCTGAAGCACAACTGCAGGGCCTAAAGCCCCTGGGAATCAGACTGTGGAAGACTTCATTTCCCATAATCACCCTTGAGAGTTGGAGAACAGCAGCCAGTGTTGGTGTAAGCACTGACTCAGACGAAGAGCAGATGGATGATCCCCTCAGTTCACGCTCTGGCAGGCAATCGCCTTCCACCTTCCCCTGGCTCACACCTGTGCTGCGAGCTGCTGTGTCTGGTGTTGGATCAGGCAAACGCAAGAGTCGCAAATAACTAGCTACACATGAGACATGACTTGATCACTCCACTGTGTGAAAGAGAAATGTCAACCCGAGCCAAGAAAATGTTTCATTTGAAAGAGCTTAAGGAGATATTTGTAGAATTAACGATGTGGATGTTTGCAAAAGCTCTGCAATTCACTGGCATCATGTTGATAGTTGAGGTAATTAAAATGACACTGTTATGACAGTAAGACTATATGGCTATGTGAGACTATAGTTTGAATTAATCATTTTTCATGACACATTGACAGTACAGTACAGTATGGCTCTTTTGGCATTAACCTGAACATCGTATAAGCATTCGTTTCATGTGTCATAGAACTTTTAGAAATGTTAACAGAAATAAGGCTTAAAGGTACACTATGCAACTTTTTTTTTGTTCAGACTCAAATAATGAGTCAATACATCATCGATCCTTCTTACAAAATGTGCAAGCCTATTATAAGTGTTTCTATTTTAGACCAGGCGAGATGGTTTTCACGGAAAATTGCATACATGCTTCACTAGCCCGTGTGTGTCTCGTCATTTCCTTAAATAGAGAAAAGTTGCTCCGGCTACTTTCATGCATGTATGGTGTGGGAGTGGCATAGGTTAGTTGTCACAACGAATGAGAAAAGTTGACATGGAACAGGTAAATCTCGAACCTCCGGGGAATCACCCGTTTTAAACAAACGAGAAAAGTTGACATGGAGCAGCTGAATCTTGAACCTCCAGGGAATCACCTGTTTTAAACAGAACAGAGGAGTTCTGATGGCAAAAAGAGAATGCGAGAGAGCTCGTAATAAAACAAGAATCAACATTGGCTTGGCTTTTCGGAGGTTGCGAGAACCGAGGGATCTGAAATGTTATAAAAGTGATGCAGAGATGGTGTTTTTATTACTCAACAGGGGGTATTTATTTGAACAGGTAAATTGCCATACATAGCTCTCTAACAGAGTTCATTGTAAAGCATTATCTATTATGAAGGCTCATTTCATTATAGGTTGTTGCAGCGCTGTGCTGGAATTTATTTTCTAGGAAGTACTGTGTCTATTAATGGGTAAAGCTACAATAACATTTTCAGGTAGTCAGATATCCTTGAGATCCTTTCCATCTTAAGAGATCTAAATCTCTTAGGGCCAGATTTACTAACAGCTTGCACCAGTGCAAACCCTCTTTTGGCATTAAAAAACTACTGTCAGGATTTATTAAAGACACGCAGTGCAAAATTAGCGCTGAAAAGGTGTGGACTGAGTTATTTTTGCGGCTGACTTTATTGCATATGCATTTGTAGGCGTTTCCCTTTCAGACGCAAAATTTATGGGAGGAGAGTATTTAAATGAATCACGCAACGCAGTTTACTAATGTTTGCGCTAGTTAATTTACTGGTATTTGCGCCATTATTTAACACCCCAAATAGCATGTCTTAACCCATTGTGCGACATGGCTGCTATTGTTGCTGCTAGGAGGAGACACTACAGAGAACAGAGACCCTGCTAGAATTTTTACGTTCCCAGAACATTCTCAGAACGTCCCCACTGGTGTTAAGGACGTTGCCTAGTAACGTTCCCAGAACGTTCAGAGACGGTCACAATGTGGAGTTCTTTTAAGGTTTGGGGGACGTTATTTGGCGGACCTTCAGGGAACATTCAGGATGTTCTCTGAACGTTTAAGGAACCATATTTTATTTGTAAAATGTTCTCAGAACGTCCCTGCTGCCCTTGTTAAAAAATTGAATTGAGATTTAGAGCTAAATTGACTAACAAAAGTGGCTGTTCAAACAAAAACTAATTTCTCTTAAATATCTTACAAACAAAAAAAAAAGCTCTTTACAGGTATTTTCTGGATTATTATTATTATGAAACCTTTTTTATTTAAATGCAAATCACTTGCAGTAAGTCATTAACTGACAACAGCACATGCATGAGCTAATGTAACTACTGTATCACTGCACCAGCAACTACACAGTTACTGCTTTTAAAAAAAACAAACAAAAAAACAACATGCAGCAGAACATCAGTGTTTCTGGATCATCACTGACTGAAGCACAGGCTCTACTCTCCAGCACAATGGTAACTTCACAAAACTCAGATAACAAACAGAACATTAAACACTAACAGATCTCTTTAGATCTCAGCATCTTCACTTATTACAAACCACTCTGACTTTATTTCTTTCATACAAAACTTCTTAATGAGGTGTTGATGTTTTATTAAAAATAATAACGCTTGAAGTCACCGTGATGGAGGTAAGCACTTGTTTTTGTTGGGCTCCTGACCCTTGACTTTTTAATTTCAATTTTTTTCCAATTGTTGTAACTGTGTGTTTCTAAAGCACTTTTGTTACAAAAAAAATCTGATCCAATAGATTTGGTTGCTCATTGTTGATGATTTCATCATCACACAGTGGCCTTATTCACTGATCTCTGATTTTTTTTTTTTTTTTTTTTTTTGTCCTATGAAAATGTATAAAATCCTGTCATGCGTTGATATTTTGAAAGTTGTCTTTGTGCAGAAATTATTCAGACAGGACCATGTAGACACACACAGACATCAAGATTCTGCATATGAACCTCAACAATGGTGACAAAATTTTCAGATAAACAGATTAGTTCTGAGCATCACAAAACAAGCTACTAAAGTCACAAAAAAGATTTTTGTTTATTGTCACCATTGTTGAGGTTCATACGCTGATTCATGATGTCTGTGTGAGTCTATAAAACACTGCTCAAAACTCTGTCTGTATAATGAAATTAAAAACAAAAAAGAAAAAAAAAAACTGTTAATTAATGCAAAACTAACAATTAATACACTCAGAGTTTAGACTCTGGAGAGGATCAGTGACTCAGAACCATGATGACTGAATCATCATCATTAAACAACCAAATTCATCTTTTGTTGTAATAAGCATGTTTTGGAAACACAGTTAAAGCAGTCAAAGAAAATCTACTATTAAAATATCAAGAACCAAGAGCCCATCTAAAGCAAATGCTCACCTCCATAACGGTGACTTCAAACTTTATTTTTTTCAATAAAACACCCACGTAGAAGGCGCAACGTTGCCTAAAAGTTCTCTAAAGGTGACGAAAATTCAGAACCTTTACAGAACATTAGGGACATTCCTAAAACATCCTCTTTTGGTAATGAAAGTGCTGCAGTTTAAGGTTCCTTATATGACTTTAGGGGGGCATTCCATTTTGGTTATTTTATGGTCAAAAAAGAACGTTACAAAGAGGATATTTGGGACATTAACTGAACGCTCACACATGGTCCTCTGTTGGTTATTTAATAACGTTCCCGATATGAGTTTAGGGGGACGTTCTATTTTGGTTATTTTATGATCGCGTGAGAACGTTACAAAGAGGACATTTGGGAAGTTAACAGAAGGTCCTATAGTGATAGTCCCCTAAACATTCCCAGAACGTCCTGAATATTCCCTGAAGTTCCACCAAATAACGTCCCCCAACCCTTAAAAGAACGTTACTAGACGACGTCCTTAACACCAGTGGGGACGTTCTGAGAATGTTCTGGGAACGTAAAATTTCTAGCGGGGTGACCATTTGTGGAATTGCGCTCTCACGCTAATTTGCCCCGTAAATCTGGCCTTTAATTTCTAATTTTCACTTTTCATTTAGTGTGCCTTGCTGTACTAAAATAACTAACTGAAATAACCATTACAAAACTACAAATCTAAAAAAAGAACTAATAAAAATAATGAACACAAAAAATACTAACATTTTAACTACAATTAAAATGAACGTGTAAAAATGTTTTAAAAAAATATTTAAAATTATTAATAAAAACTGTAATAGTATCTCAATGATACTAAAATAACACTGATACACCATAACTTGGTATCTCATCCTGATAGAAACCTTTACTGAATTCATGAACTTTTATTGATAGTTCACTGTGTGTTCGAATTACCCAATGAAAAAAAGCTCTTTGGCATTTGTGCTTAGCTGGTTTGGGAAAAAATCATGCATATATATCACAATTCACAAGTAAGAAAGGCTGCTATAATGTTAGTTTATGTCGCTGCTTAGTTCTTACGTTGGCCTTCAAACTCAGCAAACATTGTGTATTTTGTATTCTAATAGTCTTCATTTCACAGATCCTGAACTTAACATCATGTCTGAAACTACAACGCGTACAGAGAAGTTTGAGAATTCTGGGAATTCTGTCTCCACAGTGAGTTTTTTCAATCAAATAATGAGTTCACAGCATGCGGTCTAGTTTAAATTGTCGTCTGGCCTCATAATATTCACTTAATAAGCCCTGTTAGACTTTCCTTGTGACTGCTAAACGACTGCTACTGTAAAACATGCTATTAGCGCTATAGACCCTGTCATTATGGACTCTTAACAGGTTTTTAGTGTGAATAAAGGAACAAGGTAGATCTGAGCGAACGCAAATTTGACAGTCATAAATGATTTCGTTATGTGCTTTCATTTTAGATGTGTTAACTAACCAACTATTTTTGTAGTACTTACAATTATACTAGAAGAACAATCACTAGCATCACTCAGATTAGCTTTCTCTTATTATTCATGAGTTTCTTGAAAACAACTGCTGCGAAAAGAGTCTCCAATCAACAAACGTGGTGTAAAGTTACGCAAACGTAAAATCACTCTGACCTAAAAACAGCTTCTGCTATATATCATGGGAATTCTGACACAAATAAAGTGGATATAATATGTACTTGGATCTAATTTTATGGTAGACTGAGAGCAAGACCCTACAGGACTGAGCTGCTTATTGGTGAAATGACACTGACATAAATACAATGCCTAGTGTCAGGCCAACATTATAAATGGTAACATTTTACATATTTAGTTTCAGGTCACTAACTGGCCTCAGAGCTGATGGAAACTTTTAGTTGTTATTAAATCTATGAAATTAATTTTCCTTCCTCCATCAGTGATTTGTGCATACATGTTATCTCATTCACCATCAGCAAATCACTGGTATTTGTATAATTAAATTAGCGCTATCTGATGCATCACAGGGTTGGACTTAACGAAAGCAGTGATGCACACGCTCACATAGGATGTACATGTAGGTTTGAAAGTCAAGTTCCTTCCTCTGTCAGTGGAGATACTGAAAATATATTAAAGTAAACATTTAATATATTTTAAAATATATTTCTTTTTGATTAAATATCAATAAATTTCATTCATTCATTCATTTTCTTCTTCCTTACCTGACACTGAGCAGTGCATTGTCCCCTGGAGAAAAAAGAACACTGGACGTGCAATGGTGATATGGCAAAATGTTTCACAACATGCAAATACTGTACTTATAGCAATATTTTATGTATTTAAAAAAAAAAAAAAAAAAACTTTTACATAAGAATTCAAAATAACCACTTCAGCAAATGGGGCAACAATGTTTTGTTTATTCAATCAATCACAGTTGGTATTTCATAACATCATTGTGGGCCCACTTTGGATATACTTTGCAAATCGATTCCCTCACAGTTAAAAAAAAAAAAAAAAAAAAAAAAAAAAAAAAAAAATTAGATGCGCTGCCAGAATTCTTTATTATTCTTCGTTTTGTTTTGTGTTTTTTTTCCCCCATTGGTTTTGTTTTGTGTTTTGTTCTTTTGTTTTGTTTTGTTTTGTTTTCTTCTTGGTTTTGTTTTGTGTTTTGTTGCTGTTTTGTTGGTTTTGTTTTGTGTTTATTTTTCTTGGTTTTGTTGATATTCATTTATCTTATTTATAGTTTTGTTTGGTTTTGTTTTGTCCACATTGAGTCTGTTCAAGAGGGGACCTTTTTTTTCAATGCCAAATAGAATACGTTCAATTATTCTTACTTAATTATTTGGATTTTAAGGTCATGGCTGCTAAAAAGTAAGTGGCAGATATTAGAAATATACTTAACAAAAAAAAAATAAATAAATAATAAAAAAAAAATAATAATAAATACTTAACATGTTAACAAAAGTAAAGTGTATTTAGCAATCACAGCATTATAATGTACAGTATGAACACTTAATAGTCAGCAATATTCTTGATTTGACTGCACTGACACTATTGGATGAGAACTCAGCTTAGCTGGATTATGACAACTGTTTTCTGCAGAGCTGCTTTATAGCTGAATTAAACTCATTTCATAATAGATGTACTTTACACAGTTATTTAACTGAAATGAATCAACACTGAATTGATTTCAACTGAATGACTTTTTAATATTGTCTTTTTAGCAGAGTTTAATTCTGTTCGCATCATTGAATCCTTATTTTTCCTCCTGTTTATCACTGTAAAGCTGCTTTGAAACAATTATATAAAGCTCTAAAGGTGCCTTGACTTGACTTGAACCATTGATAATATTGACACCTTATATATAAATGGGCCTTTGAGTCTTTATTATAGGGAGCTTTTTTACCCCAGACATATACTGTTCATTTTCATTTCTGATATATATATATATATATATATATATATATATATATATATATATATATATACCCACAGAATGAGTCCTTCATAGTGAAGCTTTCAGCAAGTTAAGGCAACTTTTAGTCCACTCACCTGGTCATAGTTTTGTCAAGGCTGTCCTTTCCCTATGTGGACCCAGGCCATGTTTCGGCAGAAAAACAAATGTCTGCCCACTGGACATGAGCTTGTGTTGACTCATGCAAACAAATTCAAACACAAGGTCACAATGCCATGACAGAAAACATAAGGCACAATGTGCACAGAGTTTCATTCTGTGAATTTCTGTGGAAAAAAAAAAAACCATGCAGATTATCCTGTCAAGGACTGAATGTCTCTCAGCCATAGATACACATAAGCTAGGTTGTGTTTAAAACAATGAAAGCGCCCACTCTTGACAGGACCTGGGCCAATGCTGCATTTTAGAATATAATTATTACTGGTTGTAAAACACATTACATAATGAAATGTAAACAACACCCTGTAAAGAACATTAGCAAATTCCATATCCACATAATAACATTAGTAAACATAAACCTGTTTGATAAAATCTGTGCTTCTAATGCCATTGTTCAAATGCACAGCCGAAGGACAGGATGATCTGTGCAAATTCCAGACAGAGAGCGTGGGAATGAAAAAACTAAAGATTTATGAAGGGGACAGCTGGATGGATAGTCTTCTGTAGCAATATTAGCGTGAAACAGTAAATCCAGAGGGAGGACATCACATTCTGTTAATCTGTTGAGGAATGGTGTGGACTGATAGTTATGCCTCTGTTGGTGTCACAGTAAGTACGAATTTTGGCTTTGGTTATCTTAGCATGGTCAGCCTAAGATTTGTTCTCTGTTTACAGTCAGAGAACACATATCTAGGTCAGGAAAAGGCTATGTCTGGACTCTGGAGTGATCAGATGAAAAATGAGATGCAAAAAAATGCAAGCAGCACTGGCTTGCTGGTTTTACTATTACATGAAAAAGGTCTCGGAGTGTTTGGCATGTTAATGGATATGAATATGTTGATATGTTTGATCTTAGTGGAATAGAATAGTGGCTGCTGTTATTGTTGCTGCTGTACTATAGCATATGTTAATTACTAGTAGCAGATCTATACAGGTGGAGCTGGGGGAGGTGGAGGGTTTCTGAAAGCAACCTGCAAACTGCTACAGCAAATGGTGACCAAGTATTTGAAGGTTGAGCTGCAAGCTCATTGGCTACTGATACAGCAGGAACCAATCAGCTGTGCCCTATAGAGAATGATGTGATTCCAAGCAGATTGAGTTAAGGACCTGCGTCATCTAGAGTGTCATGACAGAACTTTGTATTAGTCCAAATAATGTAAAATATAATAATATAAACAGTGCGAAAGTATTCAATTCAATACTAATAATAATAATCATAATTTAACAATTTTTTTGACATGGTTGACTGTGTTTAAACTGTGTTTAAAACTTTATAAAACTCACATATTCTCCATAGACTTGCAGTATAAAATAACAAAATCTTGTCTGGTCATATGGAAGCCAACGGCTATTATGAAATCAAAATTGACAATTTTGATTGTCAATTTTCAAATTGAATATTTATGAATCAATTGTCAAATTGAATATTTATGTAATCAAAATTGACAAAATATTGCAGTGTTTATTACAAATTATTATCTGTGCACAGCATTTTTTTTTTTTTTAATTCATGTGCCATCATAATCTTTAATCAAAATAACTTCCCTTCCCTCTTGCAGCGACATCTCTTCTCTTCTCTGATGACGTGTTTACTGATGCGAGGGCAGGACAACCTGTCACTCACATGAGATCGACCAATAGCAAACCACAACCATCCAATCAATTCCCAATGGACAAAATCAAGTCCCACCCTACATTTTTTCTTGTTCGAGAAGAAGTTTCACTCAAACATATATCTCAATAAACTTCCATTTAATGCTGACTTAAAGATGTAGGATTCGTCATTAATATTTTTAAGGGAAAGGGTCAATTGCTTAAATGTGAAATAATATATTTGAAATTGTCAAATGATATACAGTAGTTGCAGACAGGCAGTTCTCACCCTGAAAAAAATGTTCTCACCCTGCCAGAGATCTGATTATATAACCTTATTTCCCCCCACTCTTGGACCATGGCAGGTTGATTTTCAAGTCAACCACACCAACTCTACCAACTGTCAATTAAACTTAATGGCTGTGTTTTTTTTGACAGCAAATTATATGGTTCCGGGGTGGACTCAGTTAAAGTGTTTTCATCAGAACTGACTGACTTCCATAATGCCAAGCTCAGAGAAGAGAGAGTTCTTCATTTCTTTCATTGGACAGAAAAGTCCCAGAGTGGTTTTTGTCAGTTTCATGGGAATGGTATGAGAAAACCACTATCAATAGTAATAATTTACCGTGTGTGTGTGTGTAAGAAATCATAAAGAGCATTATACCATTATACCAGCTATTCCCCTGAAACTCTTCATCAAAAATAGTGGTTTGGTATAATATGAGAGTTCAGTTTGTTCTTTATTGACATTACTAATCAACTTTTTTTTTTTTTTTTTTTTTCAAGGAATAATTCACACAGAAATGCTAATTCTGACATCATTTACTAATTTTGACGAAGGACAAAAAAGAAAAACATAAAAAACACCATATAATTAATTCTTACAACTCTAAACTATTTATAGTGAAAATAACAATGACAAAATCAATCGAGACCAGCAGGATGGTGTATTTTGGGAATTAACTATTTACAACAGTTCATATAGAAATTTATAACATGATTTGAAGTTACTTGTTCTGTCCCTTTAAAGGGTTAGTTCACCCAAAAATGAAAATAATGTCATTAATTACTCACCCTCGTGCCGTTCCACACCCGTAAGACCTTCGTTCATCTTCGGAACACAAGTTAAGATATTTTACGAATCTTTTGTTTTGAATCAGTGGTTCGGAGCACGTATCAAACTGCCAAAGTCACGTGATTTCAATAAACGAGGCTTCGTTAAGTCGTAAGTGTTTTGAAATTTCAATGGTTCACCACTGGGGGGCGTAACTTTGGCAAACGATTCGTGAAGCTTCATGATGCAGTGTTTTGAAATGGCCGTCATTAGATGTTGTGGAATAAAGTTGTTTTTTTTGGCACACAAAAAGTATTCTTGTCGCTTCATAACATTAAGGTTGAACCACTATAGTCACATGAACTGTTTTAAATATGTCTTTGGTAGCTTACTTGGCATTGAAAGTATTAATTGTCTTGCTAGCAATGAAGGCCTCGCTGAGCCATTGGATTTTATCAAAAATATCTTAATTTGTGTTCTGAGGATGAACGAAGGTTTTACTGGTGTGGAACGACATGAGGGTGAGTAATTAATGACAGAATTTTCATTTTTGGGTGAACTAACTCTTTAAGATCATCAAAAAATTCTTTAAACACCTTTTATGACCAACTCAGTAAATGATGTTGTTAAATATTAAAGAACTGAATCAGATGAATAAAATCACAAAATAAATATTACTGGATTACGTATACTTAATGTATCATTTAATTGTGCTATTAATAGATTTTTGACTTTAAGTGTGTAATTGATTATTATTATTTGTAATTTATTATGTCAGTTTAAGCACTCGTGCTTTTATGATATTTTCAGACACACAGTGACTATGAACTACAAAATGGTTCTTCAAAATATCTCCTTTTCTGTACCACAGAAAATATAACCACCTACAGGTTTGGAACAACATAACTGTAAGCTAATAATGACTGAATTTTTATTTTAGGGGTGAACTATCCTTTTAACTACTGCTGGGTTTTGTTCCCAGAGCAACCTGGCGTGAGATGTATTTTGTTTGCGTGAATTTTGTCTCTTTTGTTATTGTTTTTGTGTATTTCTGCTCCCAACAGTCATCTGCTTTTCAATTCCATCCTATTGTTTTCCTCCTCCATTTCTCAATCCCTCTATATAACCTCTGTTTGAAGGACATTCATACAGTCAGTAGGCGATCTTGCCGTCCAGTCGTTCTCATTCTTTCATTCTATCTGTACTTTTTTCCTCTCTCTCTCAGCCTGCCAAGGTCTGTCTTTATTCATTTTGTCTTAAAGCTTCGACTGTTATTGTCTGATTCTATTCAATGAGCATTCAGCATGAAACCCACTGCAGCACTGAAGCCCCACACAGCTAAACAAAGCATCCTACTGCTCTACCTCTATGCACTGCTCTCTATTAAGACATCTCTCTGAAATACAGCACAGCAGCAGCAAAAATGATGCCAGTACCAGAGTGTGATTTATGGGTGTGTCTGACATAAAATGTAACATTTATATTCAATATTTATTTTCTATTTTATTTATTATGCAATATCGTTCATTTTAAAGTTATTTTTCTTACATATATTAAAATAGTATTTTCATTTATTTTTATATATATCTTGACTGCTCAAATTATGAGTTGAGAAGGTGAGTTGAGGGCAAGCTCAACTTTTAGATAATAGATAATAAATAAAATATTTTATTGTTTTTAATATTGTGTATTATTAATGGATTTGGCAGGTATATGGCTCCTGTTTGCATATGCGGTATAGAAATATGCATTAAATAATGGTATTCCATCATAAGCAGCTTCCAAAACTTTGGCTCAACGTAATATTATTTTATTTCAGGTATGATATAGGATTCCATGCATGAAAACACTCCATTTTCTTCTTTAGGTCTGATTATTTATAGGGTATTTCAGGTGATGGAGGGCTCTTTACTGCTCTGCTTCTGTCTAGACAGACAGACTCTTTATTAGGTACACCTTGCTGGTACCAGGTTGGACCCCTTTGAACTACCCTAATTCTTTGTGGCATAGATTGAACAAGATGTTGGAAACATTCCTCAGAGATTTTGGTCCATATTGATTGGATATCATCACACAGTTGCTGCACATCCATGATGTGAATCTCCCACTCCACCACATCCCAAAGGTGCTCTATTGGATTGAGATCTGGTGAGTGTGGAGGCCATTTTGAGTATAGTGAACTCATCGTCATGTTCAAGAAACCTGTTTGAGATGATTTGAGTTTAGTGACATGGTGTGTTATCCTGCTAGAAGTAGCCATCAAAAGATGGGTACACTGTGGTCATAAAGGGATGGACATGGTCAGCAACAATACTCAGGTAGGCTGTGGTGTTGAAATGATGCTCAGTGATGGCCCAAAGTGTGCCAAGAAAATATCCCCCACATCATTACACCACCACCAGCCTGAACCACTGATAAAAGGCAGGATGGATCCATGCTTTCATGTTGTTTACACCAAATTCTGACCCTACTATCTGAATGTCGCAGCAGAAAATGAAACATATCAGACCAGGCAATATTTTTCCAATCTTCTATTGTCCAATTTTGGTGAGCCAGTGTGAATTGTAGCATCAGTTCTTAGCTGACAGGAGTGACACCTGGTGTGGTCTTCTGCTGCTGTTGCCCATCTGCTTCAAGGTTTGACATGTTCAGAAATGATCTTCTGCATACCTCGGTTGCAACAAGTGGTTATTTGAGTTACTGTTGCCTTTCTATCAGCTCAAACCTGGCCTTTTTATCTGACCTCTTGCATCAACAAGGCATTTTTTGCCCACAGAACTGACGCTCACTGGATATTTTCTCTTTTTCGTACCATTGTAGGTCAACCCTAGTGATGGTTGTGCGTGAAAATCCTAGTAGATCAGCAGTTCCTGAAAAGACCAGCCCGTCTGGAACCAACAACCATGTCATGTTCAAAATCACTTAAATCACCTTTCTTCCCCATTCTGATGCTCAGTTTGAACTTCAGCAGATCGTCTTAACCATGCCTAAATGCATTTATATGTAGACAGAAAAAATATTTCAAGTAAGAATAATGAATGTAAAATAGAATCAAACATTGTTTATATTAAGATGAGCCAAACTTTTCTCTAATCTTGTCACCTTTAAATAGGATTGAAGTGACAGATTGTCTCATACTGTATGAGGTATCCCCTGAAGTTCAATTTAAGATTCAACATGTTTCTGTGCAAAAGACTTGGATTTCCAGCTTTAAGTGTTTGCCAATTTTCCACATGGGGGAAATTAATAGGACCACCGCATGTGAATAAATGGGGATTCACTGAAAGTAGTAATTAAGTCAATCAATTGCAAATTGAACAGCTGTTGAGTCATAATTAGCTTTTTCACTGAGTACTTATCCACCAAAAATGCTAATATGACAGAACTGGTCACCACAGACTTCACTGTGTTCCTCTGGGAACGACTTGTAACCTTTCTTCTGCTGCTTTTCAGTGCCAACAATAGTCTGCAATGTATCAAATTAAATTAATGTCATTAAACTAAATTAATTGAGTTGAGGAGTGATCTTGCACGCGGTGCCCTTGTTATCCTTCGAAACAGACTAATGCTTGATAATGTCAATGTCTATGTCTCCATCCCTCCAGGCCTTTGCAACACTTCATCAGTGATGCATCGGGTCAGGGATGTATTGACTCACCCATTGTAAATTTTCATTTCGTCCCACTGACATCAAACGGGAGGTCTGTGTTCTTGTTGACACCCACCCTGCGATACCAATTTGCGTTAGGCTGAAGTCAAGCAAGGATGGCTACAGGCTATGATAATATTTGGTCAGATGATTTACGAGCTGTGATAGAATGCAGTTATTTTAGAGTGACTCAAATATTCATGTATGTTTTTTTTGTTTTTTTTCTACATTTCAGAAGCACTGAACTTCATTAAAACTTTAATGAGCTATCATTAAAAAGTCAACATGTGTGACCTGTGAGAAAACCTGTACTGGTCAATGTTTAATGTACTATTAGGTTGATCATTAACTGATATAATATTAATATGTCATTTGCACCTGAACTACTAAATCTCCTTTGTATCTGATGTATTTATAAAAACTATAATAATACAGTTTGTAAAACAAAACACTACACGATTGATGACCTTTGCAAAACTGACCTTTCAATAAACCATGGAAAGTACTCGTTTTTATATTGCGGGATCTGTGATGTCACATGGGCAAATACATTTTTTCATAATTATCTTGCTGGCAATGCAGGCCTCACTGAGTCATCGGATTTTATCAAAAATATCTTAATTTATGTTCTGAAAATGAATGAAGGTCTTATGGGTGTGGAATGACATGGGTAATTAATGACAGAATTTTCATTTTTAGGTGATCTAACCCTTTAACCCTTTCCTCACCAACGTTTTATTTTTAAGTTGCCAGCCAGCTCCAGCATTTCTTAACATTTTCACAAAAAATTCATCGCTCCCAGAATATTTTCTTGTATGAATATGTAAAGTCAATATATCAAAAGTAATAACAGAGCTTCTGCTTTTAAACATTTTATTCTTGCATTAGGGCAACTGGAAATACTAATAAAAGTTGATTTACCAGTAAAATTATGCCTTGTGTTTTACATATTGATAAATCACTCACTTGGAAGCACATGATTGATATCCTGTGAGAAATCATTGGTTTCAGTTGAAAACACTGAGTGTTGGAGCTTTTCATTAAGGTGTTCCCAGAGGTACGCTGAACTCCCTGCTGGGTCTGAGCAGCAGAAGGAAGGAATGATTGAAAATATGGCTGTATGAAATGAAGGGCAAAGTCTTAAGAGGAGAGAGAGAAAGAGAGAGAGAGAGAGAGAGAGAGAGAGAGAGAGAGAGAGAGAGAGAGAGAGAGAGAGAGATGTGTCATGCAGCCTCTTACGGCTGTGACATCCGCCGTCAAAGCGGACTCTTTAAAGCAAACCACATCTGACTGGTAATGTAGTCAGTGTTGACATCTGCCATGAGCAACGGGGGCAAAGCGCAAAATGTTTCCTCCAGGGCTAGGCTGGGATGGCATGGTGGGGATGAGGGATGTTAAGGTGAAAGGATGGGTTGCTAACGTACAGCGAAGAACTTTACAGAGCATCAAGCTAAGCCCTATTAGAAACAGGAGTGGCATGTTTATTGATAACAGTTCAAACACTTTTCTTTAGCACTGAACATTCGCATATGGATCTCTGCAGTCACTTTTTGTAATGTCTATCATCTATATATATATAGTGATTCTCAAAGTTGTTTAAATGTGAATTTAAAAAATGGAGAAATAAAAATGATTTAATTTGTTATATAAATATATTATATATTAATTATTTGATTTTATTTATGTGTGCAAAAACATGGTTGTATATGGCTCTTTTTATTAAACGTTGGTGCGTCTAAGTGGAAGAATTTGCGACACCATTTGTGAAAGCATCCAGTCTCCATCCACAAGAAATAATAGTGACAAGGTGAATTATTGACTCTGGGTCGGCAAAATGATAAATATCAGATCTTCAGGAAGGAGTGTGTCATTTTAACCACAGTGCAGAAAAGTCGATAAAAGATCAAGACGGGGAAGGTCTTCCTGTTTCCTTTGTACACGATTGGCTGTGTAAACAGTGAGGCATATAGAGATGACATTTCCTGAGTTTCTTGTTATCTGTGAACCCGGCACAGGCCTTGAGTCTTCTGTGAGGATTTCAGCTGCCCATTATAGCCTGCTAGCTGTTACTCACACACTGAGTCAGAGCCTGAAAGGTCCTGCCTTCCCACCACAACACGCATAGATACCAGCTCATTCTGCTGAGGATGACCTTCCTGCACTGCCAAATGAATTCATTCCCAGCATTTATTCATTTGATTCTATTTAAAAGTCAGCTGACACACAAAAGCGTATCAAGTATCAGAATAAAACTCCCTCAAATGAAAGGACCACCATCAGTGGGCAGCACGTCTCCGCTGAGTCTTCCTTTGCATTCTGACCCACCCAGTCTGCCAAACAGATCCATTAACATGCACTAAACACACAGAAGACTGATGCGACGTAAGTGAACTCTGTGTTCTTTACACGTGGGTCCAGCGGGAGAGGTCTTGCCCCAGTGCTTGGCTCTGCCAGGCTTGACTAGCTGCCTGCTAGAGAGATGATAAGGTTATATTAAGCGGAGGATGCTGTCCATCTCTTTGACAGCCCTCACTGTCGTCTTCAAAACCCCTGTCACCCGACTCTCAACTGAAGACTGTGTGTGTGTTCTGTGGTCTGTCAGAATTTGTGATATAGCAATGCCAAACGGTGCTATGTCACGATTTGGGGTTCATTACCATGAAAAGCCTTTATTACTCCTCATTAGCCAGGATTTTAAACATCACACATTATATTTACTTCTTTCTGCCTCTTAATTTCCAAACCAGTTACTATGGATTGAATTTCACCACTCTGTGTTCTTTTGAAAAGCATCTATTCTCTAGTTTGCTGTTCAATAAATAATCTATAGTTTACTTTTAGTGATGATTTATCGCTGCACTAAAGGGTTAGTTCACCCCAAAATTAAAATTATGTCATTAATTACTCACCCTCATGTCGTTCTACACCTGCAAGACTTTCGTTCATCTTTGGAACACAAATTAAGATATTTTTGATAAAATCCGATGGCTCGGTGAGGCCTCCATTGCCAGCAAGATAATTAACACTTTCAGATGCCCAGAAAGGTACTAAAAATTAAAACAGTTCATGTGAGTACAGTGGTTCAACCTTAATGTTATGAAGCGACACACTTTTTGTGTGCCAAAAAAACAAAATAACGACTTTTCAACAATATCTAGTGATGGCCGATTTCAAAACACTGCTTCGAAGCTTTACGAATCTTTTGTTTTGAATCACTGGTTCGGAGCGCATATCAAACTGCCAAAGTCAAGTGAACTATCGGAATTTCGAAACACTTATGACGTAGTGAAGCCTCGTTTACTGAAATCACGTGACTTTGGCACTCCGAACCACTGATTCGAAACAAAAGATTTGTGATTCAATTGCATGATAATTGCAATTACATTAAAATTTATGTACACTTTTTGAAGGTGTTCGTGTTACAGTGTAATTATGCATTTAAAAACTGTGTAATAATAATTAACCACATGTACTTACTATAGGATTAGGGTTAGGACTGGGGCTTGGTTTAGGGTTTAGTTGCATGTATGCAATTATGAATACTTTATAGTTATTACTACAGTAACTACATGTAACGTGTAACAAGGACACTGTAAAATAAAGTCTTACCAAAATGTATTATAGGTTATATTTATTTTAAATGCAATTAGCTGCACTTTAGAGTGCCTTTTTTGACCCACTTAGATACATCTTTATAAGTAATTTCATAATTACTTGTATTGTCTTTTTAATAAGTGTACTGCTGAATGTACTGACAAGCATTTATGTAAACTAATTTCTATTGTCGTGTATTTAAATATATTTGTAATTACACATTTGCAATGATGAAGTCTTTACAAGGACGAATGCCTGTATGCTATGGTAACTGTAGTTTGGTTAACATCAAACGACAAGCTTTAGGAAACTATCAAGATGCTACAGTGGGGGGAAAAAAAAGTTAAATGCTGGTGATTTTTTACTTGTCACAATCCATCTCTTGAATCTGTCATTAGACGCCATCCCGACATCTTTTGATGGCGCTGGAGACTCAGGACTTCCCTGAAAATGTCACAACCTGCTTGAAGCTCTGCTGCTGACAGTCGCCCCGAATGGCCTGAGCTGCTTTCTTATCTCTATAGCACAGTCCTGCTGTCAGTCAATTTTTTTACACTATGAAGTGAGTAGCCTTTAGTTAAATCTTTGAACTTCACATAGAGAGCCTGTCTTTTCCTGTGCTATTTGAATGAATGCCTCTGTAACACAAATAAGTGGAGTGGATATCTAAACAAAAATCAATCAATCAATCAATCAATCAATCAATCAACCTATCTATCTATCTATCTATCTATCTATCTATCTATCTAAAGACACTGAGGGAAAACATACTTTAAATGGTAAAAAAAAATCTTTAGTACCTTAATAAATTAAGATAAAATAATCTAAAAAATATTATTATTTTTTATTTTAATGTCAGTAGATTTCTGTGATTTTTGTAACTAAAAATACTTTCTGACAAGAAGATTAAATAAATTCTAAAATGAAATAAAATAATCTAAAATATAACGTAATGCAATGCAATAAAAGAAAGATATACAATCTGTTCATATTGCTGTGGACCAGAAATAATATGAGCATCAAATGTGATTCACTGATAATAAAGACACAGCAAAGCTGAATGCAGCTGAAAGACTGGATAATGACCCGCAGATTATCATGTGTGAAAAGAGAATCTACTATTCAGGAAGTTTCTTCAATCCCATCGTTCTCATTTCTGCTTGTTCATTCTCCCATTATGAGCTGAGAAAGATTTCCATTGTGATGCATTTTGGGTTTTAACACAACTTTCTCCAGTCACTGGAATTCAGACTCATTCCCATGTCTCTAAGACAGGAACATTGACCCAGAACCATTAATAATGCATGAAGAGTAAGACAATCCAAGTGAGTTGAAGGAGTGCAGGAGAAGGTCTAAACGCCTTGTCAAAAACTCAGTATTCTTTTGGGCTTTACATTTGTAGGCTGCTGCTCCTGCCTTAAAGGGATAGTTCACCCAAAACTGAAAATTCTGTCTTCATTTTACTCACCCTCATGTCATTCCAAACCAGTATGTTTTTTTTCTCTTTCTCAGTGGAACACCAAAGAAGAAATTCTGAAGCATATTGTCCTTTTAAAACACTCAAGACTGTATTTGCTCATATTGATTAAGACATTTTATTCAATTACAGGAAACTTTGCTCTTTAGCATGCTGTTGGTTACTCTTTAGGAATGTAGAGACTTCAATAAAGAAAAAGAAACTGCCCTGGAAAAAAGCTTAACCCAGTCTAGCTCTGATCTCGATCTGTTACCCTGATGGAGGTTTTTGTGTCAGAAATGTACAAGCTTCTAGATTCTTTTACAGTTAACAAGAACTCAACTCAACAAAGGTCAACAGAGGTCAAGAGAAACTAGAGTAAAATTAATATGGTTCACTCTCTATAAATTCATAATCCATGTTATAGATATAATTAACCAACATGTTACTTTTACAGTTTTCTCAATCACTTTGGCTCAATTCTTGATTGAGACTTTTTTTTTTCTCTCAAAACAATAAGTTCAAATGTCTGAACAATTAGTTTCTTGTTCACATCAGATTTGAATTTCTTATTGATTTAAGCAAATTGCATGTGTTTTGGCGCATGTATGCAAAAGAGTTATTTACAACTTGCACAGTAACTAAATGTATATGGCTTGTTGATCAAAACTGACGAGTTGATTTTCAGTGAAATGGTCAAACTCTTCACAACTTCTAAACATTCTTTCATTGTGTGTGCAAAATGATCCATTTAGTTATCAAAATATGTCAGGCATGCATGTATATTCCATAAATATCTGACATGGAATGTTTGTAATGTCTGCTAAATTGGCCTGCTTAAGCATAATAACTTGAACCTGGGACTGTGTAGCTCAATCAGGACTAGCTAAAATAATACAACAACCAGTGAAGAAGCAGAATGATGGAATTCCAATTGCTCTTCCTCCACTGCCTGTGGCCAACAAGCAATTTGTTTGTTTTTGCCATAGGAAATATCTGATTTATGGTTGTATTCTACAAAACCCATTAATAAGCTTTCTTATAAGTGTTTGTCTCTTGCAGGGGCAGTGCACACATTGTGAATGGGGCATATATACATGACCTACATAACCGTATGGATATTACAGGAGCTGGTTTTGCTGCCTGCCCTCAACAGATTTAGAGATTAATTTTACCATGATTTTACCATTACCATAAATGCTGTAGAACAAATTCATTGTTAGTTCATGTAAATTAATGTAGTTAACTAATGTGAAAAAAAAAAAAAAAAAACCATTGCTAAATATTACCCTTATATTTATTGATTTATTGATCTGCGTACAGCTTTAATTACTGTCAGGGTTATGTTTAGTTACGTTTAGTTTCATTGTGAATTGGTTTCATTTTCCCTGATCCCGTTTGCCCGTGTTCCCGATCCTGACAAGTTTCCATGGTTTCTGATTAGTCACGCACTGTTCCAGTTAATTATCAAGTTCTGTGTATATAAGCCCTTAGTTTTGCTTTATACTCCATCTCATCGTGCTTGCTGCTGACCACGCGTTGCAATTACTGATAAAATCACTTCCAATGTGGCATTTCAACATTTATTCATGGGTGACTCAACATCATGGGTCAAGGTTGAATCACTGTTGCGTTTTGTTTCGATCTTGCAAATCATATCAATGTTGATACCACAACTTTGTTTCAACCTCTTACTTTTTGTACAGATCTTGGTAACATTTCAGTAATGATTTATAATCTCGAAAGAACAAAATCCATATTTTCTGTAAAACTTAGTAGAACTTAAAGGGTTAGTTCACCCAAAAATCATGAAGCTTCAGAGAGTTATGAATCTTTTTTGTCGAATCATGATTCGGATCGCGTGTCAAACTGCCAAACTGCTGAAATCACGTGACTTTGGCGCTCCGAACCACTGATTCGACACAAAAGATTCATAACGCTCCGAAGCTTCATGAAGCAGTGTTTTGAAATCAGCCATCACTATATAAGTCGCTTTTTTGTTTTTTTGGCGCACCAAAAATATTCTCGTCGCTTTATAATATTAATATTAAACCACTGTAATCACATGAACTGATTTACATATATTTTTAGCACATTATTGGATCTTGAGAGAGGAAATGTCATTGCTGGCTATGCAGTCCTCACTGAGCCATCGGATTTCAACAAAAATATCTTAATTTGCGTTCCGAAGGTTAACAAAGGTCTTACAGGTGTGGAACGGCATGAGGGTGAGTAATAAATGACATTATTTTCATTTTTGGGTGAACTTACTCTTTAAGTACATCTTGTTTGGCATAGTGATGTTTGATTTGCAAGCAAATTGTTCTTCTGAGTCAGTTCTTTTTTTTTTGAATGATTCATTAGTGAATTAGTAAAGTCAAATCACACTTTTTACTATGCAGTTTCAAAGTAGCTGAATATTCTGAATATTATTGAATAATAATAGTATTTAAAACTCCAAAGTAAATCAATCTAAATCAAAATTATTTAAAAAATCTATACTGTGCAAACAAATGACTAAAATGATCATGAAAAAGTCATGGAAATACCCGTTTACCCAGATTGAAATACCATGTGAAAAGTGGCAAAAGTGTTTTAGGAACTCACCCCTAACTTTTTATGCAGTTTAAAACAGTAGTCAATGAAATATTTGTTAATAAAAGCACACAAATAGCATTACATTTGAAACCAATTCCATTTTGCTCAGAGATATGTCCAGTTTTCTCTTCAAACCATGTTTTATAATCTGTTTTGCTGACAACTCCCTTCACTATTGCTAATCGACCTCTGCAGAAAAGTTCACTGAGATGGTAGACGTGATAGTTACTTGAAATGATTCCTTGCCAGAGGCAGTCATTCCGATCTTAATCTCCACTTCAAGAGATTCTACCCCTGAAGGTTAGATGGTATACTACATTGAGCCCATCACAGCACCGCTTCACCTGCAGAGGACAATTGCAGAGGACAAAGGAAACTCCGGCCCATTTTAGCCCTCATGTTAATCAAATGGATGAGACATCACTGAATACTAGCCCATGGAGGACAGATGTCAGCTCCATTCCTCCTCGTCCCCTCATTCAGAATTCCATTTGCAAGTAAATTGGTGTAAGATTAATTAAATAGCTAATCATTTGCCTGTCCCAACATCTGGGGAAGACGAGAAAGTGTCTGAAGAGGCCCTAAACCCAGTAGACTTGGGTTAGAGGAGTTTTCTCCGCAGTGCTGAAAAATTACAGGGATTAGAGAGTATCCTTCACAAAGTACTCTCTTCTTATGGGAACATTTCAGCTCAACCATTGCTTCTGCTGTGGATTAGAGCACCTTTTTCTCACATCTTGTTTCAGAGCTTCTAGATTTTATAAAATACAGGTTGTGAAGTGATCAGCAATCAAAATTTACGTGAAGGATTGTTCACCCCAAATGTTGTTCCAAACTTGTATGACTTTTTTTCTTCTTGTTCTGCAGAACACAAAAGGAGATATTTAGGGGGGAAAATAGGTGTCAGACAACATAGAATGAACCGCATTGATTTACTATGAACCACACTGTATCAACAAAAAAATACTGAAAGAGATTTCTGAATATCTTCTTTCTTTCTTCTCAAAGAAGAAAGAAATGCACAAGTTACATAACAACAGGCATAACAACAGGAGAAAAAGTGATGAAAGCCATTTCAGACATTATTTTTTTGCAATTCCGTTTAGTGCCACAAATGTCACAAAATTATTTAGGGAAATTTGTACTTTACACTCAAGTACTACTGAAGCTGAATACTTTTACTCAATTACATTTGCATAGATATGGGAAATCTGACATGTTTTACAGCGCTAATACACTAATCAAACTGAACAAATTTTAACTTCAGTTTTGTTTAAAACGGTTAATAAAATCTTGATGTAAAATGAAATTATGTGAATAAATGTTGCATCAGTCACACTGTACAGTGTTTGACCTCCTAAAGCAAAAGCAGGCGATGATCAGTCTGTTAACAATTTTACTTAAATATCACACAAGTATGAAATAAGCTACTGAGGAACATGTATTGTGTCTTACAGCTTTACATAGTCTGGACATTGAGAAAACGGACATTAAACGAGTTGGCCTCCATTGACAGCAAGATAATTAACACTTTCAGATGCCAAGAAAGGTACTAAAACATATTTAAAACAGTTCATGTGACTACAGTGGTTCAACCTTAATGTTATGAAGCGACGAGAATACTTTTTGTGCGCCAAAAAAACAAAATAACAACTTTATTCAACAATATCTAGTGATTAGCGATTTCAAAACACTGCTTCATGAAGCTTCGAAGCTTTAGGAATCTTTTGTTTCGAATCAGTGGTTCGGAGCGTGTATCAAACTGTTCAAGTCATGTGATTTCAGTAAACGAGGCTTCGTTACATCATAAGTGTTTCGAAACGTTTTGAAATTTCAATGGTTCACGTGACTTTGGCAGTTTGATTCAAGCTCCGAACCGAAACAAAAGATTTGTAAAGCTTTTGGGTGAACTAACCCTTTAACTATGTTTTTTAGAAAGGCCTACTTTTACAGTAATTCAGGAATAAGACACTCATAGTAATTTCACTGTACTTTTACATCATACAAATTCTCCAGCTTCCCACTGATATCTTTGAAGATATTGCGTAAATACACATCATTAACCAATTTGCTCCAGAGGTCTGTGTGTAAACTTCAAGGCATTATGTATGAATAATGTATTTAGAATTACAGTCCTTTGCATGTTTGACTGTTCTATTATTCATCATACAGTATATATCTCAAAGGCTAAATGTTTATATGATAGTGATAAAATGTATACCAATCCCACTGAATTACATAAAATTGTTTATTTATTTACAGTTTGTTAGACTCCACTACTTTCTATTCAGTAATATTTTCATTTCATCTTTCATCTCTTTTCTGTTCCATTTTGCCTCACACATACATACACACACACACATTTTCTCTTCATCTCTCTCCTCTCGTTTACACAGCACTCTGTAATTCGTAGCTATTTGTGCTGGCCGCCAAAAGGTTGCCTGCCTCTCTGGCAATCAATCTTTTCACATTTTTTAGCACGTGAGGCGAATGAACAATGGTCTTTTTTTGAGGATTGAGAGAAACAGAGCCCCCTCAGAATTTCATCTCAAACCGTGTTTGCGTGTCTCTCTAATCCCGCTGCGTCTTCGGCTTCCTCCTGCTGCAAAGACACGAGTAATACTGCCTCTCTTGTAAAACCCATCCTTGTTCTCCCTGCAAGGGTTTCTGGTGCTAGAATTGAAGACACAGCGAGGCAAATTCACTAAACAGTTGCGCCATTCTAGTGCATGTTATTTCAGCGCAAACACCTGCGCGTCTTATTGAATAACCAACCTCAATCCGGTTTAACCAGACACTATCTCCACTGGTATAATGATTAGCACAAACACAGCCTCTTTTCTATATATGTAAATTAGTCTTATATTTAGATTTTGTGTTTAGTGCTACTTATGGGACCTGTTTAATGTTGTACTATTACCCCCTGCAGAATGTGAAATTGTGTTTAAAAGAGACATTGATGATGGAGAATAGCACTGAAATCAATCTTATATCCAGATGTGCAGCGTAAGTCCGACTTAAAAAAAGGTGACTATGAATAAATAAAAAAAATTGAAGGTCAACATGAATTTTTTAAAGAAACTGATCAATTACTTTTATTCAAAAGACACATTAAATTGATCAAATTGACAGTACAGACATGTATAATGCAACAAAAGGTTTCTATTTCAAGTAAATAAATAGTTCAGTCATGAAGCTCATGAGACAAAGGTGACCGCTTTGGCCAATCAATCTATTTGTTCTACAACCCGAATTCCAGAAATCTTGGGATGCTTTATTTAAATTTGAATAAAATGAAAACTAAAAGACTTTCAAATCACATGATCCAATATTTTATTCACAATAGAACATAGATAACATAACAAATGTTTAAACGGAGAAATTTTACATATTTATCCACTAAATGAGCTCATTTCAAATTTGATGCCTGCTACAGGTCTCAAAAAAGTTGGCACGGGGGCAACAAATGGCTGAAAAAGCAAGACATTTTGAAAAGATTTAGCTGGGAGAACATCTAGCAACTAATTAAGTTAATTGATATCAGGTCTGTAACATGATTAGCTATAAAAGGGATGTCTTAGAGAGGCAGAGTCTCTCAGAAGTAAAGATGGGCAAAGTTATGAAAGAGTGCGTAAAAAGACTTTAAAAACAATGTTCCTTAATGTCAAATTGCAAAGGCTTTGCAAATCTCATCATCTACCATGCATAACATCATCAAAAGATTCAGAAAAACTGGAGAAATCTCTGTGCGTAAGGGACAAGGCCGAAGACCTTTATTGGATGCCTGTGGTCTTCGGGCCTTCAGACGACACTGCATCACTCATCGGCATGATTGTGTCACTGACATTACTAAATGGGCCCAGGAATACTTCCAGAAACCACTTTCGGTGAACAAAATCCGCCGTGCCATCTGCAGATGCCAACTAAATCTCGATCATGCACAAAGGAAGCCATATGTGAACATGGTCCAGAAGCGTCTTCGTGTCCTGTGGGCCAAAGTGGAAAAGTGTTCTATGGTCAGACAAGTCCAAATTTGACATTCTTTTTGGAAATCACAGACGCCGTGTCCTCCAGGCTAAAGACGAGGGAGACCGTCCAGCGTGTTATCAGCATTCAGTTCAAAAGCCAGCATCTCTGATGGTATGGGGGTGCATAAGTGCATACAGTATGGGCAGCTTGCATGTTTTGGAAGGCACTATGAATGCTGAGAGGTAAAGGTTTTAGAGCAACATATGCTCCCCTCCAGACAACGTCTATTTCAGGGAAGGCCTTGTGTATTTCAGCAGGACAATACAAAACCATATACTGCAGCTATTACAACAGCATGGCTTCGTCGTAGAAGAGTCCGGGTGCTGAATTGGCCTGCCTGCAGTCCAGATCTTTCACCTATAGAGAAAAATATGTCAAAGACGACCACAATCTCTTCAGCAGCTGGAAACCTATATCAGGCAAGAATGGGACCAAATTCCAACACCAAAACTCCAGAAACTCATAACCTCGATGCCCAGACGTCTTCAAGCTGTTTTGAAAAGAAGAGGAGATGCTACACCATGGTAAACATACCCGTCCCAACAATTTTGAGACCTGTAGCAGGCATCAAATTTGAAATGAGCTGATTTTGTGCATAAAATTGTAAAATTTCTCAGTTTAAACATTTGTTATGTTATCTATGCTCTATTGTGAATAAAATATAGGCTCATGTGATTTGAAAGTCTTTTAGTTTTCATTTTATTCAAATTTAAAAAAACGTCCCAACATCTCCGGAATTCGGGTTGTATCTACGAAACCTATTTATTTCCATCTCGAGCTGCTCAACTTAGTGCAGCGCACCATAGGAATTTCCCAACACCACCTGCCTAGATGTGCTAGGGGGTTCTCCCTACTTACCTTGCTGCAGCTCACATTCTTTCACTGTATTTATGTGCATGTTTTTTCAGTAGCCTTCACTCATGCAGCAGCTTATCAGTAAATGCTGTTTAAATGCTGTTCTATTCCGTGAGCTGTCATGACTGAAAGGCTGTTCTTTTGAACTTTCTGTTCATCAAAGAATCCTCAAAAAAAAAAAAAAAAAAAAAATTTATCACGGTTTCCAAAAAAATATTAAGCAGCACAAGAGTTTTCAACATTATTACCAATAAGAAATGTTACTACAGCACCAAATCAGCATTTCATAATGATTTCCTAAGGATCATGTGACATTGAAGACGGGAATAATGGCTGCTGAAAATTCAGCTTTGCCATCACAGGAACAAATTATATTTCAAAATATAATAATTTTTTTTATTATATATTATGATTGCATCTTAATACTAGGTGTAAATAGGGCCTCAGATTCTAAACCAATACCAATAAATCAAGCTACAAACCATTCATTTTATATTATTTGTATCCCTCTTCTTTCTGAAACAGTATAAGTATGTGTCTTCAGAAGACAATACCACAATTCGCCTAAATCAGTTCAAAGATTTGTGGTCGGGAACAGAAGCCTGAGCGTAAAGTCACATGACAGCTGTTCACTAGTCTAGTTTATCTGAGGGATGTTCACCTTTCTCCGCCCACACCATATGGATTGGACTGCCACAGAATTGCAGAGTTGGGATAATGTACTTAGGCGGGAGGGCTCTGGCTATGTGTGTTAGCACAGAAGCTGCAAATCACTGCAGTGATTGATCCCCCCGTCAGACAATGTAGACTCTCTTTCTCAGCCTGTGTCAGTGTGATTTACTCACAGTATAATCCGGGCCTTGAGCTAGTCTGGTCTTTTCCTGCGGCGACTTCTCGCACGATCCAACGAGAACGGATTTCTCTACTTATACGCCCAGGCGTTTATTGAATTACTGCGAGAACCAAAGCCTAAGCATCATATGAAACTTTCTTTACTTCATTTAGATGAATCGCATCGGAGGAGCTGTGAAATAAACAGCGAAAGCTCCCTGTGAGTGCAATAAACGTTAACGTTATTTATTTACAAGACTTGAAACTACAAAAGAGCCGCATTATAGAACATCAGGGAAATACTAAAGTTATGATTATATTATCTACAGCTGCACACACAAAATGAGCTGTTTAAAAGTGTTCTGTGCGCTTTGTAAACTCAGATTCACCTAATGAATCGGAAATCGGAGGGGTGGCGGGTGAAGAGCGTATTGTCGGCATCACAGTAACAGATTGTTTCTTGTTTCACTTCAGTGAAGCTGGGTGCAATTAACAATGTTTGGATGATCATTCAATTGCGAGACGCAGATGTGCAAATGTGTTTGCTGATGTCACATGCTTCCCTGATAAGGATACTAATATTACAATCTAATGAGCCCGAGAGCATCAGTGTATTCCAAAGTGAAGATTTCTTTAAAAGATTAGTTCACCCCAAAATGAAAGTCATTATTCACTTATAATGCTGTAGCTCTCGTGTCTCATTTGCAGTTCCACATTTGCACATTTAAACTTACTGCAACATAAAATTGTCACTTTCAAACTTGACATGTTGTCTAAATTTGCCCTATTTGTCATCGTTATTTTATTATTATTTATATAGTAGCCTATTATACATGGGTGTAGAATACGTGTCCCCGCACTTTTAATAAAATGTAAATTCCCCACCTCCACCCACCCCGTACGTTTTCAGGCAAGTTTGTTCACATATATGTTTTCATGGGTCAAAGTGAATAAATCTCAATTTAAATTCAAAGAGACAAGCTAGTTTATGCATGACTTGACATTATATTCTTATTCGAAACAAGGCAATGGAAGCATTATGGAGCCCTAAACACTATCATGTAATGTCTTTTTCATTCATACTCGAAGCTGGAGGGCGCCCTTGAGTAGAAAGTCCAAAACGGACTCCTAGAAGTAATCATTTCTGACAGTCCAGGAAGTCCCTTATATGGACAAAGGCATCCAGCTTATCCCTGCTGAATAAAAAGCAGAAACGTTTTGATGGATGAAACTTGAAGACAATAAACTCAAGACTGCAACAATATATGGTTTATAAAACCATCTCTTATTATTATTATTATTCTGAAATCATGTCATCTAGCAGTCATTAGAGTATTAGTAGACTGTCTGCTTAATATCTGCTAACACTTTATATTGATGGTTCCCCAAGTACATGTCAACTTATTCTACTAACCCCAACCATAACCCTGACCCTAACCTAATGGTCTATTAAAGGGGTGGTTGATTATGATTTCACTTTTTATTAACTTTAGTTAGTGTGTAATGTTGCTGTTAGAGTATAAACAATGTCTGTAAAGTTACAATGGTCAAAGTTCAATGCAAAGGGAGATATTTTCTTTTAAAGAATTCTCTGTTTAAAAACTTCAACAAATGGCTGGTAGGGACTACAACAAGCTTCTTCCCGAGTTAGTAACATCGCTAACCCTAAAATTTACATAAACCCTGCCCTAGAGAACACACAACAAAAGGGGCGAGGCCATGTTGGGCAGCTTTAGAGAAGAGGAAGAGTTGTTGTAGTAGTAGAGAGTTGTTTCCATGCCGTCATTTTACGCCGGACTGCTTCTCAAACAAGGATCAATTCAATGCTGGATTTGCACAAAAGATTAACTTGACAGCACATGCTAGCCGATGAGTTGAATCAACTCCACAGCAACTACATAAATTTATCCACTAACCATTCAGAAACGTCCAGTTGCATTCTAAAAGTTGTAACTTCTTCCTGAGTCTCTCCGAATCCAGTTTGAATAATGTAAGGCTGAACACCGTTACTGACAAACGTCATTTTGGCTGTGTGAGATTCTCCAGCTTTGTTGTTGTTGAGCAACCAAAATGCGAGCTGTTAAAGCTCCGCCCACTTCTGGAAAGCGTCCGGGAGCAGCAGCTCAGTTGCATTTAAAGGAACACACACAAAATCTGTGTGTTTTTGCTCACACCCAAATGGGGCAAATTTGACAAGCTATAATAAATGATCTGTGGGATATTTTGAGCTGAAGCTTCACAGACACATTCTGGGGACACCACAGACTTATATTACATCTTGAAAAGGGGGAATTATAGGTTCCCTTTAATACTTATAGTTAGTGGAATGTCTAAGTGGACTATCAAAATAAAGTGTAACCTATATATTTAGAAGAATCAACTAGTGGTGCATTATCTCAAAAATACGATCATGGTGAAGTGTTTCAGCAACCTAGTCACTTGTGTTCCAGATTGACATACATGGTAAAGGGAATGAGAGATGAGTGTAAAGTAGCAGAGGCATATGAGGTAGATGTTAGATAAAATCCGGCCTCTGCAGACTGTTTTACTAAGCATCTCTGTTGAGCAGGACCACTGCTTTCCCCCAAGAGAGATATTTTAATTGGTCTCTGAAGTTCTCATTACCATAAATTTGACATTTAACTATGCTTTATGATCATGTTTAGACTACATTTGATGCATATTTCATAAAAAATACACTTCATTTTCCCAGAGCTAAAACTATTAATAAGCTTTGACCAAGTTACACTGAAGTTTGCCACTGCAGTTCATTACATTTGCTTTGATGTGATGATATTAGTATAATTGTACTGTCATATCCTGTTTATCACTTACTGTTTGTCTTGTTGCTGTAAATCATTAGGAATCCAGTGTAATGGGTGTCTACTGCTTTTATTTTCATTATTACAACCAATTATGTATATCCAGGACACAAATTTGCATTACAGACATGAATGACAGAATTTTCTTTCAGGCAAAAAATCGCATGGACTTCCACTGAAAAAGCCCCCCTCACATATCTTATCATAGAAACATGTGGACTCTTTTCACTTGGGGTAGTGAGCAAACATTTAGTAGTGCCCTAGAAACCCCCTAGTAAGCAACCACCGGCAAATGTCTTAGCATCAGAATAGCATACAGCCATGAGGGTGGGCTCCAGAATCCTTGTGGTGAGTTTTGCCCCGGAAAACACAGTCATATTGTGCTCCAAAATATTCTTCAGAAAATGGACCTCATTAAATTTTGTTGTTATTATTCATAACTTTGAACAGCAATAACTTTTTATTCGTATGCTGCAAACTCGCCAAACTTTGCATGCATGGAGGGTCTATGGCTAATTGCATTTTGAGTCATTTGTGGATGCCATGTATGGTTGCTTAGCAACTAGTTGGCTGCTTATGGTTGCCCATTACAAACTAATTTGCAATATTCAAAATGTCAGCCACCCCGTTGGGAAGTAAATTTGACAATCCAAAAGATCTGCCAATTATTCCATTGGTAAATCTTATCCAATGGATCTTTTTGATTATACTTTGAAAGAACATACTTAACTGCAAACTGAATGTTATGTATTAAGACACTTAATTGCATTTTATTCACAATTAAATGAAAATGTTTTATAGTTTAAAGTTATATTAAAAGTAATTAGTAGAACATTTTTATATGTAATTTCATACTTCTATTGTATTTGAATCGGTTAAAACATACTTAAAATTTATTTGTAATTACACACTTGTAATGATGGAATTGCAATTTAGTACATTTAAAATATATTAACTTGTAATATGTAATATCAAGTAACACTACAGTAAAAATTATAATCAATAACTTTACATGTGCTTTAGGATGTTAGTCCTATACTATGTTAGCACATACAAATGTGTACTTTAAAGACACTCGCCCCCCTATGTTTATCTAATTCAACTCGTGCCCCCCCTTTTGGAAAAAAAATGTTTAAAGTGTAAATTGATTGTTTAGTTGGTCTCATGCTCCGTTGCATTTCATTAAGAGTGCGGGGTTTATGACCTATACTGCTTCCAGCCACCTGGGGACGTTAGAGACGCTTTGGCTTCACTTTTCAGGACTCGGCACGCTTGTTCTGAATTAAAAGGTGCTCGCGCCCCCCTTGGGGGATGCGCCCCACATGTTGAAAACCCCTGCTTTATAGGGTTAGTTCACCCAAAATTGAAATTTCTGTCATTTATTACTCACCCTCATGCCGTTCCACACCCGTAAGACCTTCGTTCATCTTCAGAACACAAATTAAGATATTTTTGATGAAATCTGAGGGTATCGGATCCACACATAGGCAGCAACGTCATTGCACCTTTTGAGGTCCAGAAAGGTAGTTAAAAACATGGTTAAAATAGTCAACATGACTACAGTGGTTCAACCTTAATGTTATGAAGCAATGAGAATACTTTTTGTGCTCAAAAACAAAACAAAAATAACGACTTTATTCAACAATTTGAATTGTCATACGTGAACTCAGTGCAGGCTTCCTTGTTTATGTCCGAACGCCAACACAGTATTGGCCGAAGCTGAACACGTGAGCAGCACGATGCATGCATGTGATGCTGACACAGGATCCGGCCAATAATAAGCCGGCATTTGGACATAAACAAGCAAGCCTGCACTGAGTTCACTAGGTATGACAACAGTTCAAATTGTTGAATAAAGTCATTATTTTTGTTTTATATCATTTCAAATCTGTATGACTTTCTTTCTGTTTTGGAAAACAAAAGAAGATGTTTTGAAGATTGTTTTGTCCATAAAGTGAAAGTCAATGGAGTCCAAATAATATTGAACACCACATTGTAGACAGTGAAAAAAACAATAAAACAACTTCTTTAAAATAACTTTAATTTTTGGGTGAACAATAGGCTACCTTTAATATTTAAAAGTATCTCAATGACAGCTGGATTTGTTCTAACTTCGTCTTTCTGTGCATTCTTGGATTCTTTAATTAATCATAAAGATATCCAAGGCACTCGCATAGAATCTTATGAATTTACCAGTGTGCAAACTTGGCTAATAATTAGCATTTAGCTGTGCCCATATTTGATATTTCTTCCTTTCCCTCTGGTCAAATATTCATTCCAGTCACACTCTTGGCCTTTCATCAAATGTGAAATTATCAGGTTGATTATGCTGCAATTCCTCTAGACCTGCAACACTTCTTGCTTCAAAATCCAAGCTGCCTTCACCCCAACTGGCGATGTGAAAGTGGCTAAATTCGGTTTTCATAGCATCCACTCTGCACTGACATTGGACTTCAAAGCTTCCCCCGCGGTGGACCGCCTAAAGGAGAAGCACATTTGTTGCAGCAGGGCACTGTTGCATTTCCTTATCTTCTGTTCTCTTCATGCGCAATGCCTTGGGGCCGTAGCACATAAACTGACCGTTGTTCAGTTACTTTGAACTTCTTGGCAGCTTAGCACTCAGCAAAGCATACTAGTTTCTCTGAGGCCATAAGAGCAGGCCCTGTCTTAACAGACTCGTTTGAGGTTGCTGGTTGGGCATTTCTTAAGCATAAGACTCGTGTGTTGTTCTTTTGTGTCCTCTTGAGGCAGATATTTTATAATTCTATTAGCTCTGCTGTGCTAACAGCAATAGAAGTCTATGTTCAGCCAACACTTTAAACAAGAGAATTACATCTTAAGGCCCTCTCATCTGGATTCAGCATTCCCGTACCCAAGGATAAGATGTATATTAAATATTCAAGAGGACAAAAGAAGCAATTCATCTAATTCATCCTTCCAGTGTGAATCTTCAAAACAGGGCCATACTCCTTTTGCGATCTACTGGCTAAGCTCAAGGATAAGGTCATCAAAGAAATATTACAAAATGAATCTCAGAAATGAACTTCTGTGGCCCTCAGGTTTATGTTCAGGTTCTGTAATCGAGGATGAGGTCATGTGTCTTTTTGTTGATGTGTGTACTGAAGAACTTGTGTAAGCATGCTTAATTTGTACTGACTATTTGCATAATGAGCTTTAATGTGAAAAGTCTTGCAAAAGGAACATTCCCAACGAGATGAATGGAATGCTTTAGTTGTGTTTCATGGCAAGACAAGAACATATGTTTGCAACTGCTAGACTGCTTGCTGCCTGCATTAGTACTATATACTGTATACTGTGTGCTAAAAGTAACATTAAAAATATAAAAATAACGTAACAATAAATGTTTTAAACTTTACCTTCCTGCAGAGTTTAATTTCTATTTCTGAACATCTGTGTCACTGTAAAAAGCAGGGAACATGCAATTGCAATTGAAATCGAGCTATTTCTACCTGATCAAATGAAATGACCTCTTTTGTAACCTAATGTGATTCAGTGATAGTGAACAAACTTGTTCAGCCAACAAAATATATTGAGTTACAAGAACTTAATCATTTGTAACAATTTTTGTTGGTTACTCAAAAAAATTAAGTTGCTCCAACTACTTAAGTTGGAACCAATTAATCTTAACTATTTCATTTTGAATCCACAGCAATCATAACACATGCTTAATGTAACTTATTTAGCATGTATATATTTAATGAACAAGTAAGATTTTACTTGTCACTGGCATTAGCACAGTCATCGCTTATAGAGTCAATGTAGTGTTTACCTTCATGTCTACTCTTCATCACAATGGTAACCACAAAAACTTCAGCATAACAGAAACTCTTATAAATGTCAAAGAAAACACCATTAAACACTAACATGTATTTCCCCTCACTAAAAAATAAATAAAATAGCACTTGATTTCAACATTTATTCACCTCATCCAGTCCTAAGCAAAGCACGCTGGGAACTAGAAATCCACTACCCAATTTCCAAAATTATCGAGACAATTTCATTAGCTTATTATAACTTTTTTTTATTCAATGAAAGCAGATATTTAAGTTTAAATTACACACAATATTAAGTTAATGTGATGATCAACATTATTATGCCAATCAATAAATCAATAAATCATCATCAATTATCAATAAATTAGATTTTTTTTTTTTTTTTTTACTTGCAGCAATGCATTTAAAGTTGTGGTAACAGATCCCCTGAATTACCTTTAAGGGTGTAATCAGTTTGTTTGCCAATCCAATCCAGTCCAATCCAGTACATTCAATCAATCAATCCAATCCAATCCAATCCAGTGCATTCAATCAATCAATCAATCAATCAATCAATCACACTTTAGTATAGGGAACACATATAAACTATTAACTACAACTTTTCCCTCAATAAACTCCTAATTAATGCTTATTAGTAGTTAGTAAGGTGGTTGTTATGTAGTGTTGTTAATGTAGAATAAGGCCATACAGAATAAGACATTAATATGTGCTTAATAAGTACTAATAAACAGCCAATATTCTAGTAATATGCATGCTAATAAGCAACTAGTTAAAAGACCCTAAAATAATGTGTTACCACTATATCTACTAAATATAATTTCTGTCATGACAACTCTCTGAGTGTTTGGCATGGTAATGAATATGTTTGGTTTTGACAGAATGGGATGATTGGTTTATCTGTCTGAACAATTGCTTACTCATCAGTCACGAATAAATCAAAGTACATCGAATTCTGCTTTAACAAGGTCCTCAAATCTAAAATCATTCAAAGTATTTCAAGTGCAAATGCAAATGTACATCAAGATCATTATCAGCCTGCACACTCTGTTATCTCTCGAGGAAGAATAATCTTATTTCATCACAATAATATGCACAGCTTATTAATGTAAGAGTGTGGATTATTATTCAGTGCACATGATTTTCTTAACCATATTCATAGATTGTTAAACTATGGGTACAGATTGCTGTAACAGCTGTAGAATTTTCCCCCAATAAAATCGAAAGGGCTCAGTAGACTCGCATAGGAGACAATTACACCATGAAATATATATTTATATATTATTATATTATGTAATTATATTATATTTAAATAGTTTCATTGAACATTATTTGTGTAATTTTCTTCCTGTTTTTCTACTTTTATTTATTTTATTTTTACCTTCACCAGGCCTTTATTAACCCCCCAGAGCCGTGTGGAGTATGGAAGCACTTTCTTCAGCTTATTCTCGTTGATCCCGCTCACTGCCATTTTGTACTAATAACAATTGATATTTAATAAGATCTAGATTGAGTGTCATCATTGTCAGTTTGTCTGACATATGTTGTGTCATATTTGCTGATAAGTTGTGATCGTTTTCCATATGTATGCTGATATTTGTGATATTTGTGCACATATTAAAACACAATGGAAAGGAACAGTTTGTATCTGTTCTGATCTCCTTTTACACTACAAGAAAATACACTACAAGTGCCAACTTGGTAAACAAGGTTTTTTATGTTATGGCATTTGATCAAGTACAATGAGCAACATTGTGTTGGAGTGGCCTACTGGTGTTCCAGTTCTGCCAAACAATGGGAGAGAAAGAGAGAACACTGAATGGGTGTAAATCTGTTTTCAAGTATATAAATATACACACTTCAACAACAATCAATTTTGGAATGTGGCCAAAAAAAATCTCATGTATTAACTGAAATATGCGCAGCTAATGATGCCACAAAACACGGTGTCATTTATAAGCAGCTCGGCACAGAGGAGAGTTCATAATGCAAAAACAGCATTTGTGTTTACATGTTAATGTGAAAACGTGTTGAGTGAAAGGTATTTCACACCTCATGCCCATCAGTTGTGAATGTATTCCCAAGCAACGTTCAGATAAAGATAAGAGTACTCATTGCTGCAAATTACTACAAACCAAACCAGCAACAGATGGTGGAGGGCAGAGCTTGAAAGTACAGTTAATTACACAAATGGTTTTGAGCTTTGCATGACAACAAACGTCAAAAACACACCTGTTCAAGGTCAAAGTGTCAATAGTTATGTAAGGGATAATGTACAGCAGCCGATCATTATCTCAGTGTAAACCCCGACAGGGTGATCTAGACCCCGATGCCAAAGGGTCTTGCATTCATTTTTGGGAAACGAAGAGGCTCATTTTCCAAAAATGTGATTAATTACATAGATGATCATCATATAAATAGATAAATGGACACAAAACATTGATTTTAATAACTATTTAGAGATTGTGGTCTGATATTAAGAGCTGTGAAATAGCAAAATATTGACAGACTGAACCTTTTTTTTGTTGTTGTTGTTGTTTTTTTGTTTTATTTTTTTGCAACATTTCTTTAAATTTCACATTTAATTAGTCACGTTTTGGGATAAAAGTGCACTGTAAACCCGAATAAGTTAAGCTAAATCAAAAAATTTGAGGAAATCAGTTACTTTTTATTTTTTTTAATTGCTCCTAACTTAAAGTACTGAATTAGCTAACTCTTACTCGCAGTGTCTCGTTCCCTCTCTCAGGGAACTATGGTTATAGTCATAACCTGAGACGTTCCCTTTTGAGGGAACTCGCACTGCGTCCCGAAGGGGGCGTTCCCATAGCGCCCCCTTCGGGACGCAGTGTCTCATTCCCTCTCTCAGGGAACTATGGTTATAGTCATAACCTGAGACGATTTAGTTAATAAGCATTTACTCTCCCTTTCAAGTGCCATGGGCAAAGCATGCTGGGAAATAGAAATCCCAGCCCAGTTTCAGTTAAACTTAAGTTAGTCTAAATTAAAAGAAATTAGTTCATACAACTCAAAAACAATGAAATGTTTATTAGTTCTTATTAGGCACATATTAATGCCTTATTCTGCATGACTTTATTCTACATTCTTAATCCTACCCAATACCTAAGCTTAACAACTACCTAACTATTAATAAGAAGTAAATTAGGAGTTTATTGAGGGAAAAGTCATAGTTAATAGCGAAAATGTGTTCCCTATACTAAAGTGTTACCGAAAGTTCAAAAGAACATGTTTATTTGAAATATCTTTCCTCTATAAACTATTCGTTTCAAGAAAGAATATATTGACATATTTTGGTAAATAAAACATGTTGTCTGTGATTTTATCAGGATTCTGACTGTGTAATTGGTCTTCCAATAATTGCACAACCCTACATTAGCACTAACCGAAGAAACAATGATATGCGTTCCCCTCGAAAAGCCTGTTGACACTGGAGTTAATGAGTATACTTGTGGGATGTCTTCGATTAATTAATCCATTTGCGCAATAATTGCATCTCAGCTAAACCCCGCATGAACAGGGAATTATAAATAACGCTCAACCTTGGAACCTTCAAGTGAAGTTCTTCATGCTCTCATTATGAACAAAGCAAATGTTCACGGAAAGGTGATGATTCAGAGGCGGTGAATGTTTCCTGCAGGTTGACTGTCACGCATCACTCGCTTTGATGTTCCATTGAGGGCTTTGAAAATCTGCCGTGAAGCTGGTGTTAAACACAGATATTCTCATATTTCCTTGTTAAACCAAACTGAACACCTAGCAGATGATTAAAGGTGCTCTTTACCCTGCACCCTTAAACTTGGCTTTTTTCCCTCCATGGCGGGTAGCACCAAGGCACACAGAAGCGCAAACATCCGCATACAGCCAATAGTCTGAATCAATAATGGAGATTTAATTAAAGTGCTATAGAGCCCTAGCCACTCTGCAGCACTGAGACTCAGCTGTTATCCCACAGGAAGTACCACACATAAATGCACACACCTACATAAGACTTACATTGGGTGTTAATAGGATTTCTGTTTACAGGTTTACAACCTTCTTTTTGCATCTGTCATTGCTCTAGTCACATTAATTCATGCTTGGACAGGTGGGTTGTAAAGTGATCATATTAACATTTAATATTCCCAGAGAATGCATGAACTGATCAAATGTATTGTACCTTGAAGGCAGTTGAAGTTGGCAAAGCAAAGCAAAGCAAAGCAAAGCAAAGCAAAGCAAAACTCTATTTACTTCTCTCACTCATGTTGTTCAATGGCTGTATGACCAAATGAAACATAACAAAACATAACATAACATAACATAACATAAAGCAAAGCAAAGCAAAGCAAAGCAAAGCAAAGCAAAACAAAACAACTCTATTTACTTCTCTCGTTCATTTTGTTCAATGGCTGTATGACCAAACAAAACAAAACAAAACCTTGTTAAGACTTAGTTAGGTTTGTTACCTGAATTCAAACTGAATGAATAAAATAAACTTAAAATCTTTAAGTTGAGTTTACTCTAATGATTGACTGATTTACAGTACTCATACCTATTGGTTTTAAAACTTAAATGGTTTACGGCAATCGGTTTCCTCAAATGGTTTGAGTTACCGTAACTCATCTGGTTTTACCAACCCGATCTCACAGCAATTCATACATATTTATGAGGTGGCTAATTTGTATGAATTCGTACGAATGACCTACCCCTAACCCCGCCCCTAAACCTACCCCACTGGGGTTTAGACAAATCGTAATAATTCGTATATGAGAGAGGTCATATGAATTCGTACGAATTAGCCACCTTGTAAAATACGTACAAATTGGTCATGAGATAGCGTTGGGTTTTACAGTATTGATATTTACTTCTCTCACACATTTTGTTCAATGCCCGAATGACACAAAACACACACACACACAAAAACAAACAAACAAAAAAACTTATTTACTTCTCTCACTCATGTTGTTCAAAGACTGCATGACTTGGTCTCTACTGGCAAAGTTTTCAATTTGCATTGCACTTCAGATGGTGTTGAGATTCAATTTTAATACCACAATAAATAAGTATTGACGTGTATCTGATGATATATGATAACTGAAATATAGTAATTCAGTATGCTCTGCAGTTCCTGGAACCTCATTTTTCTAGGCTTTGCTCTTTTATCTCTAAGTGGGTTATGCTGTAGGTGCAGTACATTTGAAAACACATTCCTCTAAATGTTATTTTTTATAGCTCCATGTACAGTACATACAAGTAGCATAGTACACCTTTACCACAGTTTTATTATTATTCTATTGCCAAATATATATATATATATATATAGTGATGGGCGATTTCAAAACACTGCTTCAAGAAGCTTTACGAATCTTTTGTTTCAAATCAGTGGTTTGGGGCGTGTATCAAACTGCCAGTCACATGAACCACTGAGATTTCGAAATGTTTCGAAACACATATGACATAATGAAGCCTTGTTTACTGAAATCAGAAATGAGTTTCATTAAGCTTCTGAGCTTTATGAATCTTTTGTTTAGAATTAGTGATTCAGCTCTCCTATCAAACGGCTAACTGCTGAAATCACATGACTTTGGCGCGAAGGTCTTATGGCTGTAGAAGACATGAGGGTGAGTAATAAATGACATTATTTTCATTTTTGGGTGAACTAACCCTTTAAACCTACCCACACCACCAAACCTGCCCCTAACCTTACCCGTATCCCACCTCAATAGCAGCAAAATTGTTTTGTAATACAATATGAACACAATAAGTGTCAAGAGTATAGTCTGTTTTGGTTTTGTTTTCACTGTGTTCTGTTTTCCCTGCTTGTGTTCCCTAGTTAGTTTCCTTGGTTGTTAATTAGTTCTATACACCAGTTTCTGTTCAGTTGATTACTCTCCCTTGTATTTAAGCTCTCAGTTTCCTTTCATTGTCTGGGATTGTTTATGTTAAGCTTGGTTATTTCCTGAGCTTTATCCCTGTGATTCTCCAACGTGTTCCTAGTGGAATTTACTATTAAAGACTCCTTTTGTTATCCTTTGTGATTGTGTGCTTACTACAGCCTATGCAGCGCCTGACAATAAGTACATTGTTGTTGTTGTTGTTTTTTTTTTTTGATGTAAGTACATAGTTAAGGACACCTAATATAAAGTGTGACCTTTTTTTAGGAAGTAATCATTCGGGATGCAGTGTGTAACATCATACAAAATGTGCCATTCCTAGGGCTTTGTTCAGATACACTCATTTTAGTGCATTCTTTTCTCAAAATGAACTATCATATGTGTCATTCACTAAATAGTGAACAAGTCAAATCAAAATTTCCTTAGTTGTTGAATGAGAAAGTATATGGCATTGTGCTGATGGTTACATCATGACAAGCAATGTAGCTAGACACTGGATTTTGACTAGACTGAACAAATGGATCTGATTTCATCAAGTACAGTCAGATAAAAAAAAAAAAAAAAATCAGATTTGTGTGCAGTCTGAACAAAGCCTTAGTATAACTGCTATTGTTAATGGTATTGTGCTCTGGCTGATTAAATATAATGCCTCCCTCTTCACTCTGTTTATGAGCTACAAAAAAAATTGGACTGCTGTGTGAAATCTAATTAGAACGCTAATTGGTAAATGGGGTCCATATAGATAGGCCTTGCATTAAAAGGTATATTACCCAGATGACTTGCATAAGCTAGGCTAATTTTATCAGTCAGAGCTGCACTAGTCAAAATCATGTTCCAGTCTTATCAGAAATGTTTCTCAGATATGGCTGTGCTGTTTCCGCTTCCCTCATTTATATGAATTTTTACACTCTACTAAAGCTGGGTCATTCCACAAAATGGTGCAATTTTCATATATTTTATTTAAATATAAAGTATGTATTTTTTCCTCTTCAAATGTCATTTGTTTTGTATGTGTGTGTGTGTGTGTGTGCGTGTGTGTGTATATTTTCATGTTTCCAAATTCTTTATACAATCTTTATCTAATACAGTGTCACATGATCCTTCAGAAATCATTCCAATATGCTGATTTGCTGGCCAAGAAACATTTCTTATTTTTATCAATGTTGAAGTGCTGGTTAATGTTTTTGTAGAAACCGTGATACATTTTATGAAGTTTCTATGATAAATAGAAAGTTAAAAGAACAGCATTTATTTGAAATATACTTTTTTTTGTGTCCTGAATAAATAATTTTTAAAAAATGCTTTACCGACCCCACTTTTTACCCCACTTCACTTTAGAATGTTTAATGTAATGTTAAATGTGAATAATGTAACTAATGTGTGTGTGTGTAGCTATACATATACGCTATTGCCAAAAGTATTGGGACACCCCTCCAAATCATTGAATTCAGGTGTTCCAATCACTTCCATGGCCACAGGTGTATAAAATCAAGAACCTAGTGGAACAAAGTGGAAGCAATTGGGAACAACAGCAACTCAGCCACGAAGTGGTAGGACACGTAAAATCATAGAGCGGGGTCAGCGCATGCTGAGGTGCACAGTGCGCAGAAGTTGCAAACTTTCTGCAGAGTCAATAGCTACAGACCTCCAAACTTCATGTGGCCTTCTGATTAGCTCAAGAACAGTGCGTAGAGAGCTTCATGGAATGGGTTTCCATGGCCGAGCAGCTGCATCCAAGCCTTACATCACCAAGTGCAATGCAAAGCGTCGGATGCAGTGGTGTAAAGCACGCCGCCGCTGGACTCTAGAGCAGTGGAGACGTGTTCTCTGGAGTGCCGAATCACGCTTCTCTGTCTGGCAATCCGATGGACGAGTCTGGGTTTGGCAGTTGCCAGGAGAACGGTACTTGCCTGACTGTATTGTGCCAAGTGTAAAGTTTGGTGGAGGGGGGATTATGGTGTGGGGTTGTTTTTCAGGGGATGGGCTTGGCCCCTTAGTTCCAGTGAAAGGAACTCTTAATGCTTCACCATACAAGACATTTTAGGCAATTTCCCCCTTCCTGTTCCAACATGACTGCGCATCAGAGCACAAAGCAAAGTCCATAAAGACATGGATGAGTGAGTTTGGTGTGGAGGAACTTGACTGGCCTGCACAGAGTCCTGACCTCAACCTGATAGAACACCTTTGGGATGAATTAGAGCAGAGACTGTGAGCCAGGCCTTCTCGCCAACAACACTGCCTGACCTCACAAATGCGCTTCTAGAAGAATGGTCAAAAATTCCCATAAACACACTCTAACCTTGTGGAAAACCTTCCCAGAAGAGTTGAAACTGTTATAGCTGCAAAGGGTGGGCCAACTCCATATTAAATCCTACGGATTAAGAATGGGATGTCATTAAAGTTCATGTGCACATAAAGGCAGGCATCCCAACACTTTGGGCAATATAGTGTATATATAGTACTGGGTAGATTACTTACAAATTGGTTTATTTACAGCTCTTTATCCATTTTAGGTAATCTATTATGACTAGTTTTTGATTACTTTTTAGATTACTTTTGACCATGACTTGTTTATCACATTAATTTGAATAAGACAATCTTGTAACATATTGGAATAAAAATACAAAGAGAAAGAAAATATATTCCATTCTTTGTGATCAGCAACATACCCTAAACAGAAAAATTTAATAAACTTCTTGAACACTTAAAGACATAATTAAACAATTGCAAAAAAAAAAAAAAAAAGATAAATCATAACTCATTTTATAGCATGTTCCCACACTTCTCTTCCTCCATGTCTTAGGTTAGATTCTTAAATGGTGCCCTGTGTATTCATTTTCCAGGAGAAAAGTGCTGATCATCACCATTAGATCCCTGGATACTATGATCTCAGTGCGAGAACAGCACAGAACTGCAGGTAGTATGTCGGTTAGACACTAATTACATGCCTTCTAGTAACTGTCAAGAGATCGTCTCATCTCAGCTTCAAAGCAAGCATAACAGCCATGATATTTCAAGCATGATAGCTTAAATATACCTAGCAGTCGCTGGCAAGCTAATTAAAGGGATCTGGAGACTTGAGAGTGTGTGTTCACATATGAGAGTGCGATTGTTAGATGGAGGTTAGTCTTAGTCAGACGGCACACCCAGGACCGCCCACTGTTCATTCACCAGCTGATTCACACAAATCCTGAAAGCACTTGTGGAAATCATACGCTTCAATCAAAGTGTCCAACTGCGAGTCGGAGTACACTGGTTTTTATCAGTCTATCCGGGAAGACATTTTTTTAAAAGTAGTGCTGTCAATTGTTTAAAATACAATCAATCAATCAATCAATCAATCTATCTATCTATCTATCTATCTATCTATCTATCTATCTATCTATCATCTAATATGTGGAACCATTACAGTACGTGTGCTTCCCATCATGTGAGATATATTAGCACAAGTACAAATGGCTTTTAAGAAGTGAATTCAGCTGGAAGTCTAAGTAATTTCTGAAAAAATACCTCAGTCCCGAATGATTCATGGTAGGCCTACCTTGAAAACCATAACCCGGAGTGCATTACCGCATGATACACGACACGAGAGAAAACTATACCACTCATCTGAGCAATGAAATTTCCCAAAACTCTTTTCTTAGCATCACACTGTAATACAAAAGCTTATCTTCCTCATTCTCCTTGGTTTCTTCAGTAGATGGATAATGCAGCAGCTTCATTAGCCGAGCATCCTGCTGTGTGGAGGCTGCTGCCGGCGTTCCTCCGTTACTTATACGGGTTATGTGAAAGTATACCTCAGAGAATAAAGTAAGGCATGTAGCTAAGTGTGTGTCCTATCATCATGACATTATCTCTTTAATGCTGATAGTAGAAGAGCTCGGCGTGAGGAAGATTATGGCTTTATTGCCTATAATTATTTTTATTGGACAGTAAAGTTCTTAGCTTCATTATTATTTTATCTATTTCTTTTTTAGAGACATTTAGCTAATTTGTAGCGTCCAATGCTCTAGAGCAGTTAAAAGGAATTTTGATAAAACATTTTTTGATTTTAAGGATCCCCAAAAAAGTCCTCTTTCTAGGTACCCTCTTCCTAAAAATATGGAGGAATTTTTCCACACCCGTAAGACCTTTGTTCATCTTTAGAACACAAATTAAGATATTTTTGATGAAATCCGAGAGGTATATGACTCGTCCATAGACGGCAACATAACCACCACTTTCAAGGTCCAGAAAGGTACTAAAGACATTGTTAAAACAGTCAACGTGACTGCAGTGGTTCAACCTTAATTTTATGAAGTGACGAGAATACTTTTTGTGCACAAAAACAAAACAAAAATAATGACTTTATTCAACAATATCTTCTCTTCTGTGTCATTCTCATACGTTCTTTACGTCCAGAATGCCATCTCATTATTGGCCGGCTCCTGCATCAGCATCACACGCATGTGTTGTGCTGCTCATGTGATCAGCTTTGACCAATACTGAGCCGGCATTCGGACGTAAACACGGAAGCCTGCACTGCGTTAAGTCAACTGCATATGACAAGAGTTCAATAAAGTCGTTTTTTTTTTTTTTTTTTTTTGCTCACAAAAAGTATTCTCGTCGCTCCATAAAATTAAGTTTGAACCACTGCAGTCATGTAGACGGTTTTAACGTTGTCTTTAGTACCTTTCTGGACCTTGAAAGTGGTGGTTATATTGCTGTCTATGGATGAATCATATATCTCTCGGATTTCATCAAAAATATCTTAACTTGTGTTCTGAAGATGAACGAAGGTCTTACAGGTGTGGAATGACATGACGGTGCGTAATTAATGACAGAATTTTCATTTTGGGGTGAACTAACCCTTTAAACTGACTTAAAAATTAGTTGAATCTTGTGTAACATAAAAAAGAGTTGAAAATTGCTTAACTTTTTTGATGAGTTAAAGTAATGTAAAAACACATGTTGTCAACTTATTTTGTTTAGGTTCTTATAAGTTCCGCTCTGTTTCCCTGAATATGTCAAGTTATCCACAGAGTAGTCTCACGTAGCCAGACCAAACTATCGCAGCTTTCATTGACCAAGGACCACCCAGAGGCCATTTGACTGACATGTAATGCAACCAATCACAGTTTGTTTTGTTCCGCGTCATGTTTAGGGGCGTGAAAATGTAAAGTCAATGTCCCTACAATAACAGACTGGAGTCACGGACTTCACATACTTTTGAAAATCCAGCGTTTAGTTGATCCTGGTAAGCACTTGTACATCACAGTTGTAAACACGACGGCGTTCTTCTTCCACAAGCTGGTTTGCCGTCACAGCATTTGTTTCCAGGCGGACCGTTAAAGAATGCGACACATCTCCCGGACATCCTGTAGAATTCAACCAACCAGATGACAACTTCAAAACTCCTGAAGTGTTTCCAGATAAGTGTGCCATATGCATCAGATGTTCAGCCAACGGTCCGTGGGCGTGACGTCTGAGGCTGAGACTATCCACAGAGCAGCCCAGCAAAAAACAAACAAACAAATAAACAAACAAAAAAACGTACAAACATTTATTCTGTATTTTATGTCATACTATTTCTGTTTTAAATATTTGAAATTCCAAAACTGTTTTTATCAGATTAAATTAGATTTTAAATCCTAGATTTTAATTACACTAAAGATACATAATCTTGCCACTGTAGTACGGGTACACTTGAAAGCATGTCATTTAATAGAAATGAACTCAACGGCACGGGAAACCCTGCATGCAGACCAGTAGGCTGCTACAGGAAACACCTTTCCTCTTTCTGCAGCCTCACTTCCTCCTCCATATGTATATGTGATCTCATCAAAGACACTCAGAGAGAAAGAGTGAGCCATTCCAGGTTGAACCCCATCTCACCTTCACTCCATTAGGGAAAATATTAAGAATTCCTTGTGTTTGTATGTTTCTCTGCTCAATGCCACAGAGAAAACTTATGCTGTCTTTCTTTTCCAATGACCTAGATTCCAGGGAGCGGCTCTGTGTGGAAGAGCCATAGACCTTCACAGGCACTGCTGCATATATAAAAGTATATGTACACATGGTTTATTTATTTAATTCATTATGAATTAATGTGCCATGTGCTTTATTGTTCATAGGTCTCCTAACATGGTGCTGTTTTGTGAAGGGGTCTAACAGTGAAGTCTTCTGGAAAGCTTAGAGATTATTTTTAGGCTATGTGGCTTGTACAGTATCATTTATAGGTTACATTGTGGCCTACTGGCTAATATTATGAACCTCTTTATCATCAGCATTACAATTAGCATAATTGGACTAAAGCATATGGTGAGAACATTTGGAGCTCTTAGCTATCATCAGTTCTCAGTTAACAGAAATACATTGTCAGGTTTTCATATACACCCATTTCTTTTTGCTGTGTAATCAGAATGTACTCGGACAAGATAATTGATTCCTTCAGTTGACTGGGTCATTATTATAATTTTTCTATTCATTAATTTCAAGAAAATCTCTGGTATTTTTTCTATTTTGTTATTTGAACAAGTTATAAGGTAACTACAATAAGGTTTAATTTGTTAACATTATTTAACATTAACTAACATTGAAAAATATGTCTAAAGCATTTATTAATCCTAGTTAATGTATATTTTAACTGCTCAAGAAACATTTATTATTATCAGTTGAAAAAAGCTGTGCTCATTTTTCTTTTTCTTTTTTTTTCTTTTTTTTTGTGTTGTAGAAAACAGTATTTTTTCAGAATTCTCTGATGATCAAAAAAAAAAAAAAATCTAAAGATTTATTTGAAATTGAAAACTTTTGCAACATTATAGATATCTTTACTGTCACGTTAATTCAATTTAATAAATCCTTGCTGAATAAAAGCATTCATTTATTTAAAAAAAAAAAACAGTATAATAATAATGATGATTACTGACCCCAAACTTTTGAACAGTACTGTACATTCAGCACCATACTTTACCAGATCCTCAACTGGAATCCACAATAAATATCTAGACCAAAGTCCATATTTCCATATTGCAAAGGTCAGTGTTATAAATAATGTACAGTGCTGAAGAGACAGACATCAAATGTTTTCAGAACTCCAAGGGAATCAGTCTCTCAAAGTCATTTCTAAGAATACAAAAAAAAAAAAAAAAAAAAAAACTTCTCTACTCCAACAGAGCAGAAAACACAAGACATTTCTATGAGACTTGGCAAAGATTTTTCCAATTGTAAAATACATGTTATCACCCCATCACATTTTATATATGATTTCCATCATGCAGTATCACTTTTGTTATCTTTCTTTATACACTTAGTCTGTTTGCATGTTATATTTAGAACAATCACATTCACAGAACCTTGTATGATGTATAATTCATACAATACTGTGAAGTGTTAGAAGGAAATGGGCAGATGATTTGAAGAACAAATGTTTAAAAGTTTGCAACAAAGTGATGATGAAGTATTTGTTACTCTACAATTACTCGTATTTATCTTTTGGTGGTGAGGTGTTTGGATTGCTGGGCCATAATCCACATGTTTGATTTGTTTTATGTGATTTTAAAAACCACATGGATTCAATCATTTCAAGACCAGACCCTATTAAAGGGATAGTTGAAAATCTGAGATGATGTAGGTGTCTTTTTTCTTGTTCTTTGAAAAATAAAGAAAATGTTTAGCTGAAACTGTGGTCCTTGGTGATTCATATAATGCAAGTCAACGACTACCACCAATTTGAGAGTCAAAAAAAATAAATAAATAAATACTTGTGGATGATTCACTGAGGGTGAAACAATCGGTCTATGCAAGAAACTGAACATTATTTACATTATTACCTGTAATCCACAGCCTCGGCAAATGCTTTCTGAGTGCGTTCACGGCAGTCTGGAGCGCGAGCTTCCTATTGCATATGACGTATGCCACACGTGAGTTGACGCTGTGTTTGTTTACGACAGAGAGAGAAGACAGGTGTGTTGTATTATTCATCAAAGTGGTACTGTACTTGTGCTTATCCTGGATGCTGCAACAATATAAAAATTAAGATTACATTCGCTTGCACAATCTCAATCGGGAATATTGACTTTTCACAGATTTTCAATGTTTGAGCTCCTGCGCAAATGTCATTATGCCACAGAAAGCTCGAGCTCAGGATGGCTTGCCAAGGCTGTGGATTACAGGTAATAATGTTGTAAATAATGTTCAGTGTCTTGCACAGACTGATGGTTTCACTTTAATAGACCTAAATGTATCATCAGGAGCCACGGGTATTCATTTTGTTTTGCTTTTTGACTCTCAAAGTGACAGCAGCCATTGACTTGCATTTTATAAATCACCAAGGACTACTGAAGAAAAAAAAGACACCTACATCTTGGATGGCCTGAGGGTGAGTAAATTAACAGCAAATTTTCATTTTTGGGTGAACTATCCCTTTTAATAAAGTTTTATTATTAATTTTTATGATTCAATCTTTTTAATGCATACTGCAAATGGTAATTTACTTTTGTAGACAGAGACTATTAAGTTGTAAAAAATGTAAAAACCCATAAAAAAACATTATTCATTAAAAAAAATAAAAAAATAAAAAAATAAAATAAAAATAAAATAATCTAAACAGATAATGTAATAATAATAAATAATACAATTAAAGTGTGAAGTTTTTTTTTTTTCCTCTTGTTTTTTATTTTTTTTTTTTTTTACCTTGGACGCATATAAATCTAAGACAGGGTATAGTGATGAAAAAAAAAGAGATTGGATCAAAAATATTATACTGAATATAATTATAAAATTTGCAAAAGTTTTGCATTTCTCTGATAAACTTAGTGTTTTCCTCCCATCTAATTTTTCCTCCCATCACCATGACCCTTTAGGGGCTCCATACAATACTCCCTAGAGTTGAGTAAGCACCCAAATGCATAATTCCGATACAGATCATGGTAATTCTCTGTCTTAAAATATTCCTGGAACACCACAGCTTTTCTACTACTTTCACACACCACAACGCACAGTGATTCTGGTGGTGAGAGTGACAGGAAATAAAGCAAACATATCTTCCTTTAGATGCCACCGTGTACAAAGCTGTCTGTCTGCTCTCTACATGTTTCCAGCTTGAGCTTCCAGCTCCTAGTTATACAAGAAAACCACTTAGCATAGTGCGTATGCCAACATCATTACTATAGCAACCATAGTAGATATACCAGAAAATGATCAAACTGCCTGAACACAGATCTGATTGGATCACCAGTAAATAACAGTGTGGACAATCCTAAATATCACATTCAGTAAACAAATTGTCATTGTCTGCATTGCAAACATAGTCATTCCTCTCATCCAAATCTCTGAAGGATTTGTAAATCCTCCATCACAAGTGGCATCATAGGGAATATTCAATCACAAAAGCTAGAATTAAAATCATAAGATGTCAGATGCTCAGTATTCTTAAATGAGATTACACTTGGAAGGAGAACAGATTTTGTTATTCAAATTTCCATTTGATTTTACTATGAGACTGCCACTGCTTATTACACACGGATGCAGAAGGAGCTGACATTGGACTTTCTAGTGTGCTTTGCAGACCTGAACAACTCTGCTGGCATGTTGGACCTGGGATGTTATTTGAGATGGCAACAGATTCTTGGCTGCCTGGAAGAGGCACTAATTACTTGCTTTGTATTGTAAAATGACTGCCAACTGGATTGTGCTGATGGAGTGTGTATCTGGAAATGTTCTTCCCCTGTGGTTGTCTGCAGATACTCGCTGTGATTGGAATGCAGGTTGCATCAGATATAAAAGTGCGTAACGGTACCAATCTGAAAACATGATACGCAAACTGAAAAAAAAAAGTATTAATTCTGTAACATTTTTATACAGCAGCATACTGCATTTTGACACACTGGAAAGTAAATAAAGCATTTTATTAAAACTTTATCCAGAATAGAGTAGTGTATACACAGTTGCACAGTAGTGTATGTTTTTTATGTAAACTAAGAGATAGGTTAAAACGTTTTGTCTGCAATAACATACGTCACATTCATACGAAAATCCTAAGTCAACATGGTGATGGGAAAAATATGAAATGGGAGGAAAAACTGCATTAAAATACTTTTGCATTCACTCACTTGCATTCCTCTCAGCTCACATTATTTCCATCACCAGTTATGGAAATATATACACACACAAATTTTCCTCCTGTTTCATACTACATTTTTCAAAAACAGTCTGTTGTTGTTGTTGTTTTCTCTTGTGCACACATTCTTACAACCTAAAAAGCTGAGGCAAGAATCAAACACACTCTTCTAGAATGTCCTTTTCCCAATACTTTTGGCAAGTTTGACTCATTTTAGAAAACTGCTTTTAATCATGAGCAAGTTTTAGCTTGGCAACTTTCAAAGTATCTTCCTCTACACTGCTTGTTGCCAGGTTGAGGCAAGGATCCTTTGAACCTGCAGTTGCGGGATGTTGTCCAATCCTGTCAAAAGAGCTTCACAAAGTTGCCGGCCTCTGGCAGGGGGAGAGTAATGTCTCTGGGCCCATCTGATGTGTTGGCCCAGTGTAACAGATCCTGGACAGTCATCTGTCCTGCAAGCAGTCTGATATGTTTTCTGCAGGCAGGTCACAGTGACATGGTGTGGTCTATGTGTCTGGAAACATTGACACATGACATGTCCGCCTGCGGCACGCCAATTGCACAATCTTTTTGCTTCTGGTGATATTGGAGACATAACGCTTATACAGAAAAGCGAGACTTATTTCAGTCACAAAAACTAGAATGTATATTTATATGATTTTAATTATTTATATAGCCTACATATATACCTAATATATATATATATATATATATATATATATATATATATATATATAAACTTTGCTGTTTTACAATTAATAAGTAAATAAATATTAATAAATGAATAATATTAATAAATCAATTATATATATATAAGAATTTATGTGTTATACATAAAAATGTATAACAAAAAATGATGTAATATATATATATATATATATATATATATATATATATATATATATATATATATACACATACATATAATGTGTGTGTGTGTGTGTGTGGAATAATAAACTACATGTCTTCACACTTCATATGTGTGATATTGTATGTTTTTTAGATGCAAATTGACAGACAGATCGGTTGTTACAGCCTGTGTCAAGGATGGCAACAGATTTTTGTCTCTCTGGATGAGGCAGTAATTACACACTTTGTATAATAAAATGGCTGCCAACTGGATTTTGGAAAAGCAGCGTTCGTCTCTGGTGGATGTTTTCTGTGACTGTGGTCGTCTAAAAATTTGTCTTTGGAGTAGAATAAATGTTGTTTCAGATGACGAATGCAGAATGCTTATGTGCATTCCTAAAAAAAAAAATTCATGCTTTTAAAAAAAGAGATGCACAATAGACATACTTAAGGATTTCTAGTATTTCCTCTCAGGACTCAGAATGAAATGGCTTACAAGCAGATTGTTTTGATGAATTTGAAATGTAAAATTGCATAGGCCACTCACTCACTACAGCTAAATATAAAGTAGTTGAATATGTAATGCTGTTTTGTACAGAGTTCAGATGTTTACAGGACTGACAACTGCATTCAACAACTAAACAGTACTGAATTCAGTAAATATACACTAAATCAACTAAATTTACACTAAATTTGTGTACAGAACCAAACTGAACATCTAGTTGTTAATGAATTGTTGCTTTTGGCAGGGACAACAAATCCCTTCAGTAATAATATTGTCAGATATTGGCGTCTCACTTGCGAGCCCAATCACCTTCAAGTAGTGAGAAAACGTGTCAATGAACATTGGCGAGTGAGATTTGCATGATAAGCCACTCCCCCGGACATACGGGTATATAACCTTGCTGGCAACTCACTCATTCAGCTTTTTTTTTAGCTGTTTCTACAGTGCTCTGCCAATCTGAGCAGTCAGAGGTGTTTTCGCCCCACGTGCACAGGTAAGTGTAGCAACCTCACCCCTGGGTTCTTCAACATAAAAGAACAGTTTCCTTAAAAGAGCAAAGCAAAGGTGACATTGCAAGATGGCATTCCACCTGTGTGTTTCTTGACGCAGTCATTTCCTGGCCCCGTCTGACCGCCAAACATCGAGGCCACGGCGTCAAGGCGATGCAGCCTGTCTCAGCCACCGCTAAACCCTCTAAGAGTTCAGGTGAGGCAACATCCCTGAGACGGGCGACCCGGAGATGGACGAAGCTGCTCTTATCCATGAGGTGGTGAATGCACCGCTCCTTCCCCTGGAGGAGACCCGGGTGGAAAATATTTTGTTGAAAGAGCTTATTACTGGCTCAGCAGCCAGCGGAAGCCACATTTTCAATAAAACAGCAGTTTCCTCAATCTCTGGGTCACATTAGGTGTGATTTGACATCTCGCTGCCTCTCTGCAGGTACGTCTGTTTTTCCGCTGGTGAAAGACGGAAAAAAAAAGACTGAAGGGTTATGGTCGATCTTGGATCTGCATGTCTTTTACCGGGCCCTTCACAAGCTCCCTTTCGAGATGCTAACGCAGAAACGCATCCCCACATGCGTTCTTCCCCAAGATTTCTTTGCAGCGATTGACCTGAAGGATGTGTACTTGCATGTTTCGTTTTTGCCTCAACACAGACCATACCTATGGTTTGCTTTTGAGGGTCGGGCATACCAATACATGGTCCTCCCCTTCGGGCTGTCCCTGTCTCCCCGCATCTTCACAAAGTTTGCGGAGGCTACCCTCACCCCGCTAAGGGAAGTGGAAGTTCATATTCTTGACTATCTCAATGATTAGCTCACTCTCGAGATTTATTGTGCAAACACAGGTACCTGATGCTCAGGCACCTCAGGGGCTTTGGGTCAACTGGGAAAAGAGCAAACTCTCACCCGTGCAGAGTATCTCTTTTCTAGGTATGGAGTTGGATTCAGTCAACATGATGGTGCTTCTCAAGAACAAGTGCACCCAGTCGCTACTGAGCTGCCTGAACTCATTCAGGAGCAGGATAGCTGTTCCACTGAAACAATTTCAGATGCTCTGGAGTGCCCTTAGAACAAGTGTCCAGGCATGTTGTTGTCACAACAGATGCCTCCAGAACGGGCCATGATGCTGTATGCAACAGGAACGAAGCCTTGGGCTCTTGGACAGGATCTTGACTGCAGTGACATATCAACTGCCTCAAGCTGCTAGGAGTACTGCTGGCCCCGCGCAGGTTTCGATCGTTACTGCAGGACAAGCAGACCGGACGGACAACATTGCTACGGTGGGGTACATCAACCACCAGGGCAGTCTACGTTCACGTCACATGTTGCAACTCGCTCTGTTCCATTTACATATCAGGCAAGCTTAATCGTGCAGTTGACGCACTTTCATGACAGCTCACATTCCCGGGAGAATGGAGACTCCAGCCAATTCAGAGACACAAAGGTAGACCTGTTTGCCTCTCCGGAATCCTCCCATTGCCAGCTTTTTTACTCCCCAACGGAGGGGACCCCTGGCATGGATGCACTGGCACACAGCTGGTCCTGGGGCCTATGCAAATATGCATTTCCCCCAGTTAGCCTGCTCACACAGACACTGTGCAAGGTCAGGGAGGATGAGGAGGTCTTGATGGTTGTGCCCTACTGGCCCATCCAGACCTGGTTTTCGGACCTGATGCTCCTCGTGACAGCCCCTCCCTGGCGGATTCCCCTGAGAAAGGACCTGCTTTCTCAGGGATGGGTCGCCATATGGCACCCGCGTTCAGAAAACAAACAGCATCTACAACACTACATGTTGTTTGGGAGGGTTTCAAGAAAAATCCTCTGCTCTCATCCAAAAACAAATTCCAGCATATTCAGTTGCCAGACACTACTGGAACTCCAAACAGGATTGCGTTCTGTGGTCAGATGAAACTAAAAAAAGGATATTTTTGGCAGCAAACCCACCAGATGGGTTTGGAGCAAACAAGGATAAAAAAGTACCCTATGTCCACTGTTAAATATACTGCTGGGTCTTTGAAATTGTGGGCCTATTATTCTGCCAGAGGTCTTGGAAATCTTGTTTAGATACATAGCATTATGGATTCTATCAAATATCAACAGATAAAAAAATCCTAAAAAAAAACAGATAAAAAAACTTGTTGGCCTCTGATAGAAATCTTATAATGGGCCGTGGTTGGATCTTCCATCAGGACAATGATCCAAAACAAACATCAAACTCAACACAAAAATAGGTCAATGAGCACAAAATGAAGCTTCTGCCATGGCTATCCCAGTCCACTGACCTAAACCCTATAGGAAATGAGTGTGGTGAACTGAAGAGGAGCGTGCACCAACATGAACCTGGGAATTTGAAGAATCTGGAGCGGTTCTGAATGGAGGAATGGTTTATGATTTCTTGTCAGGTGTTCTCCATTACTCACCAGACATTATAGGAAAAGACTCATAGCTGTTATCTTGGCAAAAGGAGGATGCAAAAAATAAGTATTGAATAAAAGGGTGACATTAATTGTGGACAACATGTATTGGAGAACAAACATATTTATTTCATAAAGAGATTATTCCCCCATTTTCAATTCTTTTACTTCAATGAAAGGTTAGTTTTTTTGTGGAAAAAAAAGATTTTTTTTTTTTTTAATAAAATATCAAAAGGATTAACAATGCAGATTTATTTTCACAGGCTTCTTTGTTCATATTTACCAAGGGTGCCAATAATTCTGACCATGACTGTACATCCTGGATTGAGTAAATTAACAGCAAATTGTTATTTTTGGGTGAACTCTCCCTTGAAGTGCACTTTCTTTTCACAAGGGATAACACCTTTCACTCTCCTCTTCATGTGTCACATCTAAAAAGCAGTTACAGTCTGTCAACATCTCTAGTTCTGTCATTCCAACCTCATCTTTCCTCATCTTCTTTCCCTCCTGCAGTTTTCTTTCATTCTGAATGAAATCTAGATGCTGTTTTCATATGAAAATGCAAAGTGGGGGCCTCCGTATTTTGAAAGATTCATGATTTCCCAAATTAGTCTGGTTAATAATTCAGCATTTGTATAAGCTGACTCTAGAAGGCAGGGAATGAGAGCCTGTCTGCCGTATTGGGTCGATCTGCTGAAATAGAGGCCAAGATGCTTCAGTGCACTGACAGGCTGTTTTTGCAGGTTAAAAAAGGCTTCAGCATAATGAACTAGCCAAGGGACTGGAAGTCCAAAGGGCTGACCCGACTTATTCAAGTGTGGATGCGAATGTGCACGCACATTAACATGCACAAACCCTTTTGCTCTCTCTTTCTATGCCCTCCCATAATCCTCTCTCACCCAAGAACTCTTTTCCAGTGATTATCCTTTGAGGGCATCCACTAACATCTAATTTTCACAGGCCAAAGGAGGTGGGAAAACTGTCCAGCCCGTTTATGTTCTTTAAATTTCAGTGAGAAGTGATCAGGGCTAAAATTGATTTCTTCGCCCTCAGTTTATGCAGAATGTAGAGGATGCAGCATATTCTCTGTCACACATCAAAAAGGTGGTTACTCCTCAACCCCCAATTAAACTATACACTGTCCATCAAATAACATTTTTACGAATATCAACACATATGGGACCCCCTCGAAAACAAGATTGTACATCTCAAGAGGTTAATTCTAATTAAAAAAAAAAAAAATGCTTGTAACTTCAAATCTTGTAACAAGGACAATAAAAATAAATATGTGTAAAGTAATACCCAAATTTGCAATTACAAATATATTTAAATACACTACAAGTCTCAATAGTAATAACGTTATATTCATTGTAACGTGCCTTGGGTTTGTACTGTCAGGGACTCTTATTTTGAAGTTATTTTCTGTTCCCATTTTCTATGTGTTCTCTTCCTGTATTTGGTTCCTGTTTGCCTCTGTTGCCTTGTTTGTTTTTGTAGTTACCCTCATTAGTTTCATGGTAACTAATCATCTACACCTGTCCATCATTAGTCCTCGTGTTCCCTGTGTATTTATACCCCTGTGTTTTAGTTGTCTTTTGTCGGTCATTGTCTCTATCTCTTTGTAAGCTGTTGTGTTCCTGGTTTGCCCTGTCAGTATATTTGTCAGTACACTTCAACCATATTATAAGGACAATAGATGTAATTATGAAATGACATACAGTATAAAGTACTTAAATAGGTAAAAAAGTTTGCATTTAATATAAAATTAATACACATGCAGTTAAGTGTTAGAAAACATTATTACGTTTGCACATAAATCTTTTAAAGTATATTATTTCCATAATAAGTACTCATTTAAAAAAGTATGCTAAAGTGAAGTTCTTTTAACAAGGGATTGTTTCGTTTTATTCAAATTCACATATTGCCATGTTTTACTGTTGTTTTCTTTTTCTCAATATCATGCCACAAGAGCCACAGTTTTAATATGCAGTGGTTAAAAGTAGTTCAGCTTTAAATAATAATAATAATAATAAGTATATAAATAAATATATAAAAAATCTTGCAATTGCACAATTATTTTTCCATGGTGGTCTATTATTGTCATTTAGCATTATCACATAATTCGCTCTTAACTGGCACATAAAAATTAAATGTAATGTAATTGATTGCTTTTTATGTTGGTAAAACAGATTATTGACCAGAATAAACTGTAAAGTGAACAATGACTTTATATTAATAGTCATATTTCGCTACCTCCACTGGCAGAAACCGGTAATAGATCATTAGGTGCTCTATTAACTCAGTGATCTGCCATGACTGGCCCAACATCCCTTTTTTCTCTATCTACACTTAAACCTTGAACAACACTTATCACTAGGCTGAGCCATAAATGCTTGTCTCAACACTTGTTCAACACAAGTATGTCTTCAGGGTTTGCTAAAGTGTTAACATATCAGTCTTCCCTATAGTGAGCAGATAGTTGCTCTCAGAGACAACTCTTTGGGAAATGGATAGCCACATAGAGCTCCAGGTCAAATGGTCTCTTTCAGGGTCAAATCTATTTTATAAAGCCAGTTTAAAGGACAGTGTTTTGTAGGAAAACAGCCAAGCATGGGCAAAGAGCCTTTTAGATTAATCAAAGGACTTTGTGTCTGTACATGCTGTGTTGGTGTTGATTATTTCCCATATTGCTTCAAGTTATCTTTTTTGATTACTGCTGATTGAACATGATCAATACAGCCATTTTGAACAATGAGTACTGATGTGAATCTGTGTGAGAGGGAATGGAAACAGAAGTTCAGACATCTACTTCACTTTAAAGTACAAACACTTACTGAAATCTCAATCACATACAAGATGTATATAGTGTTGTAGTCAAGACCAGCTCATTTGAGTCAGAGTCCAGGCCAAGACCTGAGTAGGTTGAGTTTGAGGACTCGGACCGAGGACCAATCTTGAGTACTACTACACTGGTCTTAAGGCTGTGGCTCTCGACTTGTTTTTGCTTCATGACCAAGATTTTACATTCAACATTAGGTGGTAATAATATAATATAATATAATATAATATAATATAATATAATATAATATAATATAATTGTTTTATTAAACATACAGATGATGTCAACAACAAAATATTTTTTTTCTAACTTTTCCTATTTATTTTTTCTATCCTAACAAAGCACGATTTATTGCATTACATACCCTTTATTTTGATAGTCCACTCAAGACATTCTACTAACTATAAGTAATTTTGCAAATACATGTCAATTAACTCTCATTAGAGTATTAATAGACTGTTAGATTATGGTTAGTAGAATAAGTTGTCTTGCAAAGTGACTTATAGTCAGTAGAATGTAAACATGTAAGGTTTTTTTTTTTTTCTTCTTCTTCTTCATTTTGCTCATCAGTACATTTGGCAGTATGCTTTAACCACATTTCAAAGAAAATAGAAGTACTTATGAAATTACATATAAAGTCTTATTTACTGTAAGTGGGTCAAAAACACTATTAAAGGGGTACTTCACCACTGACAAAACGGGCTTTCAATAAATCTTGGCTGCCTATACAGTAGAAAGGGGAAATGTTTTTGAAATCGATGCTACCTGACTAGAGAAAACAGAAAAAAGGTGGTTTGTCTTTCCTTTTGCCAAATAGGTAGGGAAACTTCAACACCCATAATGCACTGGGCATGTTGACGTCCAAGGCCACTCCCACCAGTCTGCTATGAATACACTTGATAAGAGTCAAATACTGCCTTGCTTTAGTAGGAAATACTTCTTAGCAAACTTATAGTCAAAATCGCAGTTGATCTATATTGTTCCAGGGTGCAAGAATTCAAAGAGTAAACGTTTAGTGGGTGTTAGTTACTTTCAGTTTCCAGTGAAGGATCCAGCACATTATAAAATAAACAGTTATGAACCATAATTATTACAATATAAGCCTTTAAATTATACATTTTTGAACTGTAAAATACACAGAAAACTAAGCGATGTCCCGTAAATCCTAAAACGTTGCTACCGTATTTTTACGGTAAAGTTCTGGCAACCACAGCTGCTGTTTTTTTTACCGTAAATTTTACAGGGATTTTTTTTTTTTTTTTTTTTACAGTGTAGGCAGTGGCTAAAGGCAACATTTCAAACTGGATGACCACTGACACAATGTTTCAGGCCAAACGGCAGGGAAAAGCTGAAAAAAACTGCCATTTTGTGTCATCTGCCGTAGCAGATCTATACAGGTGGAGCTGGGGAAGGTGAAAGGTTTGTAAAAGGTAAATGCTACTCATGTATTTGAAGATTGAGCATGCAAGCTCATTGGCTACTAATACAGCAGGAACCGATCATCTATGTCCTATAGATAATGATGTGATTACAAGCAGGTTGAGTTAAGGACTGCACCTGCGCCATCTAGAGTTTCATGTCAGAACTTTGTATTTATGAACATTATGGATGACTGAATTAGTTAATTACAATTCATTCATTGCTGTTTAAACAAACATGCAATAGGCCTACTACTTTAAATTTTTATCAGAAGAAGGCCTATATTATAAATCAGTATGATTATGCTGTTTAACTTTTAGAATGCATTTTGCTTATGATCACTTAAATTTTTGTCTAGGTAGGCAGCTCACTAGATTTTATAACAGAGCAAATGTATTGACTCAGTTTCTGTATTTAACTAATGCGTTTGAAATGTGCTCTAATCCATTTATTATGTGTGTTATTGCGAGAGAAGATATTTTGGAGCCGACAAATTTAGAAGAACAGATGAAAAAATTTAAATATTTCATCTCTAGAATCCCGACATAAAACAGTCGGAACAGAAAACATTCTTTTCTTTTGAGCCTTCATTGAAAAATAAATTCTTTCATTTATTAAAGCTAAAAATGAGTAAGACTGTCAAAAGAGACCTTGGCGATAGAAACTGAATTAATAAAAGGCTTAACTTCAAAGCTTTAATTTTTCTTCTATTATTTTTTCACAATGTGCTTGTGGAGAAAGGGGTGTGTGCATCAACAAAACTGCTGCATCCACAAATGAAGATAGATATATGTTTCTCTTTTGCTTTCGCCAGCCACACTAAACAAAGCTGTGACATTTCATCTGATTTGTCCAAACTGCCATCCCTCATCATGTTAAGTGTGTGCGTGTCTCTATGTCACAAATCCCGTCACATATTAAGATTTCAGTATATAATCTGGTCTCGAAACATTAACATTTCATCAAACAACATGGAACAGAAATCATAGAAAAGCTTTCATGAAAAATTCATTATCATTGGCAGGTGTATTCCACAGTCTGTCTATAAAATAAAACCACAAATGGGGGTCAAGGCTTTGTTATCGCTTTTAAATGTTTCAGACACCTGAAGCGGTCTGGCTGGAATTTATTAAAATGGATAAACTCTCAAAAAAAGATGAGACATTTTACCGTGATAAGATTGTATAAATTTAAAGATTTCTACTGTTATGAGAATGGTCTCGATTGCCTCCTCAAATTCCTCATGCATGTCTAAGCAGCACAATTTCACTGCCATTTCATTTAACAACTAACACTTACATTACATTTACTATTATGTTCTTGGCAGATGCCATTTACCCAAATTGACTTAGAAAGAGCACATTACCTCAAAAGGTAGCTAATAGTACATGTCAAGTGTCAAATGCAAATAACACAATAGAGACATATTATATAACTATATGGAATACCTGAATAGTTAGTTGTGTGTTTGGATAAATCAATTAAACTACTAAAAATAAAGTACCATGTTCTGTCATGAAACGCTAGATGGGACAGGATGATGGGTCGTTAATGCAACATGCTGACATTTTCATTGTTAACTACATGGCACAAGCTGATTGGTTCCTGTTGCACCTGCAGCCAATGAGCTTGCTGCTCAACATTTAAATAGCTGGTTGGTGGTTGCTGTAGCAGTTTGCTACATACTCACAAGGCTCCTCTGAAGCCCTCCACCTTCCCCAGCTCCACCTGTATAGATCTGCTATGGATAATTTCATTTTTTTTTTTTTTTTTGTCCATACAGTAGAAGGGTGACCAAAATGGTTTGCCAAAATGGTGACCAAAATGGTATACCAGACTCTGAGACAGAGAGTTTAGTGAACCGTACAGGTACCGCAGGTGGATAATGAGATTAAACAGTTAAGTAATGTAGATATAGACTTTTGTAGGTATAATGGAAGATTAATAATAGTCTTTTCTCTTTAACCAGGTTTCTTGAGGAAGCACAGGAGTGGATAGACTGATAGCTGAGCACACACTTCCCTGAATGGAGATCGGTGGATTTCAGGAGCTAGGGAGGGGTAAGTGGAGTAGGTATGGCAAGGGATCAAAGGAGACGCTGTAGAACACGAAGGAGACACTGGAGATTGAGGGAGAGTCACAGAGGTAATCGTTGTTGGAGAACAGGTAAGAGTCTTTCAAGTTTTGAGTCGTCATCCACCTTGGAGACCAGACAGTGAGAGAGTGAGAAGTGTGTGTGCTCTTATAGTGCTGCTAATTGATGAGGTGATTGGGAACAAGTGTGACTGGTTAATAATTAGGAGATTATGAGTGACGCTGGAGCCTGGCATAACCGGAAAACCTACAAAATTCTTTAAAATATCTACTTTTGTGTTTCACAGAAGAAAGTAAGTCATACAGCTTTGGAACGACATGAAGGAGAGTAAATGGTGACAGAATTTAATAGCAGTAAATTTACTTTATTGCATCCTAGCTCAAAATCAATGCTTTACTGTCAAGTGCATTTCTATGTGACAAAAATGCAATATTAAGTTTGTTAACTGGATTTGCCATGTATTCAGTAATATCTATCATTATTTGTTTCTGTCCTGTTTTATTTATTCATTTATTTACTCCAATTTCAGGCCCTAACCCCAACAAAACATTCAACGGGAACTCGTGGGCTGGATGTGCTAGATTTGTCCAAGGCCAAATTTTAGCCCCAGTCCAGCCCTGAGTTACTGGTCTATTCCACCAAGACCAAATACGTTAACATTGTCATATCCATTACCATGCTAAACTCTTCCGAGAGTTGTCATAATACAACTGTTTATTTACCTTTACATTGCACTTTACTGTGTCATCTTCCATTGTAATGCACAACATTATCTGAGATGTCTCATGAGGAAAAATGAGTTGCACACTGTAGAGTAGTGAATGTGAAAATGTATTTTTTATTATTTTATTGTATATGCGGCCGGCAGCAGAATGTTAATCTCCCGATTGTATTTCAAACCTAATGCAACTGCAGACACAGTGACATTTCCATCCGTACTCATTTGTTTTACATATTTATTCATTGACATTGTATTCAAATCAGATGAAGACTTCTAAATCCAAACTCACATCTGCATCTGATCTTGTTGTATATATTTGGTGAACATTGAACTCCAACACGAAGGATCACTTTGCATTTTTTAAACCAGTTGTGAAAATATCCATTTATCTGAATCATTTAAAATAGTTTCCTTTTCAGTCAGTGACGTTCGACGTTATGTCAATACTGACGTTATGGGGTCCCACTTGGGAGCCCAGTCACATTCAGGTATTAAGAAAACGGGCCAATGAAGATTAGCAAGTGAGATTTTCTTGCCAAACCACTCCCCGGACATACGGGTATGTAAGCTGGCCGGCAACTCACTCATTCGGCTTTTTGCTTTGGAGCCGAGCAGTTGTCTTGCAGTGCTCTGCCATTCGCCTTCACTTGAGAGGAGATGTTCTGCAGTTGGTGAAAATGTACATTTAGCTGTGTTTTGCCCCATGTGTGCACAGATAAGTGCAGTGATTCAACCTGAGCATTTCAACACAAAAGAGCTGTTTCCCTAAAAGAGCAAAACATGGGGGATATTGCTTCTTTTTCAAGATGGAATTCCATCTGTGAGTTTCTGGATGTGATCGCTTCCTGGCCCTGTCTGACAGCCACGCTCACCGGCTCATGTGTCTGGGCCCTCAACACACAATGTTCTCACTGCGGGAACATGACCATTGTGATGTTGAGATGGAGACTAGAGCACCTTGAAAAAGGTGGAGTCCCCTCCATTATTCTGAGTTCTGGTTTCTCTGCACCGCAGAGAGACACTTTTGTTAATGCGCAGAGTGATCTGTGGATTGTAGTGCAAGCTCTCCCACTGGGCCAGTCCCCACGGGCCTCCTGCTCCTCACACACATCACGGGCTGTGGAGTTTCCCGATAGGTCTGTGGGTCCTTCTCATGGGGGACCCAGTGTCTCATTTGGAGCTCCTGTGGAGGACCAGATGTCGATCGCTGCATCAGGTGGGCTTGAGTCTTCCGGGGATGAAGACTCAGCAGCACTGCCCCCTTCTGGGAGAGTGGTTTAGGTTGAGTCAGACCCAGAGTTGATGGCCATGCTTTCCCGGGCCACGAGTTTCGGGCTTAAGTGGAACCCTCCACCTTACCCTGAATGCTCACGGTTGGACGATTTGTTTCTCGGCTTGGGGCATGCTGCACAGCATCATCCTGCCCTGGTACCTTTATTCCTGGAGGTGCATGAGGAGATCACAAAGTCGTGGAAGGTGTCCCTGTCTCCCCGCATCTTCACAAAGGTCTCGCAGGCTGCCCTTGCCCAGTACTTGTTTGCATATCCTCGTCGTCAGCCCCTGTACTGTGCTAGGTGCACATATGTAGTGATTCCCCTGGGGCAATCCCATATGTGTATTCTTCCACGGAACAGTTTCCCCATTGGTAAACCCATGTCTTTCCCTTGACAGTGTCTGCTCTATGTCTTAGCTCTGCGTTTGTAGTTGTCCCATTCCTTTCCAGGTAGGACCTACCGCAGAGTTTTCTTCCATATGTAGTAATGCCCTAATGGTCAGTCCATATGTGTATTTTCTACATTACCTCCCTACGGGCAGTATGTGGCCTCCGTAGTATCCCTTTCCATCTGGACTCGGCACGCTTCCCCGGTGTTATCCAAGCAGTCGTGGGGTAAAGCAGAAAGAAACAGCAGCTATTGACCTTCCCTTTGGAAAGTTCTATCCTTCCATCCCACCATGTACAGAGGTCTGTTCAACTTACATGGTGCGCTGGAAAGGGTCAGCGGTTGTGGCACTTTCCATAGGGAACCCATAACCTCAGTATCGACGTAACATCAAACATGACTGACTGAAAAGGAACGTCCCGGTTATAGGGTTGTAACCCTCGTTCCTTTAAGGAGGGAACGGAGACATTATGCCCCTTCTGCCACAACCCTGTACCACCGGCTGAATGCCGGGATCTCATCTCGGCTCCTCAGCACAAACCTGAATGAGCGAGTTGCCGGCCAGCTTATATACCCATATGTCCGGGGGAGTGACTTGGCATGCAAATCTCAACTGCCAATCTTAACTGGCTCGTTTTCTTAACACCCAAAGGTGATTGGGCTCCTAAGTGAGACCCCATAATGTCAGTATCAATGTAATGTCTCCGTTCCCTCCTGAGGGTTACAAGAGTAACCGGGACGTTTTACAACATGATCATATGCAATAGTACGAACATGCAAATATTACCATAGTTTTTAATACTTTCAAAATTGTAATTTATTCCTGTGATCAAAGCAGAATTTTCAGCATCATTACTCCAGTCTTCAGTGTCACATAATCCTTCAGAAATCATTCTAATTTACTGATTTGCTGCTTACATCATGCATCATTCACCAGCAAGAAAACTTTACAGTACAGTGAGTAACTTTGAAAACATAAAAATAGTTCAAGATTAGACTTTTGGTGCTGCTGTCATTGAGCTAATTCGTAAAGGTAGACAAACTGCACAAGCAACAACTATGTTAATTCAGATTTTAGCTCTTTTCTGACATTTTTTCATCGTAGCCTTTTCTAAGACTGTCTTTCTTTTCGTAGATCCTTTGCCAGTGCCACTTGTTGTCGGTTCAGAAGGAAAGTTAGGTTGTTGCTGTTTGCCTGCACAGTGTACAAGAAACGCGCTGATGACGTATGATGTCTGCGTGAACAGGCTGTGCAGTGGTATGCAAACATACATTGACCTACAGGGAACACATGCATTTTGATCGGACCGAATGCAATGATTGAACAAACATTTTATGGTCCTATGCCTTCCACAGATGATATATATTTATAAAAATACAATTAGACCGCTTAACATAGTGGCTGCTATCAGGATATGAGGATACTTTCAACCAGCTTAACAAAAAAATTCTTCTGTTGAGAATCACCTATTGCACCTTAAAAAACAAAAAAAACTTGCATAGTATAAAACATTTTTTCTTTGTTTTATCATCCCTGGGAAATCATTGCGAGTAAGGTTGGGCTGTTTTGATGAACTGTTGGTGATGAAAAATCAATAATTTTGTCTTATCCTCGTTGCCAATGATTAAGGATAAAGCCAAAATTTATTTTCTACTTTTGAACCTTTTGCTTGATCACTACTATATCATTAACCTTAGATTTACTACATAGCTGTGTTATTTTCATCCCTCTCAAACTCTTTCTTCTCACATTGTAAAATGACTTCAGCTCAAATCAATATTTCATACCCATTTACTACCTTATTTGGTAAGCAGCCATGTAATATGCAGGATAATGTACAGTCAGCAATATAAACACCTACATAAACCCCTTATATATTGTGCTGACGCAGCTCTAGAGCTCTAAGTCACAATGCTCAGGTCACTGAACAAGTCTAAAGATGAGTTGAGTCAACACATCTAGAAATTTCTCTGTTATGGAACATCTTGGGCGAAAGGTTAAACCACCTCTCTGCTATTTCCACCAACACAGCCACCCACTAGCCAAACTGAATAGGAGTTTGAGGCCATCCTGTCCTGATGTCACAAGGAGCAAAGCACAAAAGAACACTAAGAGTTTGAGTGATTGAGCGAGGTGAGAGGTTGCGTGCTGAAAGAATCGAGATAAAATATCAAGAGCCTTCTCCAAAGTCTAGAGGCAGACGGGAGACTTTTTTTTTTTTTTTTTTTTGCATTGCTCTTGCACCAGCAGAAAAGATCACTTGGTTAACAGGGTCCAAAGCCTGAATTAATCATGCACTGAAATATATCCCACTGAAGTATAACCACCGCTTCAACTCAACAAGGTCTATCACACAGCCCTGCAGCTTGAAAAAAAAAAAAAAGTCTGCTGATTTGCAAAAAAGGCCTTATATGACCTAATTTGATAATGCTGAGTTCAAAAAAATTCAACAAAAACTTTCCATAATATAAAGGGTTTTTTTTTTCTTTTTTTTCCCCACAAAATAAGAATGACTATTTTTCAAATTATATCAGCTTTAATACACTTATCAAAATTACAAAAGCAGTCATATGTCAAAAGTTTTGATAACACATCGTTCATATGTTCAAATCACTATATATATATATATATATACAGAAGTGCAGCCATGGCCAAAAGTATAGAGTGGTGCAAAACCGGGAATATTAATTCGCTGCTGGTTCCCTCAAGAATTTCCTATGGGTTTTTCAATTTATGTGTAAAATAAAGCCTGTGGTGAACATAACTTGACGATACTTTATTGTTTTATTCTACAATGTAAATTGCACACACCCATATGGAAAACTCTAATTTTGAAACAGTTATGTTTATTTTTGAAAACTTTTGTTTCTAATAAGTAACTAGATAAGACATTTTGGGGTGTGAGTGTGTGCAGTTCATATTGTAGCACAAAATGGCAAAGTATGGTCAAGTTATGTTTATCACAGGTTTCTGTTTCTTGATTGTTGTGCAGAGTGATCAATGAAACAGCCAATTAGCACCTACCTCTAGCATTGCTGATGTTGTCACTAGTACTGCTCTTCTTCTACTTCACTTTCCTTTTTTTTTTTTTAAGCTTCACTATTGCCACCTAGTGATAAGGCATACAGATCATATTACATACAGTAGATCAATAAAGTAGATTTTAAGTTTTTTAAATGATAAAACTCTACAGTAAATGTTAAATGGTTAGTTCACCCAAAAATGAAAATTCTGTCATTAATTACTCAGCCTCGTGTTGTTCCAAACCCGTGACACTTTTGTTCATCTACAGAACACAAATTAAGATATTTTAATGAAATCTGAGAGATTTCTCATAAAAATAATCCATATGAATTGAGTTTAGTCCGAATTTTCTGAAGAGACTTGGTCGCTTTATATGATGAACAGATTTAATTTAGGCTTTAGGCTCAAATATGCTGCAAAACACATGAGAATAAACCTCATTGATTCTCTCACGTCAAGCGAACATACTTGAGCTTCCATTTACCACAACTGATGTGTGAGTTGATGAATGTTTATATGTGAATAAAAAACCTAAATTCAGTCTGTTCATCATATGAAGCGATGGTGTCTCTTCAGAAAATTTGGAATACACCACTCAATTCATATGGATTAGTTTTACGATCTCTTTATGAACTTTTAGAAGTGTCAAATTGGTAGTTGTATATGTCACTGGAGGGATCTCTCAGATTTAAAAAAAAAAAAAAAAAAAATCTTCATTTGTGTTCTGAAGATGTTTTGGACTTTTGGGTGAACTAACCCTTTAATTTTATTGATTGTTGGGTTAGGGTACGGTTTAGAGCTGGGGGTAGATTTTTAGCTTTAATTACCATAGGTCTGTATTTGACTGTATAGTTTCTTTTATGTTTTATTAATAGCTGTTATTTCATACTTAATAAGATTCGAAAGCAATATAAGTTAGCCTTACAAAAATTTCATTCACAAAACATAAAATAAATGCACTTGAAAAGATCGTTTCAGTCAATGACATCCACGCTTCTTTGCGGGAGGTGTAACTTGTAGTAGTAGGCGGAACTTGCAGGGGTGTGGTTTGTAGTAGTGTTGTACTTAAGACCGGTCTTGGTCTTGAGACTGGTCTTAAGTCCATTTTTTGAAGGTCTTGGTCTCGTCTTGGTCTCAGACTAAAGGGACTCTGGATTTTATTTCAAGACCGGTCAAGACCACAACTGCGAGGATATCACTAAATTGCCATTGCATTGTCTGATTTCTTTGTTAACATCATTAATTTGATTGGATGTAAAACTTCCTGCTTCAAATGCAATCAATAACTTATTTCTAATTTCATTTATTTTGTTACTATTGTGCCGGGTCAGAATTCAAAAAGGGATTTTGTCAAAAATGTCACCAAAATTAATACAAATGCCCACAAAATTCAAGATATGATTGCAAAAAAGTACTTGTATAAGATCTTGATTTTATATTATAACATATGATATAATTAGCAACTAAGCAATATCACAAGAAAGTTTTCACAAATATGAGCACAATTGCAAATGTGATATTGATTTTTTTACCAATGTTCAATAAACAAAATTTTATTTTTAAAACATTCATCTCAACATTATTTATTCATTTGTAATTGTACCAATTCAGAAGCAACTTCTGTTCCACATCTGCAGTGTAAAGATGAATTTTGTTTGATTTCAATTGATTGGTAACAGCTCTATATAGTGTCTTATTACTTGCCTTTGTCTTGGTCTTATCTTGGTCTTAACCCCCCAAACTCTTGGTCTTGTCTTGGTCTCGACACACACTGGTCTTAGTCTTGACTTGGTCTCGGTTTAGGTGGTCTTGACTACAACACTAGTTTGTAGTACTGCAGGATGCAAAATGACCAGCTAATATAATCTCACTAATTTTATCATCAGCACATGGGAAAGTGTGAATAAATACTAGTCAGGTAAAATCACTCTATCATTCTGATTGGATTATAAGAGCAGATTGATTGCTATAAAAGGAGGGGGAAAGTGCTTCCAATCATTGTTTTCTGGTGTAAGCAATGGTTCCCTCCAAAGAAAGACATGCACCCATCATCACTTTACATCAAAATGGCCTCACATGCAAGGAAATTGCATGTGACAATTTGTAAAACAATTGATTGAATCATCAAGAACTTCAAGGAGAGAAATTCAACTGCAGTGAAGAAAGCTTCAGGACATTCTAGATTGTCCAGCAAGTGCCAGGAATGTCTCCTCCTGAGGAGAATCATTTCTCCATCAGTGCAGAGCTTGCTCAATATTGGCAGCATGTGGGTGTGAGTGCATCTGCACGCACAGTGAGGCCAAGACTTTTGGACAACGGCCTGGTGTCAAGAAGGGCAGCGAAGAAACCACTTCTCTCCAAGAAAAAAAAAAAACATCAAGAAGAGACTGAAATTCTGCAGGAAGTTCAAGGATTGGACAGCAAAAGACTGGTATTAAGTTATTTTCTCTGATGAAGCCATCTTCCGACTGCTTGGGACAAAATCGATTGTCCAGAGAAGAAAAGGTGAACACTATCAGGAGTCCTGTGGCATGCCAAAAGTGAAGCATCCTGAGACCATCCATGTGTGGGGTTGCTTTTCATCCAAGGGAGTGGGCTCTCTCACAATTCTGCCCAAAAACACTGCCACGAATAAAGAATGGTATCAAAATCTCCTTTAAAAGAAACTTCTCCCAACAACACATGAGCAATTTGGTGATGATCCGTACATTCTCCAGCATGATGGAGCACCGTGTCACAAAGCAAGAGTGATAATGAGGTGACTCGGAGATCCTTACATTAAACTTTTTACATTATACTGTGGCCAGGCAACTCCCTGGATCTTAATCCCATAGAGAACTTGTGGTCAATACTCAAAAGGCGAGTAGGAGCACTAATAAGGCAAGAATGGATCCCAATCAGTCCATAATCTGATATCAAACATGCTAGAGCGCATTGCAGAGGTCATGAAGAAGAAGGGTCAAAATATTGACTCTTTGCATAAATTGAATGTGTTTGCCCATATTTGCATTTTTGTTCTGTCACTGGCCATAATTCTAACACTTGAAATCAGGATTAGGCATAAAATAATGTCACATTTGAAAAACGTCTGAGAATTGAACAAAGATAATAAGATATAGATAAGAATATATAGATAGATATGAATCATGTCTTTTGTGGCATGTTTTTCTGGGGATAATGCAAGATTCTTCCCCTTACAAATGGTTGTCAAAAGCAAAAATGCTAAAGCAAAACACTAGTTTTGGAATCAGCACCCTAAAATTAGTAAGAAACAATACTGGATTTTATTCAGCATTGATGATGCAGGGTGGTGTATATGTGTGACTTCATAAAAGAAGAAGAACATTGCGTTTCTACTACCATTTAGAGAACATTTAGGTGCATATGATCATGATGTACTAAAAGCAGGGTCACAGAAAACAGGGGACAATGTGATTCTTTAAATGTAATTTTATTTTTTGGAGCTCACAAACAGAGAAAACCCAAAGCTGCAGACTTATTGGATGAAGATATAGCATTGCCAGAGGCTGGATCAGGTTGGGAAGCAGCTATAGGTTCCACGAGACCCAAGACTAAGCCTGGTTATTGCTTACTTAGATGGAAACAAAAACTGAACCCCCGAAGGCTCTACAACACCCAAAGCTTAGGAGAAAAATTGCTATAGAAACTGAATTTGGTACCATGGGATACACTAAACTGTTTTTGTGTTACTCCAGGATCAGAGCAGACTCAGTGATCCTGGATTTCCACAGATGCAGAAGTGTCCTCAGATGCGTGATGGGAGTGGAGATTCAGCTGTCCAGGAAGGCTGCAGCTGAATTGATGAGCAGAGCCAGTGAAGAGCACCTGCTGTTGCTGTCCGAGGTGCAGAATGAACGACAGTAGGGTTTAATGGGTGCCTCTCAATTCTCACAGCTCTCATGGCTCAAACAGCCACAAGCAAAAGCATCAGCTGTGTTACCTCATGTCACGACCAACAGTCAAGCATAAATAAATGAACATTCTGTAGAAGACATTCGGAAGAATCATTCCTGAGCTTTAATCACGATAAAACATGTTTATGACCGCTTCACCCAACGTTTCTGTGTATCACTACACAACACCCTTAACAACCACTCTTAGCAACGTAAACTGTTTGCTCTCAGTTGTCCATTGAAGCTTATTGTATTATGTAGAACTAGAAAAGTATTGTGAGAAAGAGATCGATTGAGCGAGTTTATTTCCTGCAAACAGATTTGGTATTTTCCTTCAGGTTAGTCCTATGTTCATAATAAAAATTCTGTTTAAATGTCCGATGTATTATCCTGTCCTTTTAACAGTTAAGGGGTTTTCCCGTGACTGACAGTGCTAGTCAAAGCATTTGTCAGTTGCGTCTTGTTCCGTGTTCACAACAATTCAGTCTTTTCAGTATAAAAGTCTTCGCTACTCACTGACACACTCATAAAGACAGTCTTTGCTGCCATCTAATGGCATGATAATGTAACTTCTGTAGCTGTTCACAGTCAAGGACTATTTTTTTCCGGCAGATATAAGGCTTTTAGAAAATGTTTATTTCATGAAAGTTGCATTGATACATATTTTTGGCTTTAATATTTGTATTGTGTGGTAACCGTTTTATAAAAGCAATAAGGTACTCGAGGCTAGTGCTGTATCATGAATAAGTCACGGCTGAAGGGGTTGCAGGCACTCTGCTTCGCGTGACTTATTCACAATACAGCACAGCCTCTCGTACCTTATTGCTTACATATTAAGATCATATTATACATATAGATAATGGAAATATTTGACTATAATTTCACTATTTAATTTCATTTTTGTGCTACTTTTTAAATGTCTTACATGTAGATTTTGTTTTACCCATGGCTCAAACTCAGACTTTTAATTTTAAGAGACGAAAATCCATCATAAAAATATTAATTGTTACATTTTAAAACTATAATGATCTACATGTTTTATGTGTAGTTTAAAATTATTTATTTAAAATGTAAATATAAATGTAAATATACACAAATATAAGTATACACATAATTTATAATTTTGTAAAATTTGTAAAATAAGTCTCTTATGCTAAAAACAGTAATATTGTGAAGTATTATTACAATTTAAAATAACTGTTTATATTTTAATATATTTTAAATTGTAATTTAGTCCTGTGATGCAAAGCTGAATTTTTAGCATCATTACTCCAGTCTTCAGTGTCACATGATCCTTCAGAAATGGTAACACTTTAGTATAGGGAACTATTCACTATTAACTATGACTTTTCCCTTAATAAAATCCTAATTTACTGCTTATTAATAGTTAGTAAGTTAGTTGTTAATTTTACATATTGGGTAGGATTAAGAATGTAGAATAAGGTCATGCAGAATAAGGCATTAATATGTGCTTAATAATTACTAATAAACAGCCAATATTCTAGTAATATGCATGCTAATAAGCAACTAGTTAAAAGACCCTAAAATAAACTGTTTCCTCAGAAATCATTCTAATATGCTGATTTGTTGCTCAAGAAACATTTCTTATTATTATCAATGTTGAAAATAGTTTAATAGTTTTTTTGGAAACCATGGTACTTTTTTTCAGAAATCTTTTATGAATAGATAGTTAAAAAAAAAAAAAAAAAAAAAAAACAGCATTCATTTGAAATACATAATTTTGTAACAATATAAAAGCCATTAGTCACTTGATCAGGTTAATGTGTCCTTGCTGAATAAAAGTAAACAAATAAAGGTAGATGTTTAAAAAAAAAATAATAATAATAATAATAAAAAGCCCATTCAGCGTTTATTTACAACATCTCATTAATTTTAGTTTCAGTATTTGGAGATTAGAACATCTTTAATGTAAGATGTGCGACTCTATAAAATATTTGGTTATGGGTCTGAACATTATGTAGACATATTATGCAATATATACTGTACTTTCTCTTGTCTTTAATTGGAGTCCTTGAGAAGACAAAGGAAAGGAAGATGAAAAAACATCTAGTGTGAACAGTCGGTTGTGTAACAGCAGAGCCGATGATGCGCAGGCCTATAAATACAGACTGGCAGCAGCAGTGCATCGTGGGCCAGTGTTTCCCCTCAGCCCACACGCCTTTGTTTATTCCCAACCGCTTGGCTTGTTATGCCTCTGCACTTCTTTGACATTGGCAGAGAAATTAGGAAACACAATGTACAGCACCGACTCCCTCACAGACTTTGACCGATGCCTCACTCACTGTTTGTATGACTCCCTTCATATGGGAAAACAAGCGATCAATTTGCAATACATCGGCCGTTTCATTGGTAGATACAGTGACGATGCTTTCCAGTATAGTGAACCACTGAATAACAAGTGTTTTCTTTCTGCAAGATGATGCAATGATTAATGTAGCTGCCCTGTCCTGTAAATAATTTCACCTGGTAGCCTAGAGCTAGTGCAACCCGCAACAGCTCTGCTGTCATTTGTGCTTAATATGAATTCAGCACAGCTCAGTTGTCGACCAATCCAATTCACTCTCAGCTATCTAGTTAAGGTATCGCCTGGAGTAGTTGAAGGAGAAGATGCAAATGATAAACACATATAATGTGAAGATAAGGCAAAAGAGACAGGCAGAGTTGGGGCTTATCTAAATTGTTAGATAATGCATTCGAATGAGTTGCATGTACCTAGCCTTTCCGGCGAATTCTGCCATGCATTTTCTAAGCTTCTAATGAAACAATATATCACCTTCTCTACCCACGTTCCTCAGCCTGGGTGCAGGCTTGCTAACACTTCAGCTTTCATCTTCTAGACGTGGGAGATATTATTCATAAAGTGTAAAAATCAACTCTTCAACTATTTACTGCAAGCCCACCAAGCGGAGAGCAAAAAAACGGAAGCCCCAGGGAGACTGTCACTAAGACCAGCCATATCACAACCATGTCAGAAAATATAGCTGGTTACTAACAAACTAAGAGATTTGGAGTTCATACAAATAAAAATGCTGTCATCGTTTACTTACCCTCCTGGTGTTTCAAACCCGTATGAGTTCTGTTGAACACAAAAGGTATTACACCGATGAGCCAAAACTTTATGACCACCTGCCTAATATGCTGTTGGTTCTCCGTGTGCTTCCAAAACAGCACCGACTTGCCTAGGCATGGACTCGATAAGACCTCTGAAGGTGTCCTGTGGTATCTGGCACCAAGATGTTAGCATCAGATCCTTCAAGTGCTGTTAGTTGCGAGGTAGAGCCGCAGTGGACCAAACTTGTTGGTCTCAAATCTCACAGATGCTCAACTGGATTAATGACTGGGGAATTTGGAAGCCAGGGCAACGTCTTGAACTATTGATCATGTTCCTCAAACCATTCCTGAACAATGTGTGCAGTGTGCATTATCCTGCTGAAAGAGGCCACTTCCAACAGGGAACATCATTGTCATGAAGGCATGTACCTGGTCTGCAACTATATTAAGGTAGGTGGCATGTGTCAAATTTACGTCCACATGAATGACCAGACCCAAGGTTTCCCAGCAGATCATTGCTCAGAGCATCACACTCCTTCCACCGGCTTGTAGTCGTCCCACAGTGCATCCTGCTGCCATCACTTCCCCAGGTAAATAGTGCACACGTACACGGCCGTCCATGTGATGTAAAAGAAAACAGGACTCATCAGACCAGCAACCTTCTTCCACCGCTCCAAGGTCCAGTTCCGAAGCTCGCATACCCATTGTAGACGCTTTCAACGGTGGACAGGGGTCATCGACCACTCTGATTGGTCTGTGGCTACTCAATCCCATATGCAGCAGAGTGCGGTGCACCTTATGTTGTGACACAATCCTCCCCTAACCATTATTAAAATGTTGTGTGACTTGGCTCAGACCAAACAAGAGGCATTAGCTTGGAAATTGGAGTTCGCTGGTCATGCTATATGTTTTTGATTTGCTAAAAAGAACTGTACTGCATTTCCCAAAGGCATTGTAAGCTTAAGTAGATTGTTGAAACCGTTAGCACCAATGGTCTCTACGATCTATTTGCACTTACAATGCTTTTGGGAAATAGTCATTCATCAGCTTGGAATTAAAATTTGACGCTCTGATTGTGATTCACTAGATACACTATTCACTAATAGTGTGGCGATGCATAAAGTCTTGCCTTTCACACCAAGCAGCTTTCTGTTGGCCAATGTGGCAAATTCGCAGAACCAACTTGAACACAGGCAAAATCTGCATCTGAACATTTTTGCCCTCACACGAAACTCCTGATCGCATAGGTTCCTACTGAAATTACTGTGTTTTTGCACCAATTTAATTCAGGGAACACTTTTAGTTTGGAGTTCAGTGCTTATCGGTGGAAACAAAGCATGATAATTTGGTATTTTTATTTGCATTTTTTAAATAGAAACTAAATGATCCTGCCTTCCCTTCTCTACAGCTAAAATTCTCCTCTTGTGTTGCACAAAATCACACAGGTTTGAAATGACAAATTAATGATGACAGCATTTTCATTTTTATGTGAACTATTCCTTTAAGCACTGCAAGTTTAGATTTTTCCTCTGTCTACTGACATTTCAAGGATGCAAGGCAGAGCTGATGTATTTAAGTAGCAAATCATCTGGAAGCTCATGGGGAAACTGTTTGATTTGAATTCTGTACGACTGTATGATGACTGTGATGCAAGCACATAGGTAAAGGTGGCCCAGGAGATGTTTACACTAGCTGAATGTTCCTTTCATTAACAGCACAGCAATGTTTATTTATACTTTCGCCATTTCTGCTATGCCCAACGGGCTGCTGGAGTGTCCTGTGATGATGAGCTAGTGTAATCACCGAGCCCAGCTTGTGATTTATAGCTTACAGCGCAGAACCTAAAAACAGATGCTCTTTAAAGCACTTGATTTCTACAAGTTTACAAGCCCTGTAAAGCACTGCAGTAAGTGAAGGTCTGGCATTACCAGGGGCTTCAGTAGAATTGTGTATTTACGCAGGACCACTGAACTGTAATTGGAAAAGACTTCAGGAAACTCACAGGTAGGCCATTTATCACACATTCACTAGGGTTTTTAAACCCCAGCTGGCCTTTAATCTTATAAATAGCATAATCATCTTGAGATTGTGTTTTTAATGATAATCTTAAGAAATGTTTTTGTATGCAACCAATAAAGAAAGTTCATCAAAGTACTAAAAAGACCATTTTTTGGTGAATTTTGACCCCTTTCTTTGAATGTTATCTCTTTCTTGAGCGAGAACAGAGTAAATGAATTATTCTATGTGATCAGCTGATTGTGAATTATGTGCCATAATAATGAAGTTTCACTAAACATTAAAAGTATAATGAGTTTACAGAAATAGAGCAGTGTACCTAGGTGTTTTATGGCTGTGCTGATGTGAAGTGAAATGCTGTGACACAAATCACCTCAGGTAGCATTGAGCGCTTATTTGCATGTCATGGTAAAATTACATATCTCTAAATAGACCTCATGGAGTATAATTAAAAGGTTAGACCTTTTCAGCACTTTCCAACATCCTACATCCTTTCCCCTCTTTTGTTTACCTAATCTGTATGATGAATGAAGACAACCCATCAGATATCTGTAATCTGTAAAAAAAAAAAAAAAAAAAAAGTACTGTGGAGGTACCATAGTACAGTAATGGTATGATAATGTACTTTGATATACCACAGTATTGAATGATGTAGTACTTTTGTGTAAAATAAGAAATAATTCACTATCCCCTTGTGAAAGAGAAGTGCACTTATTGAACGTGTACTTAGTGTACTTCAAATCTTATATATTTACACAAAAAAAAAAAAAAAAAAAAAAAAAAAACTGTACTTGGCAGCTTAAATAAGTATTTTGAACCATTTTTAATTCAGAACCATATTTCAATGATGACAACTCTCTGAATTATCTAGTGAATTATTTAACCAGCATTTATTGTCACTGGGCATGTTGTCACGAAAGAAGGATACAACACAGGTAATTTCCAAAACAACAGGTTTTAATTGCAGGTTCAGGCAGACAAGCGATGTTAGCAGGTACAGTAAGCAACCGAGAAATGGGTAATTGCAATAGTACTGGCAGTGAATAACAGTTCTTATCTGTTGCAGATGCTGAGGATTGGAGATGGTTGAACTGGATGACTGAAGCAGGTGGCAGATGACTGAAGATTGAAGAAGGGTGAAGAGGATCGCTCAGGTAAGTGTCTCTCAGCTAAGTAGTCAGGTAAGTGGTTCAGGTAGAATGACGAGACTAGAAAATGATGAACTGAAGTGTGCTGGCTTAAGTAGTGTGTGGTTGATGATTAGAACTCTGGTGATTGGGAACAAGTGGGCGGAATGTAGAGGTCTGGTGCTGAGGGTGTTGTTGACTCTGTGACAGTACCCCACCCCTCCATGGGCAGCTCCTGATGACCACGGCGGACGACGACGGGGGCAGCCTCTGCCTCTTGGTGCTATACTATTGGGATGATTGCTGTGGAAGGCGAGTAACAGTGATGTCATCACGGGCAACCCAAGATCTTTTTCTTCTAGGCTGAACCCCTCCCAGTTAACAAAGTATTCTAGAAGGCCACCCCATCGTTGGGAGTCCAGCATGGTGTTGACTCTGTAGATGTTCTCCTTCGCAGGATCCACTGGAGGAGGCACGTCATCAACACAAGACCCTGGGGAAGAAGGAACCAGAGGATTAGTGAAGGGTTTGAGTAATGATACATGAAATTAAGGTGAAATACGGTAATGAGGAGGAAGGTTTAACTGATATGCGAAATCATTTATCTGCCTCTGGATGGTGAAGGGACCGACATAGCGGGGATGGATGTCCCTGGTTGAGAGCCAGACCTTCTGCCCTGCATGGTATTGGGGTGTTGCAGATCTTCTAGCGTCGGCCTGGCTCTTGTGTCTCCGAACTGCCATCTGCAGATGGATGTGAGCTGAGTCCCAGAACCTCTCGCTCTCCTGAAACCAGTGGTGGACAGCTGGAACGTTGGAAGGCTTACCTGACCAGGGAAACAGGGGCGGTTGGTAACCGAGTATGCACTGGAAAGGTGTTAGTCCTGTGGTGGCAGAGAGTTCTGTGCATACTCGGTCCAAGGGAGGAAATGGCTCCAGCTGTCTTGACGATCATGACAATATGACCAGAGGTATCTCCCGATCTCTTGTATCTTCCGCACAGTCTCGCTGTTGGACTGCAGATGATATCCAAATGATAAGCTTACTGTGACTCTGAGCAGTTGGAAGAAGGCGTGCCATACTCTGGAGATAAAGATGGATAAAAAAATGGAATAGTGCATCAGCTTTCTGGTTCTTGTTACCAGGGTGGTAAGTCACGGTGAAGTTAAATCTGGTGAAGAAGAGACCAGCGAGCTTGATGGGTGTTCAGTCTTTTGACTTCATGGAGGTATTCAAGATTGCAAAGCCAGTTTGATTGGCAACAGTTTATGGTTGCCTATGTCGTAGTTGCGCTCCACCGGGGACAGATTCTTAGAATAGAAGGCACATGGATGGAGTTTGGGAGGCTCACCCTGCCACTGAGATAGCACAGCTCCTACCCTGGCGATGGATGCATCGACCTCGATGACAAAGGGGAGTTCAGGATTGGGATGTGCTAGGTTAGGAGCTGTACAGAAGGCTTTCTTAAGCTGGTTGAAGGCGGTGGTAGCTTCCAACTCTCAACTGCCTCTACCTTCCTTTGGTCCATTTGGATGCTGTGTTGGTCGATGACATAACCGAGCAATTGAACAGTGTCACGGTGGAACTCGCACTTCTTGAGCTTCAGGTACAGGAGGAATATGTTAACCCCCTGTAGCAGATCTCTGTGGGTGGTGCTGGGGAGGAGGAAGGGCAAACAGATGTCTTCATAATTGTGCAGCAGGGCAATTGCAGGCTAGGGAACTAATATTTATGGGTACATAGATTAGGAAGTATGTCTAGTTGGCTAATGCCACAGTGTTAGAGGAACCAATCAGAGCTCTGTTAGAGTTTCATGACTGAACTATGTATTTTTTTGTATTTTTCATCACAAAATCTCCCATGAATGCACTAAGGAGAGCTAGAGAAGTCAGGATTTCACTGAATAATGACTTTTGATCTGTTTCTCACACAGACCTATCAGATGACTTGAAATACAGTGCACAAGACATGTGGACCACTTTTATGACACTTCAGCATCTGTTTTGAAGCATAAAGGTGAAGTGTTCCTTTAAAAATGTGTTCAAGATCCAAAAAGGAATAAGAAAACCTGATATATTACTCTAATATAGTTCTGGAAAATGACAGACTAGTTGTGTGGGATCTGGCCTTTTGGAGATGCAGATTTAATTATATGCTTCTATGAATTTCCATATACCATCTTCCATCAAAAACCTTTTCCCTTTTTACACACTAATTCACTGGAGGTCTTATTTACTTAGCTTTATTTATTCCCCCTTGCTAAGAAACACTTTGCCCATCCACAAGGAAACACATATGTGTGTTACTCGCAGAAAATACACACACAGTCAGTTTAACACTTGTACATCATGACAAACAAACTAGTGTAACTTCTACTACCTGCAACCTGTTCACTTCTCGCTCCAGTACATGTTAAGCAATATGACTGTAAGTTCAGTGCGCAAATGGCCTTGATGAACATGGCAAACAGAGCTGAGATCTGCCCTGTAGTTCGTTTTAATGGGATTATGAGTGTGTTTCTGTCACCATAAACAGTCTCTATCATCCAGAGCTGAACTGCAACCCAAATCCTCTTATTTTACAAAGACTATTCCAGAGAACACCAGTTCTGCTGATTTGGTGATTAAGCTTCTCGTTTTAATCCCATGGTACAAATGAGTACACATCACAATACAATGAGTAAAAAATAGAAAACGTGCACTTTGAATCATTTCAAAGGTAAAGATTCTCAAAAAACAAACAAACAAACAAAAACAGTGTTGACTGCATTATCAAATGAGGCAAGAGAAAAGAACAGCAGCACTGTGTGCTCTGGTTTTTGGAAAAGGATACATTTATTATGTAGATGATCATAATCACGTTATGTTATATTTTCCTTTACAATGTTTCACCAAACAAGTGTTTTGGGCTGATTAGAAACAACACAAAGATACAGTAAGTGTACTTCTTTAAATCATATTAAAAGAGTATTAAAACAATTATTTAAAATGTTAAGTGTTGTGTTTTGTGACAAGAAACAGTCATCAAAGTGTCCTTTCTTTAACAGCAAGTTTCCATACTATATATGGGGGAAAACTGTAATAGATCCAACTAGTATTTACATCAGCTTGTGAAAAAGCCACTTGTGATTCATGTTTCTCTTCACCATCAGTGTTATTATGGTGGATGTCAGTATATGTAAAAAGTACAAAACAGATTTTAGTGGCCTTGCTAATTCAGTGGACAAATTGTGTGGACTACAGTTTTATGGCGCTTTGGGGTCCCATTTAGAAGTTTAAAAGATTCAGTCTTTATTGTAACTGCTTGGAACAAGCTTGAAAATGTTCTCTTTTGGGTAATCTATTCCTTTAACTATATGGAACAAAAAACACTGTGACCTTTTCAACATTTTGAGGTCATCTATTGTTTTTAGGTATGCTGTAATCCATAATTCCCCCCAAAAAATAAAAAACATGAACATGAAACACCAGGGATTGCCACTCCCTAAAAATCCATTTCCTATTATCTTACTCACAACAGTTGTGGCGTGACGATCACTTCAAATCCCATTTTGGTCCGACAGCTTCAGCCAGCTCGATCTACTGTTTCACCCAGGCACGGTGAGAATTGAGCACTTCAGTAATCACAACTGCCAAAAAAAAAAAAAAAAAAGACAAGAAAAGAAAAGAAAGAAAATTATATATAATTTCTTTCCCCAGAATGTTAGAACAGCAAAGAGTATTCAATGGATAATACTATAACAAAAGTTAAAGTAACAAAAATTCAACTCAAGATTATTTGTGCATTAGTTAAGCATGAATTAATGCATATTAGTGATATACCATATTGTAAAGTGTTACCAGCAATTGTTATGGTTCTTAATGTGTGTAACAGGTGAAACTGTTCACGGAGAACCATAAGATTTTTTTTTTAAATTCTCATTCAATATGGAAAAAAATGCTTTTATATAAAAGTAATGATACTGTTTTATTTGATCAAAGTAATTACAAAAAATCTTAACAATAAAAAAATGCAGCCTAAAGAATATGAACATTGTATTTTGTAAAAGTACAAAATAAGTATTTTTTTTCCGTTATAAATTATATATATACAGTGCTCAGCGTAAATGAGTACACCCCCTTTGAAAAGTAACATTTTAAACAATATCTCAATGAACACAAAAACAATTTCCAAAATGCTGACAAGACTAAGTTTTATATAACATCTGTTTAACTTATAACATGAAAGTAGGGTTAATAATATAACTTAGAGAACTAAATTTTTCAGTTGTACTCAAATTAGGGTGATGCAAAAATGAGTACACCCCACTGAAAGTCTCTGGAGCGAAGCTAAATTTTAGACTACAAATGTCTAATTTAACAAGAATTCAACCACAGGTGAGTCTAATTATTCATTGCACAGGTGTCCAGCAGACTATAAAAGGGTGTTAAAACCTCTTCCCATTTTATGCTGTCAGCAATGGCACCACATGGAAGAGAAATGTCACAAGACCTGAGAAAGAAAATAATTTCTTTACACCAGAAAGGTGAAGGCTACAAGAAGATCAGCAAAGCTTTACTTATCAGTCAGAATACTGTAGCAAAATTGGTACAAAAATGTAAAAAAGAAGGAACTGCAACCATCTCACAGGTCGTCCACGGAAGTTAACACCTCGACAGGCTGCAAGAAATTGGCATGCAAGTTCACGCCAGTCATCTAAAGAAGTAGAAAGCCAAACTGGGGTGACTATTTCCCGTGACAATACGTACACTGCAGAGGAATGGCATGCATGGGTGCCGTCCACAAAAGAAGTTTCTCCTAAAGCCCAGGCACAAAAAAGCCCTCCTAGAGTTTGCCAGGGCCCATGCTGACAAAGAAGAACAGGGTGAAAGTGATTCAGTGGCTCCTGATCTGAACCCAATCGAACACCTATGGGGAATTCTGAAGAGACAAGTTGAGCATCACTCTCTATCCAGCATCCAGTCTCTAAAAGAGGTCATTCTTGAAGAATGGAAAAAGATAGATGTTGCAAAATGTCACCAACTTGTTCATTCCATGTCTAGAAGACTTGGTGCTGTAAAATCATGGAGGCCATACAAACTTCTAGATGTAGTAGTTTTTGTTGTGGGATGTAATCATTTTTGAATCACCCTAATTTGAGTAAAACTGAAAAATGTGTAATCTAAGTTATATTATTAACCTTACTTTCATGTTGTAAGTTAAACAGATGTTATATTAAACTTATTCTTGTCAACATTTTGGAAATTGTTTTTACGTTCTGTTATTGTGAACTGTTGAGAAATGTTACTTTTCAAAGGGGGTGTACTCATTTACGCTGAGCACTGTGTATGTATATATATATATATATATATTTAATATTCTACAGTTAACAGATGTTGGAAGGCAAAGATTGCTAAGCACAAAAGTTTATTGCAATTAGCTCTCGCTAATCAACTTTATAAATTTAATGACACTTGAAATCATCTCACTATGCGAGATGTTTGAGAGTGATGCTCTCTTGAGCAAGAGTCCTATAATCTGACATCAATTAGCTATTTCAGTTTAATTAACCATCACAACACAGGAAAAGGTGCAGCCACATGTCCAAAAATGAGCAAACTATAAATCACGCTTTTAAAGAGACACTCACCTCATCTGCCTGTCTGGGTTTCACTTCTAAACAGTTTTTATTTTCTTCCAGAACAGGCTGAGTTGTGGCCTGATGCAAGACAGTGATTAACCTTGCAGGTCTTTAAAAGTAACACAGCGTAAAGAATTTACAAAGTCTGGCCCATTAAGTGTGCTGGGTTTAGAAGTTTTTAAATTACCCTTCCATTCTTCTATTGGACTCCAGAGTGTAAGATCTGTAAATCTGTAATGGTAGATGAACTGGAACCAAGACAATGCATCCAGGTCCCTGCTGTGTATCCAATGCAACCTTTTTGACATTGGGAAATTCACTCGTCCCTAAATGAGAGACTGCTGGAGTCTCTCAAGACTTTGAAAAATAGTCTGGCTTTATGGCAAGGTCACTCTGAAAGAGGCAGACATTGCTCACAGTGACAGCACAGAATGGAGACAGCACTAAAACACAGTCATTTCACTAAAATCTGCCATTACAAACCTCTCATTTCACAATTGATGGCTGTAGATAAATAGGCTACTGAATGTGGAGATAAATTACTGTTACAACCAAATATCTTCATGTTTAATACAGCAGTAATTCTCAGCTCATTGGTATCACCCAAAAATGGGTTGCAGGTCTGTTCTGAAGGGGAAAAAAAAAAAAAAAAAAACATTTATAAATGTTAATAAGAAAAAAAATGCAATAAAGGTAAAATGGTAAAATGTAAATATAATACAGACTTAAATCTAAATGTTTCGTTTGATTTCAAATAAAATGACTACTACTACTACTACTACTACTATTACTACTACTACTACTACTACTAATAATAATAAAAGTATATAATTATAGAGAAAGTAACTACATTTTATTACTTTAAAATTAATTTTAAAAGTAAAATTCATGTTGCAACTCATTAAATGTTGCAAACTGACATTCATTTAGTGAAAATCATACATTTCTAACCTTTTTTATAAATATATAAAGGTTTAAGACACAACAATAATACTGTAATAATAATAATAATAATAATAATAATGAAATTTAAAAAAAAAATCAAAATGTGTTACAACACTTGTGGGTCTTCTTTAAACCATGTTTTTTTTTTTTTTTTTTATTGTAGCATTCAAATATGGATATATTATATAAAGGTTACATAGTGCAAAAAACAAAATAATGAAAATTAAAAAAAAAAAAAAAATAGTTTAATCAAAATGTGTTACAACACTTCCTAGTCTATTTTATGTCTAACTGATTGTGAATTTCCTTATTTTGTGTCCACAGGCCTGAAAATGAGTGACTGTGCAATTATTTGTAAAGGTCATTATTCTTTCCTGAAAGGTTTTGTAAATTAAATAAGACACTTTCATTAATTCTTGGCCAATGTGTTATCTGTGTTTCTGATAGTTTCTGTCATGTTTCCCTAATTTATGTCCACCAATCTGGCAAAATAATTAAACGTTGAGTTCTCCTAAGACTAATTAACGCTCAAAGAGGAAAGGTTCTTTTATTGTTAAAGTAAGTGCCCTCCTCAGCCTCCCGTAAGCGGGATGTTCTTTGGAGACTTTGGGTCAGAAATGAACCAGATGGGTGTTGAAATACTTTGTACATTGTTTTTGATAATTACGTCATTTTTCTGACTCTCTCTTAACACCTCTTACTTTCAATATAAACTTAATGTTGTAACAGCATAAGGTCATGTTTTCCATTTGACTGGTGTAATTACCCTAGTTAAATTGCTTTGACAATTGTTTTGAATCCGAGTTCATTTCCACCCTGCTCCCACTGCCCCACATGTATCTTTTCACATTATACGTTTGAGTCTGAATCACGGTTCATGTGCATCATCAGTATGGATACCGGCATGATTACTAGCAGTAACTGTTTATCACTAGAACTAGGTGATGACTCGGGAGAAGATGCCAGTTTCACTGCTAGACAAGACAGTGTAGGTTACTTTTGATATGAAACAAAGTCTCAAATTTTGTAATTTTCAAAGAAATTTAAACAATAAATACCATTTTGTGGCTCTTTAATGTGTCGTGACAGATCGCTGTAGTGCCTCAGTTCAAGCAGCTCGTGAACCGATCATCTCTTCCTACTAGTTAATTTATAGGATCAAATAAACATGAATGAACATCAGAAGGAATGTTGTTCCAACCGTGGAAAGACATCAGTACACACCATTTTTCAAGTTCAAGTCCAACGTTGTTAATCTACTAACTCCCCTGATTGCTTTGTCGTTATGATTAGTTAGATTGCCTGTCAATCAAACTCCTGGCGAGAAACGATCTTGTTAAATTGTCAATCGTGATCGTCACGGCGCAGCGCCCTCTAGTGGTATGGCGCCCTGGGCAATTGCCCAGTTTGCCCAGCGCTTCTGCCAGCCCTGCCCCTAACCCTACCCCTACCCATCACAGAAAACTTTCTGCATATTTGCATTTTCAAAAAACATTACTTAGTATGATTTATAAGCTGTTTTCCTCATGGGGTTTAAAAAATGTCCCCACAAGGACAAGGATTTTTGATACTGCCATCTTTGTCTGGATAATGTCCCCATAATGTAGGGTTTACCTAAATATATAATGTGTGTGTATATATCCAAGCTCACCAAGGCTGCATTTATTTGATCAAAAATATAATAGAAATAGTAATATTGTGAATTATTATTGCAATTTAAATGAAAAGTTCTTAATTTAAAATGTAATTTATTCCTGTGTTGGAAAATATGAATTTTTAGCAGCGATTACGGCCATTATTAATATGCTGATTTGGTGCTCAAAAACATTTCATATTATTATCATCAATGTTGCTTCTTAATACTTTTGTGGATTTTTTCAGGATGATTCAGGATAGAAATTTAATTTGAAATAGAAATTCACTTTGTATATCAAAGTGAATGTTTTTATTGTGACTTTTAATAAATTTAATGGATCCTTGCTGAATTAAATTATTCAATTATAAAAAATAAAATAAAAAATCGTACCAACCACAAGCCATATATACATACTTACATATTTATATATATTTTATTATTATTATTTTTTAACAATTTTAACTACAAAAAAAAAACAAATCAGGAAAAAAAACATGCCTTATTTCGCTCCGCTTTAATGTCTGTTTCAGTGCAAGATGTCTTTATAGACATAAGACATAACATAGGGCTACAGGGCAATTAGTGGCTGTGTTGGCCCATCCCTCCCCTCACACTAGTGCCACCATAACCAGCGTAGATCTCTCATCTCAGAGGCATCTTTCCATCCCCTCTCGGGCCAAACTGACAGGATTAACAGCGAGGCAGCAGACTGCTGTTATTAATTGCTCTCCCTGAGGAGAAGAACCTCTAAACATTCAGTAAGCAGTATATATATTTTCACACTCCATCAGCCTGTGCCATTCTGGGAGTTTTATGGTTTTAGAATGTGCCGCTTTGCCTTTGCCAAAATTTCTTCTCTTTCCCAGGGCACGTGCCATGTGGTTTCACAGCAATATTTTTGCACTAATGACATTCTGATGTCACTCTGCATTCGTAAGCCAGTGGTTAACAAAACTAGAAATGATCGCTATTTCTCCCAGTTCCTATTCCTTATTCATTTATTCACTCCATCCCCTTTAGACTATGATAAGGCTTAATTCACAGTCGCAGTAAAATGGAGCGTGGTCTCGTTTGCAGAACTCACTAACTTTCAGAACGCTCCAGCATATCAAAGAAGAACAAACACTGTCTATTCAGCTTCTGTCGAGCTGGTTTGAAACACGGCAAAGAGAGTAATAGCGTTTGCTATTCTTTCAACCCATTAATGGGTTTCCTGTCATAGCTTAGAGTGTCATAGTGAGAGAGAAAGAGAGAAACCGGCTCCATAATTACATCTGAAGTACCACATTTCAAGCTGTATTCAATTATGTGGCTGTCAGTGCTAAGTTCAAAACTGCCGGCTCCGAAACTGTTATTACCGTAACTACATTTACTCACATAATAAATGAGGTGAGAGGTGTACTTTTTAGATAGAATAATTTCTGACTGGCTGGAAATAGACGAGGGGCTCGTCCAAGGATTATGAATTTGGCAATGGATGCCTGAAACCGTTCGCATACTGGAAACTGGCGGCGTGACTCGAAAACTCGATTGTCCCATTAGAATCAATGAAACTACCCTTCTAAGTGTTGCAACGCTGCACAGCATTGTTGCTCATAATCGGAGCAGTCTAGCTTTGTCACAGTGCATATTTTCCATGTCAAATAATGGTTTTATTGGGTCGGAATTATCAGGAACACAATATTCCTGCATTTCCTGTTTATTCGCTGTTTATTTGTCAGCCCAGTCCATTTCCTGTAGGCTATATTCCAGTCCAGGTAATCCAGTATACACATATTACAGCTTTATTTAGCAAATATACTCAGTGAAAATCTGTTGCTGATACACATCTACTGATATGCAGGAGCAATTTTGCTTGGTGTATTAAAAGTTGTGTATGCTGGAGGTAGGTCTGAACTCAGAATTGCCCACATCAGAAGCATTATATATATATATATATATATATATATTATATATACACACACACACACACATGCTATATTATATATATATATATATATATATATATATACACAAAGCAGTAGCTTGTGATGCAGTGGAAAATACAAATGGGATTTTGCTGGCAATGTGGTGATAGAAATATTAAAGCACAACAATCCATTGTGTTACAGCTAGTGCTTTTCAGCACCTTGCGCTGATAAATGTTAATTTGCACAGACTTCACCTGCTGTTTTGCATGTCATTGTTAATTTACTCTATGCAACAGCCATCAAATCTTCTTGGAAATGTCTTCATTACGTATGTAAAACATATGTTTTACATCAGGATGGGACTGAGTGGGTTTTCAATCTCCCTTTGAGCTGCATAACTTTTCTTCTATTATCTGTATCAATTTTCTGCTTGAAAGAGCCCTCTTATCAGGCTAACATGCTCACTTGACTCTGGGTCTTATCCAAGGACCTATACTGACAGCTACTGTACACATTGTCACACACAGCAGAACTACCTTTGCATGATATGGGCTTAATGGCGGGTTGTTTTTTTTTTGTTGTTGTTGTTTTAGAAGTGGCGTTAGTATCACACTGGGGCTGGCCATGAGGATAGACTGTTGATGCACTTTTCAGTTCCAGCTTATGCATCCAAACTGCACCTTAAAGTCATCAAGACCAACAGTCCACTTATAATGTAATAATGTATTGCTATTTTGAGGCAACTGAAAATGACTGCGCCCTTGACCAACAAAAACCTGGTCTAAAGTCAATGGCGCAGTATTTATTTATTTATTTATTTATTTGTTATTGAAAGGGCACATTAGTAATATGTGCCTATAGGCGGGTGCACAACGCAGGTACACTCTGCTTGTTACACACATGTGCAGCAGATATTAAAAATAAAAGGATTACAATGTACAAGATTATTGTTGTGTACATAAAGTTAAAATTCCTACATGTCATAATGGATAGTCAGTGCATATATCAGAATTACCTATTTGCAGTAATGATGAATTAAATTGGCTAATTATTTGACCAATCGCGGCAATACACACGTATTTAAACTGACTTGTCAGGTTGAGGGTGTCTATATTCTGCCATATAAATAGCAATCCGCGCACCTGGCTTTTAAAGGGAATTGGAGATGAGATTCTGATTGGATTATTGCATGTTACACCCAAAACACACCCATGACTCATTAAGAGACTAGGTACAACCCTTTTGGACCATGAGCCGCCCTTTTTTGTCTTCGTTAAACTAGCAAAAGTGCCCAGTCTAAAATATAAACATTTATAATAGGCTTACCATAGTGAATTAAGGCCTTTGCACACTGAGTCCGAAATTTTTGTATGTATTTTTTTGTATTTGTGATCCTAAAAATTCGTCGTCACGCACAGAGACCATGCACACTGAGTCCGATGCGTATTAATGAATCTGTTGCGAAAAAAATAAAAATAAATAAAAGAAAAAAATAAATAAATTCACAAAACAATACAAAATGGAGTCTTCAAGCAGTGAGCATGATTTAGTTGTCCTCTCTCTTCTTAAAAAGAGAAAGAGGAAATATTGGGTCCATCCAATCCCGAGATTGCATAGAGAGAAAGGAGAGTTCCACCTCATCAAGGAGCTGCGTGATTATCACAAGCGTTTCAAAGTTAACTTCAGGATGTCAGTGGCTCAGTTTGATGCTTTGCTACTGGCACAATCTGTCTTTATATTCTGTTTGTCATACAGTGCTGCTGCTTTGTGCTGTAGACGATGTGGATCAACTTGTCAGATGGCATTCAGGATTTTGGCGTTCGCTTGTACGGTGGCTCTGAATTGTCAAAACGTCTCTCAAAATGCGTGCCACAGATGCGAAAAATGCAGAAAATCGAACCTGATCAGAATTTTTTTTATGACGGACGAAAGTTTCGGAGGCAGTGTGTAAACGTGATTGACACAACGTGAGGTCGTACTTATTTTTTAACATGCGAAAATTTCGGACGCGAATTTCGGTGCAAAGACCTTAAGACAAAAACACGTTTTGGAAGAAGGATTGATGATGTAGTCTGTTGACTCATTATTTAAATTTTGTTCATTTTGAACAACGAAAAAAAAGTTACATAGTGTACCTTTAAGTATTACTTAAGTGTCCAAATACTTTTTTGAAGCTACTTAATGTGGGTACCTACTAACATTTTAACTTTATATAATTTTCTATGTTTATCCATAATTACATCCCAGCTAACAGGAAACATTCTCAGAACTTAGGCTAACATTCTGGTAAGGTTCTCTCAAAGTTATGAACAGACGTTCTTTCAGTAAAGTTATTTGGTCTTTAATAATGTTCTCAAAATGTTAGCACAGAAAAAATGTTTTTATTACATTAAAATAAAATAAAAACTGGACGTTTTGAACATTCACAGAACATTCAGAAATAATATTTTCATAACTTAATGGGAACATTAGCTACACGTTTTTAGAATACATTGTTTTGTTAGCTGGGATATCAAATATCCTATTCAGATTTACATTTAGTAAGAAAGCAAATAGCAAGCTGGCTTTTAGCTGATGCTTTTATCCATTTGCTTTTACAGTATACTTATTACAGTGTAAGTCCCCATGGAGTAACCCGAGGTTAGGTACAAACACACATAATCTAAATTATCATTACAATTTGTTTTCATGTTATACACAGAACATGAGATGTGATAAAGAATACGTATCTAATTGCATCCTGTATCACATGCTGCCTAGAAGGGAAGTTAGCTTTGCATTCCAGGGTTAATGGATGTTGCGGTAATCTAATTAGTAATTTAGCTATTAAAGCTTTTATCTAAAGGTGCACTCAGTAATTTTGTTCTAATTAAAAATACACAAATAAAAAGAAAATGTTGTTTTGAGAAATATAATTACGATTTTGTGACTTCTTCTGGGTGACACCATTTTGAGATCACATGACCAGCCATGTTACACCCCATAGCGTTGGGTTTACCAGGACCACATATATACTTTAAAGATCTGAAGTACACATTCAATACAATTAAGCACAATTCTTTTTTCACAAGGGAAGCAAACCAAACAATATAACAAACACAACCAGGGGTGCCCAATCCTGTTCCCAGAGATTTGCCTTCCTGCAAAGTTTAGCTCCAACCCTGATCTAACACAACTGAACCAGGCAATTCATATCTCCAGGAGCACTTGATAATTACAGACAGGTGTGTTGGATCAGGGTTGGATCTGAACTCTGCAGGTTGGTCTCCAGGAACATGTTTGGCCTAAACAAACAACATAACAGAAGTTGAGTCAACAGAAATGTTCCAAGTGAAAGTATGGATCAGCAAATGTGCAATCCTCCTGGCAGATCAAACAGAATAAGTATGAGTGGAAAAATAAAATGTTTAAACAAGTACCTTGAGGTTTTGTAAAAACAAATCCCCTAAACGTAGCCTCAGTGAGTGCGTCTTTAAAGTACATCTATTTCAGGCACCATAACCCATGGAGTAACCTTAATGTGTCTTGGCTAAAAGCACAACTGTGATGTTTCCACAGCAAGATTTGAATTTACAACCTTTAGTCATAAGCCAAAAATTGCATCCATTATGCTTTACTACCCATTACACAGCAACTCACAATGTGAAATATGTTAAAATGACGTCATTGAATCCTCAGTGGTGTTATGTCTGAAAGCTGGACATAAAAAGGAAGCGCTTAGGACAGAAAACCTCTAATTTCCATGTTTCACATGTGTCCTGGAGTGCTACACATCACAGGCGGTAGGAATTATCTTCTGAATATGCTGCAAAAATGCTGTTTATATTACAAGGAGGCTTCACTCAGTCGGACCCGAAGTCCCTGTTGAGTTCATTTTATTGTTTGACCTCATTCTTGGATTCTGAACGCTAATAGACTGGTGAGCTTTTTATGAGTCGTGCACTTTTGAGATGTTCATTTGCATTTCACTCCAGATGAGAATTAGCTGCTGCATATGCAGAGTGCAGCGAGTTAGAAATTAATCACTCTAGCCTCTAACCATTACAGTAAAAGCTCTGCAATTTTCTTTTTTTCTTTATTTTATTTTGACCCTCGATACTTCACAGAGAGTTTTTATCATTCAGTTGAAAATTCAGCGTCTTGATGAGATAAGATGGAAGTTAATCAGTGATAGCCTGTGCTTTTACTTTGACTGATGCTACGTTTCAATCAAACCCAAAAGTCACAATGTCCAAATTCCTACTATCTATACATTAGAACAACACTTGACAAAATGTTATTCCAAAACTTTCATTCCAATCTTCACATGAGTTATCTGTTCAAACCAATGCTTAAAAACAGCAGACGGGCAAATTTAGGTGGCGGATATAGAGAAGCAGAAATACCTTGGTTACCCCGGTGCAAAACTTTCCGTTTCTGAAACCTGCTTGTCACAGAGAAGAAGGGAAGTTTTGTATTCGCAAACCACCAAATACAAGACTACAGAGACAAGGTGGCCAGTTTCGGATTCTTACTCTGCTGTTCACTGAGGGTGTACAATGTCACACAAACATGACGGCACCTATGGAACTCTGAAGCTAATCCTAAACAAACTTTTATACAGAAAATGCTTTTATGCAGAATGCTAATAAAACGTATTTAGCAAATGTTTGGTCAGACTTTCAAATTGGAAACTCATGTGGAAATCTGATTTTGCCAAGATGAGGTTGTACGACTTCACATGAACATAGTGACAACCATGAAGCGCTAATGCTAATCATTCACTTTTATGGAAATAAAAAAATCATCAATGAGTCAAAGTTCCCATTTATCATGCTAATAAAACTTGTTTAGCAAACTTTTGCAGATGTAGATTTGTAAAACAAAAAAGTTAAATTATCCTCAGTAAAATACCTAACATTGTTCATCCGAAGATATTTTTGCTACTTTGTTAGCGTTTAAACACCTACAAAGCTAATGGTAGTATTGCCATTTTATTTTCTTGTACAACGTATGTGTAGCATCACGCAAAGGAACAGCTTTATTGAGAATGTAGATATCAAACATGAAAATCCCACATCAGATTTTGAATGGAATGCAGCATAAAGCAAACAGAAAGCCATGTATTTAACTGGCAATATCAACGCTATCTCATGACCAATTCGTACGTATTTTTTGAGGTGGCTAATTTGTACGAATTCATACAATTTGTCTAAACCCCAGTAATGGGTAGGTTTAGGGACAGGGTTAGGGCTAAGTCATTTGTACAAATTCATACGAATTTGGCAACTCATAAAATATGTACGATTTAGCAAAAAACGTATGAATTTGTACGCGTGAGGTCATACGTAAGCAATAAGGTACGAGAGGCTGTGCTGTATCGTGAATAAATTCACGATACAGCATCAGCCTCGAGTACCTTATTGCTTTTATAAAACGGTTACCACACAATACAAATATTAAAGCCAAAAATTTATGTATCAATGCAACTTTCATGAAGTAAAATCACTAAAAGCCTTCCTTCCGCCGGAAAAAATTGTCCCTGACCGTCAACAGCAACAGAAGTTACATTATTACGCCATTAGATGGCAGCAAAGACTGTCTTTATGAGTAAGTCGCTCAGAAGCAAACACTTTTATATTGAAAAGACTGAACTGTTGTGAACACAGAACAAGACGCAACTGACAAATGCTTTGACTAGCGCTGTCAGTCATGGGAAAACCCCTTAACTGTTAAAAGGACAAGATATTGCAGTGGACATTTAAACAGATTTTTTATTATGAACATAGGACTGACCTGAAGGAAAATGCTAAATCTGAATGCAGGTAATAAACTCGCTCACTCGATCTCTTTCTCACAATACTCTTCTACATAATACAGTAAGCTTCAATGAACAATATCAACTGAGAACATACAGTTTACGTTGCTAAGAGTGGTTGCTAAGGGTGTTGTGTAGTGATACACAGAACCGTTGGGTGAAGCGGTCATAGCCGTGTTTTATCGTGAATAAAACACAGCTATTGACCAATCAGAATCAAGGACAGGAACTAACTGTTTTATAAGAATTTCTACAAATCAACCACCTCGTAAAATACATACGAATTGCCATGAGATCGGGTTGGCAATATAAGCAACAGCGAGATTGTTGAAATCGTCAACATTTTGTTTAGGTTTGATTCATGGATTGAAAATTGTTCATCTTGTTCATTTAAAATGATGCTTTATACAGAGCTTATTTATATACCAACACTTTCCCCTGAAGAAACTCAATGTTTAGCAGAGGCACTTGTTCTTGTCAAAATAGAATGCCATCTTATTTTTATCAGCAACACGTCTCATTCAGCTGCAGTAACTACCAACTACCAACAATAATACAGTGACCTGGTGACCTCCAGTGATAAAATCACCGCCAGTGTGAGCAGACATAAGAGGAAGGGACGGGAAGTGATGTGGCATCAAAGAAGTCAAAGATTACTTAAGGGGACACTGTTCACAGCATGGTGTGTTGTGGTCCATTGCAGTCTATAGATTGGTTTTCAGGATAGACACTGAGGAAAGCAAGGAGAAAGAGCGAGAGATAAAGAAAGTGGGTGAAGACCGGTGTTTTTCTGTGTGACCATGCCCCAGGGGGTTTTCACAGACCACAGTGAAGGAAATCCAATAATCAGCCCACTCTGAGTTAGGCACGCTGTAGCCCTTCAAAGCTGCTCTCACTCTAACAACTCCTTCATGGCAGCGACCGGTACAGACTAGCCCATCAGATATCCACACAGCTGGCTTTACCTCAAAACATGACATCTCACACAGAAATCTCAACTCCTTTTTAATGAAAAAGAAAATTCCTCAAATCCAAAAATCCCAGATCAGTTTTGATCAGAATCTGTGTTTGACTAGCCAAGGTGAGGACAGATGCTCATATAAGAAGTATTAATGATTGACAGAAGATTTGATGAGATGAGATTAAAGATGTTTTACGAAGCTTGAGTTATCTTAGCACAAGTGTGCTACAGACATGGTCTTTACAGTTAAATATAAATAAAAACAGGTGCAGAAATTATTTCATAGTGGGCATTTAATGTCGCATGACTAGTGGCACATTAAAGAAAGTTAACCAATAATATTTTGTCCAATAAAAATATAAAACACTAAAAACTGAAATCCGTAATCCTACATGGATACAGTATTAAAAAAACGGATATTAATTTTGAGATTTGCTAAATATTACATTTAACCATGTTCTCACATTATTAGTGTCTTTAAAGATTAACTTTAGGGCTTTTCACACTGCGTTTAACCCCGGGATATCGTCGTTCTAAACACCGCTTTTAACCCCGGGTAAAGGAACGTTTCACACTTGTAACCTAGAAGCAGGGTTAAGCCGGGCACACATTTAACGACTAGATAAAACATTCTAAGACTGAGCTCAACACACAGCGATTATTGAAGCAGATTTAAATACTTTCACACGGAATTTGAACACCGACTGTAATCGCCGAGTGAATGCCACTGGCTCTGACTGGACGCGTTTGAGCGCTATTTGTTATAAGTATCAATTTACATTCATAATCGGCCTTACAATCGTTAAGTGTGTCCTCAGCTTTAGCAGCGGCTAACCAATACATTTTCACGTGCTTTAGACAGTCACAGAAAAACTGCGCATTGTATATAAACAGTAAATTCGGTGTTTGAGAGGAAAAAATGTCAAATGCTGACAGAAACGCAACAATTTGAGTGAAGAAGAGACCATTTCATTCTTACCTTTATAGTCCGAAATGTCCATTCAGTCTAAACTCGATAGTAGCCTACAGTCGACAGTACAAGGATGCGCAATGCTAGAGCTTATGTAAACAGCAGGTGGCGTGCTGCGTTTATCCAATCAATGATGCTGACACCGCTATGCAAATAAGAACGTTAACCCAATGTGAAACGTCAGCTTATGAATACCCAGTATTAATTGTTAACCTCGGGTAAATAATGAGCAGTGTGAAACGGGAAGCATGACAACCCAGGATTCCGTTAATCCGGGGTTTAGAATGACCCAGTGTTAACTATTTCAAGTGTGAAAAGCCCTTTTAAATGAGTGTAACATGATTTCAAAGGTAATCTATTGAGATATATATATATATAACTCAATCCATTATCGTCTGAGAACAAATGATGCCCATATATCATGCATTTTTACTATAATATCATTTATATCAAAAAGGCAAGATCTTAATCTAAATACTTTATTTTGATAATAAATTAATATAAATAATAAACAAAAATAATAATAAAATTAAAACTAAAACTTCCTAATTTTCTAACCTTACCAAACAACAATGATTGAATTCAGCTTTGAATGATCTGTAACAACAAATCTGACACCTGAAAATATAAAACCATTAAAGTGTAAAAAAAGATCTATGTCATACAGTACCCGATGCCAAAGAAACAGAAAAAGCTATTAATAATGACGGTGGAACCTATCACGGCCTCAGAAACTCATTGCCTCTCTTTCCTGCCACCCTGCTGCGCGTGCTGCTTATTCCTAAAGCAATCTGTGCCTCTCCAGCAGCCTAATCTCAGCCTGACGGAACCCTACAGACCACCTTCACATGCCCTCAATGTGTCTTCCCGAAAATACAGCCGTTTAGTCCCCTCCCAGAGTTCCACAGCCTCACTGGAATAATTACTGGCCCAAAGGTACAACGCTCTTCTGTTCCATTTATACGTCTCTCATCATTTGCACGGCAAGCAGTTTTGTGACGCTGGGATATGTTGACAGTCCGCGAAAAGGAAAGAAAGGTGCGCTCCTAAAACAGAAATCAAATCCTGGATGATCCCATTTTAGCATTAATCTCAGCACAAAACAGAGATGCAAGCAAATAATGTGATTAAGAGGCACTTTGATTAGAATTGGCATCTGATGAATTGCTCTCAGCACTCTACACCCCTAAAGATGGATATATATGTTGCTAAAGAGAATCCAATTACTCAGAAATTGTTGTCCGTGGATAGGATAAGAAATTGATATCAAACGTTTGGTCATGATTAATGTCGCCCCTTGGATGGGCCAACAAGAGGTGTTTCCATGCAGCGATGCGGTTTGATGTAGTACGGGTTATTGACTGATCACGGGTCCGCATCGCAAAAAAAAAAAAAAAAGAGTGTACTTTTAATCATTGAGACTCAAGCCTTCGTGGTAGTTGTGAATTGCGCATTGCTTGCAGCCCATAGAAATGTGCCTAAATCAAGGCAGTGATGAAAAAAAAGTCAGATAAATGATAATGGCAATGTGAGGAGATATTGAGAGGGTAATGTAACACAAGTGTCACGCTGCAGACATTATCGGTTAAGGCTGAGGTTATTTGTGGCTCACTGAAGATAAAAGCACCATTAAAGCAGGGTGATAGAACTTTCCTCTTTCTCCCTGGGCTGTGAATGTGACAGGGCACCAGAGTGTAGAAATCCTTGGATTTGCATTTAAAAAATGTGAGCAGGGAACTGCAGGAAAGCAGCGAACATTGGGTGAAGAGCATTCTGCAAATGATAAGTTCAATATGAAGTCATTTTAAGACCTTTTACCTTAACGGTGACCTGATGTTCCTGCTGAAAAAAGACCATGAATCTGCATGAATCTGGTTTGGTGCTGGTCTAGCTGGTTGGTGCATGCTGGTTAAGATAGTTTACACAAAAATGGAAATTCTGATATTATTTACTGAGTACCATGTTGTTTCAAACCTGTAATGTTACAAAATGGCAGGGCAGCATACAAGTAATCCAAAAATTCCAGTAATGTAACTCAAGTCTCCAAATTAGATTGGATGTTTTTAACGTTGCCATATTGGATTTCCAGTCTGTTTACATTGATCAGTCATTTGATTTAATTTGAAAGTTAATAGCCGCTTAAATTTCACTCTTGTTATCGTACAAAGTGATCGTAATGCCTCAGAAAACCTGGATTGCCTGGATTAGTTGTACGCTATATTTATAGTATGGCAATTTTGGAGCCTCTTGTGAAAGAAAAGTGTGCTTAATTATATTAAATCAGCATTGTAGTGTACTTCAAATCTTAAAAGTATTAAAAAAGCTGTACTGCAGATAATATTGATGAAATAAAATGTCACTTAAAGAGAGTACACTTTCATGGCTGTTTCTTAACACATTTAAAGCTGCAGTCCGTAACTTTTTTTTGGTTAAAATTATCCAAAATCAAAGTACATAACCAGCCAGTGTTCAAAGCTATCTCCTTACCTTAGCCCGATTCACAACGGTAAGCTTGTAATAATGTTTTATACTAAAATTGGTACTGGTGGTGGGTTTCCGCGGGAAATTCGAGCATGCCGCCATTTGTCTTTGCGTCATTATGTCATGTCTGTTTACATAAAGAAGGAGTCCCAGCTAGTAGGCTATATGGCATGTGAGGATGCTGCAGCTGGTGGATCATAACCTTTTCTCACAGCAGCTGCAATAATTAAACTTATCATTTTGATGGCGGATTGTAATCCAGAAAGGTCCAAATGACAATCATAAGTGACAACTGGAGATTCACCCGTAGTCAAAAGCAAAAGACTTCAGATTGCGGTCAGAGTGGCTACAGATATTGAAATCTACGATAATACACACTAAATACACATAGTCACGCAATGCTGATGTTGTTAACATTAACAATTTGAGAACAAAGCATAACAATAATAATAATTTGCACGGTTTGATGTGATCCGAGCTAAGCGATCGTTATATTTAATCACCACTGGCAGCGCGTTTTATTGTAATCCTTTTTTTTCTCAGTTGGTCTGAACAAAAGTGGCAGACATGTTACTTACTTACTTACTTGTTCAGATGACATTTTCCAGTGAAAATTCTTATTTTGGTCATACTTCCAAGACGCAGAATCTGTGATTCCAAAGTACAGTATCCACACCGGTGCGGTGACTAACGGCAAACATTAGATTCATCCGCTTTGAGCAGCCGTGCCGATGCACGACCCATATAAAGATGATAATTCTGCAAATAACTGCAATTGCAGGTTTCAAACAGAGATGGCGACAAAGAGGCAAAACTTATGAACTGCAGCTTTAAGTAATACGTATAAAAGGTATAACATTTTTTAATGATTTTCTATGATATTTGAAACTTTGGACCCTATTGATAATCATTGTGCAATATGTGCAAGAAGAGCTTTTGTTTCCTTTTTGTTCCACAGTAAAAATAACCTCGAAATGAAATGAGGGTGATTGAATGTTCGTTTGGTCCGGACCAAAGAAGAAAAAAAACATTTAGTCCTGGTCCGATTAGCGTTCAGATTGGCAGTTTTATTACCGAACCAAAAGATACCAGACCTAAAGGCATAGGGATACGTTCACAACCTGATTGGTCGGATTTTATGACGTATTGCCAATTTTGAGACGGAACTTACTGAACATCCAAAACAATGCTGTGTGCTGAGGTAAATGCGCTTGTTGTGTGTGTGTAGCCTGCATATAATGGTATTTTGGCCAGCTGGGAACCCGTGAAGAGCTTATAAAATATATAAAGGAGTCAAAACAGCGGCGGGAATCCATCCATCACACACACAAACGATTCTGCTGCGTGGGAGATGCGCGTCTGATGCCTGTCATGGACAAACTCGTGACTATGACGAAAAACTGATATGCGTGAGGATTCTGTCATTTTTAGGGTATCATCTTCCTGTTTTTGGTTCGATTACATGTCTTTGGTCCGTGTTGCGTTCATATATCATTTGAACCGCACCAGAGTTCGTTTGGAAGTGGACCGAGACCCATCTTTTCAGCGGTCTTGGTCCGCTTGTTTGGTGCGCACCAGGGTTCGGATGGCAGCATTCACATATGTTCAAATGAACCGCACTAACAGAGCAATCGCACCAGGGTTCGTTTTAATCAAACCAAACATGACAAGTGTGAATGCACCCTAAATGATAAATTGTCATTTTGGGGTGAACCATCCCTTTAAGAAGTCTTGTCAGAACACCAAAAGTCCAAATACAACACATGTTGGTGATGTGCAAAATTCTTATCTTAAAAATGAGCAAATTGTATCATTTTTAATGTTCATCCGCCCTTTGTTGAACCAATGCGTCACAACAAACAACATTTGAACCACAGAAATTCTTCCCCGTTTAATTGCCCGACTTTTCCTGCAAGATGATCTCTCCGTTACCTTAAAGCCACTTTAATATCTACCAGTTACCATGATGTATTGCTTTTATTGGCAGCTTGTGGAAACTGCACTTTTCAAGGATTTCATCAGAACAACAGAACATTTCTCCTACCCACGTTTAATAAGGTGGTACTGGCGAGTTTCAGCGAAATCGAGCCAGTCGTTCTTCTTTATGTTTCTCAGTAGCTGCCAGACCAACCTTGTGGATTTTTCCTTCTAATAAAGAGAAGTTGCTTGTTTAGTAGTGATGAAATCAGTCTGCTGTCCTTCTTATAGGAGACTATATTTGAAAGGGTGACCTGCCCTTTTTCTTTCATGTTGTTCACTTAACAACTAGTTAGGTTAATTTACCTGCATTGTAACATTATAAATGTCTTTACTCTCACTTTTGATCAGTTTAATGCAACCTTGATCGATAAAAGTACTAATTTCTTGGTTAATGGTAGTGTAAATACTATGTACTTATTATAGTAATTACAATAACTGGGTAATAACTAGGTAATAACCTTGAACCTACCACTAAGCCTAACCTTAATACCTTATATATACCTTATATTACCCAGTACTTTCTTAGGCAAGTACGCTGTAAGTGCACGTACTATAAAATAAATGCAACTGAAAATTCCCATTATGAACATTACGTAATTATAAAATCAATTAAAAACTGTTCACTCAATTTAGTATCAATAAAGTATTATTCACTTGAGTCAGAGACAACCTGACAGCTTTGGTCATAAAATAGGCAAACAGACATGCGTTGAGATTGATCTTATTAAATCGCTCCATAAGTAATTGCTGTTAATCACAGGCCATTCAGAATGAAGTCGTCAGTCAAGTAGAGTAATAACGCAACAAACAATGAATCCCTGTGACTCATGCCAGACTAGCCCTTAACTTACCACATGTCTATCACTTCTGATTGCCTGTGTGAATTCAACAATATTAGTTTATTTATTCAGACTGTTGTTGAGTCAGTAATGAATGCCAATGCACTTGCAGGGTTGGTCACAGGTGAAAAGAGAGCCAATTTAGCTCAAGAAAAAAAATTAAGAAATATAGGAATTGCAGGTCTGACTATCAAACTAGAGCGTTTTATTGACAAGGTCAAATGAACTGTTGCAAACTTTGGAAAATCATTAAAAATACCAACTAAAAGGCCTAAAACTTGCCTTTGAGATTTTTATGTTTCTTAGTGCCATTTTTACAATAATTATTCAACATAATTTTATATTACAACATTTATTTACATAATTTTATAAGTATTCATATAGTCAAACCAAAATTTATTCAGACACCTTGAACATTTCATTCATTAATACAGTTTATTCACTATAGTTAAAAAAAAAAAAAAAAAAAAAAAAAAAGGTAATAAAATATGACAAGATCTCAGTGTTAAACTGTTAAAAAAAAGAATCTTACACTTAAGCAAAACATGGTCAGGTCAAAGTGTCTGAATAATTTTTGGTTATAAATTTTTATCAGTTGTACTGGTAGTCCACTGTATGAAGAATTTTTGGGTATAATTTGTCACAGTTTACTTTATTTTGCTATCCTCACTTACATAAATAAACTATAGTGTCCTGCACCCACTTGTAAAAATATATCAAAAATATCAAAAATGTCTGAATAATTTTTGGTTTGACTGTAAGGGCATTCAGTTATTATAAAAGCATAACTGCAAGCAGTAATTATGGTGCTGAGTACCAAAGGGATATTATGGTCATCGCAAAACTAGGATATAGTTCATAAATTTCCTTATGCAGAGTTTAAATCAAGAAACTTCAACTCCCCAAACCAAATCTTTAGTCATCGCACCACACTGCCACAATTGCCGTTGAAAATGCTGTTGCTGTTTTTGAATACAACAAATCCTTTTGATAATTTTTTTTGGGTACAAATTAAAGGGTTAGTTCACCCAAAAATGAAAATTCTGTCATTAATTACTCACCCTCATGTTGTTCCAAACCCGTAAGGCATCTTCGGAACACAAATTTATTTACAAAATATTAATCTCCAATGTGCGTTGATGCGAGAGCAGACGTTGTAGCATAAATGCATGATTAATATTTTGTAAATAAAAATAAACAAAGCACAGGCATTGCTTCATAAAATTGAAGTTAAAACACTAGAGTCACATGGATTACTTTAATGATGTCTTTACCACCTTTCTGGGGCTTGAAAGTGGTAGTTGCGTAGGCTGTCAATGGAGAGATGGAAAGATCTCAGATTTCACTAAAAAGATCATTTGTGTCTTGCAAGTTTAGAACGACATGAGGGTGAGTAATTAATGACAGAATTTTCATTTTTGGGTGAACTAACCCTTTTAGTGTAGCATTTACTTTTCACTCAGAAACTGCTAGTAAATTTCACAAGTAATTATAAAGAAACATTAAGTAACACACTGAATTAAATGTGAAATTTTTAAGTAGAAATTACTGAAATGGTATTATTTTTGTACATACTTCAGTGATCTTTGTTTTATTTACAACTTTAAAAAATATATATTTTTACAGTGTATATCTGAAGGTTATCTGAAGAAAATTTGATGAGAAATGGACAAAATTTGTCTGAGCAGTGTCAAAAAAAAAGTGATCACCAAATGTGTTTAGATACCAAGGACATGGCCGTCAGTGTTTGGCAACAAGTGTTGTTTCAAAGAGACAGGCAGGTTATAATAAAATTTTAAATGGTGGGAAAAGGTAATCTGGCCGACCTTGGATTCATTGGATTTTGCCATGACCACGAAAAATGCCTGAGTACATGACTTATAGTTGAAGAAATATTGTGCAAACTGTGAAAAACATTTGTTAAATATTTGGACTTTTTCCAAAGATACCACATTTTTTCCTGTCCCTGGTGCTGCTGGTTGCCATTATTAGCATTAGTAACTAGCTGTGATTGGGAAACATTAGAGTGTATTTACCCAATGATATTGATAGCTAATATTAAAGGTGCACAGTATTTTTTCCTCATAAAGTTTTACTCCTCAAGAAATGAAGAGTACAAGTCATATCACTAGCATATAAACGCTGTTTTATTTTAAATGAAGTGGGTCCCCTCATGGTGGCAGCCATTTTGAGATCACATGACCAGCCACTTTATCTAAGAAAAACTCCTGTTACTCGTCATTTTTGTTCACGGAAATTAATTAATCAGTGATTACCAGTATTTTAAGTAACTGAAAACTGTTGCTTTTGTGAGATACTACACCCAAGCTTCATAAAAAAATGACTTTATGTACCTTTATTGCTTCTGTATTTGTCAGGGAAACATAATGTTAGCTATATCATCTAATAAGGGATATGTTATTATTAGGATATGCTTTGTCTTACCCCAATCAAAAATGTATGAATCTGAATTCACCACTGATTATGGGATAAACTGCACTGGAACAAGTTTGTAATCTAGTTGCTTAGTTTTTTAATGGCTCTGTAATAATAATTTCTGGATTTATCTGGCATTTTGTACTGCTTAATGTATTCTAAATCAAATTAAATAGACTGTTTTCTGACAGTAACACCATTTTACCCTAAGTACACTCTATATCCACAGACATTTTCTCTGGATTTATGTAACATTTTTATCAGACTGAGAGGTTCATTTATAGCCCTACTCAGAATTATACATTTATAATCCATTACTTCAGAGCTGAGACACAAAATATCTACAGAATTCTCTCAGGATCCTTTTGGGTCTTCAAATAAAGAGATGGAAAAAAAATATATTCTACCATTTTGAAAACACCCACAACTGTGGGGTATGAATGAGTAATATCCAGACACAGTCAATATAATCAGTAAAAGCTATTAACCTAATCAGATATAGCACAGACACAGAGAGCCTATGACTAAAATCTGCCTTAATCCACACAAAAGTCAACTGGAAAAGTCGAGGTGAATTCCTAACATATAATTTTGCGAGCTGTGTTTCAGTTATCTGCACCTTGCTAGGATGGCAGAACTAGCATAGCATTACCCCAAAAGCAATACATATGTGCCAAGGCTGGCCTGGCACTTATTGTACCCAGTTAACAGTTAACATATTGGAGGTCTACAACAGCATTTCATAGTCCATTGATTTTATGGCATTAGGAGAAACATAAAAGCTGGAATAAACAGATTGAACCAAACAGGGGTGAGTTTCCCGAACGACAATGTAATTTGCTGCTTAACTACCAAAGTATGATGCTTTTATTGGAGAAACTAGCTAGTCACAACTGTTTCCGGAAACTTTATTGTGACTGTAATAAAGATGCCTAAAGGTTCTTATGTTATCCCGTGACAGCAAAAGATCCAAACATGGCGGATAATATTTTACCTCTGTGCCAGTACTGCACTTTACAGTTCGCTGATCATGTGGATTATGTAAATAGTATTCACAAAATCATGTAATGTGCCCTTGATATGATAACTGCTCATGCTGTCAATTGATTATGAATATGCTAATACAAGAAGATTAAGTTTAAATATATGGTTCAAATAACAGTGATTCAGCACTAGCTGAAGTATATGCGAAAGCTTAAGAAGGTATCTAATTTCTGTTTTGTTGCAATTATTGTTGTGCATATATAAATCTCACAATATTTCCTGACATATTATAATCACACAGACTCTGTCAGTGGGCTGGCATTTTAAAGGCACTTAAACACCATAATTTGTTTTCTAATGCACAGCGTCCGCTCATCATGCAGTGTTATTCATCTGTCAGATTCTACAATGAATATAACTCTTTTTTTATTGATTTAATGTTAAACTAGCTAACTGTGTGATATGCAACAGAAAAACAAACCTGTATTTTTGTTATTCCTAAATATATAGAATACATGTAAGAGATAATGTACAGTATTAATCGCAAAATTAACACCAACAGGGTGATGAGGAAATCGATACACAGAGCAGACTGTATAAATAAATATGCTGACATAACATTTTGATGAGTTAAAATGATTTCATAAACTTTCACTAAAGCAAGAATATTCCAAACAGCATACAAATTATCTTAGCAGTAAGACAAACACAGCAGCAATATTACAGTAATATTAATACTGAAGTGCCCTGCAGACATTTTCACTACAATCAATAACTAATCATCAGTTACTGTTACTCGGATAAGCAGAATGATATACAACATTGCCAATGGATGATGGCGAACATTGGGAAATATATGACTGCTGAATGCCACGATTTACCAATCAGAATTCAATATTCCATTTTTCAGCAGCCTTTTTTTTCCATTTACACTATATTGCCAAAAGTTTTGGGACACCTGCCTTTACGAGCACATGAACTTTAATGACATCCCATCCTCAATCCGTAATATGGAGTTGGCCCACCCTTTGCAGCTATAACAGCCTCAACTCTTCTGGGAAGGCTTTCCACAAGGTTTAGGAGTGTGTTTATGGGAATTTTTGACCATTCTTCTAGAAGCGCATTTGTGAGGTCAGGCAGTGATGTTGGCGAGAAGGCCTGGCTCACGTTCTCCGCTCTAATTCATCCCAAAGGTGTTCTATGGGGTTGAGGTCAGGACTCTGTGCAGGCCAGTCATGTTCCTTCACACCAAACTCGCTCATCCATGTCTTTTTGGACCTTACTTTGTGCACTGGTGCGCAATCATGTTGGAACAGGAAGAGGCCATCCCCAAACTGTTCCCACAAAGTTGGGAGCATGAAATTGTCCAAAATGTCTTGGTATGCTGAAGCATTAAGAGTTCCTTTCACTGGAACTAAGGGGCCAAGCCCAACCCCTGAAAAACAACCCCACACCATAATCCTTCCTCCGCCAAATTTTACACTTGGCACAATGCAGTCAGGCAAGTACCGTTCTCCTGGCAACCACCAAACCAAGACTCGTCCATCGGACGAGAGAAGCGTGATTCATCACTCCAGAGAACACGTCTCCACTGCTCTAGAGTGGCGGTGTGCTTTACACCACTGCATCCGACGCTTTGCATTGCATTTGGTGATGTAAGGCTTGGATGCAGCTGCTCGGCCATGGAAACCCATTCCATGAAGCTCTCTATGCACTGTTCTTGAGCTAATCTGAAGGCCACATTTAGTTTGGAGGTCTGTAGCTATTGACTCTGCAGAAAGTTGGCGACTTCTGCGCACTGTGCGCCTCAGCGTACTGACCCCACTCTGTGATTTTACGTGGCCTACCACTTTGTGGCTGAGTTGCTGTTGTTCCCAATTGCTTCCACTTTGTTATGATACCACTAACAGTTGACCGTGGAATATTTAGTAGTGAGGAAATTTCACGAATGGATTTATTGCACAGGTGGCAAGCTATCAGGGTACCACGCTTGAATTCACTGAGCTCCTGAGAGCGAACCATTCTTTCACAAATGTTTGTAGAAGCAGTCTGCATGCCTAGGTGCTTGATTTTATATACTTGTGGCCATGGAAGTGATTGGAACACCTGAATTCAATGATTTGGAGGGGTGTCCTTTTGGCAATATAGTGTATATATCTAGCTTCCGCCAGACCGCATTCCATAGCGTAAGCTTTTTAAACTGCAAGAGTTTTCACTTTCTTTGTACGTTGAATACGGAAGGCGGTCTGGCGGAAGCTAGATATTTTACTTCATAACTTGTTAAATACGGATTTTTTTTTTTTTTTTACACAAAAGCATGGCTTTGCTTCAGAAGGCCTTTATTAACCCCCCGGAGCCATGTGGAGTACGTTTATGATGGATGGATGTCTTCAGCTCATACTCATGACCCCTGTTCACTGCCATTCTAAAGCTTGGATGCATTTAGTCAACAATAACAATCATTTTTACACAGCGCACACAACGCCTCTGCACTTACTCCCAGTTTCTCTCAACATGGGGACAGAAGAGGTGTCAGTCAATAAATAGAAAAAAAACTAAATAATGGATTGTGTTTTACTTTTGCACTCTTTAAGGAACTAGCAGAGAGAGACTGTTCATCTGTTTGTTACCAAGCTTTGGATGAGTGCATCAGCATCAGCTGAGGTGATTATTTTAGTTCTAATCAAACCACTAAATCAAAGGCATATGTAGTCTACATTTATGCAAATAAGGTTTACTGAGACTCAAGAGTCCTCTCAAAAATAGGTCATTTTTTAGCATTTCTCTCTCTAGTTTTATTTAGAATGTTTTGAATTGTGGAAATATTCTAGGTAAAGGTTTAGATACATTTAGCAGGCATGACGTCAGGCCTTTTTACCAACCTGTAAAAGCTGCTGTGTTGCAGAGCGCATGTAATGTGATCCGTGGGCAGAGTCATTCAGATTCTGCCGCCTAACCAATCAATTCCACAAATGAAGCGCCACCTTATCTTCAGGTGCACTATACACCACTGATAAGCTTAACATTGATTTTTTTTATATTTAAGTGTCATCTCTGCAGGAAGCATGTGTAGGACTTTAAACTCTTTCTGTACCAGTGAAAGACCTGAGTTTGTACAGAAGGCTCTGTTTGAATTTGAGACTTGGAAAATATCTGCAGGCTATAGGAAAGTTGCCTCTCTATGCTCTCTCATGATAATTGTGTTTCAGAACAGTGCTGAAGATAACCCAGTGAAAACCAGCCTTGTTACACTCATTTAAGGGAGTTTTGCCGCTAGTGTATTTTGCTTGTTTTTGGCCACTTTTGGTTGTTCTCACAGCTTGTTAGTATATGTTAAATGAAATCTTGGTTTTGAATGGAAAAACATAACAAGATACATTGCATCGCAAAGAGTGAGTGGCTATCCTTTCTGATCTGGGTGTTTATTCAGGTCATACCCATTAAAAAGGATAGTGCATGGCTTTCTTTCTTCTGTGGAATACAAAAAAGAGAAATTTGCAAGACTGTGTTGGTCAATATTTTTCATGCATTTACAGTGCATTGGGACTGAAGCTTTTAAGCTTCAATTAAAAGTCACAAATGCACCATACACTTTGCATTTACATTTCTTAAAAGATCTATTTTTTCTTAGTGTGAATAACATTTTAATAATCTAAAGAAATAATCTAATAGGCACCCCTGCCTATTTAAATCCAAACAGCATTTTGTGTGTGTGTGTGTTTATTGTTTGTGGGTTTAGCATCACTCCAGTCATCCAGCTGTCTTACACGACATCCTCAAAGCCGGGCCGAGCAGGAGCTCATGTTCCTGTCATGTGAACCGTCTGATTAGGCTGGAAAGAGAAAGGAACAGGGACTGGAACAGAATACGGCTCTCTGATAGCTTTGACAGCAGGTAATGAGCCACTTAATGAAGTCCAGGGTAATTTCGCAACCACAACAAGAGAGAGATGCAAGGCGTGCGGTGTTAGGTCCGTAACAGCCTTTAATCAAATGGGAAAGGCAGGCTGAAAATGATAGCCTGGGTCTGTGGGGATTTTGACGGCAACCGCAGGTAGCAGGTGCTTCTCTTAACCTGTTGGCATGGCAACCGCAGCAGTTTCTTCCCCAACAGTACATTTATGGCATCTCCAAAATGATCCTCACACAAGAAAATATGTTTGTTTTATTTCTGTTCATCAGGAGGCCTTCCACTGCCGCCCACACATCTGCTGCTGTTGACTCTGCCTCCTCCAGGTTGTGTGTTTACCATTTGCATGTTTTCAAGATTTCCTCAATCAGCAACATGATTTTTTTCCTTCTCGTCATAAACAGTGTTTTTCGGTTCCTGGTGGAATAGCGACATTCCGCACTGTAGAGGTTTTCAAAATGTCAGGCGAACATACTTTAGTGTTTTGATTTTATGCTTTTGATAAAAAGAGAAAGAAGTCTCTTACGCTCACCAAGGCTGCATTTATTTGATGCATACAGTAAAAACATTAAATATTATTGCAATTTAAAGGTACACTATGTAACTTTTTTGGTTCAAAATTAACATTTAAATAACGAGTCAATACATCATCAATCCTTCTTCTAAAACGTTTTTATTGTCTTACCCTGATTCACTATGGTAAGCCTATTATAAGTGTTTATATTTTAGACCTGATGGGACTGTTTTCGTGGAAAATTGTGTAACCCCTCACCCAGGTCCTACTCGCCCCGCTCTGCGCGGGCCTCGAACCCGGGTCTCTGGCAGGGGAGTTGGATGCTCCAACAAGGAGGCTAAAGGCTGCAACCCCTAGCGTCAGTCGCTAGAGCATCTCTTGAGATTGAGATTTGGCAAAGGCTGCGATTATTTTATGTGTAGCTTGTCAGAGCTGTACGGCTCTGTGATCAGTAGTAAATGCTTCTCCATCTGAAAGCCAGAGAACAGAGGAGAGTCTGCTAATAAACCTCGTAATAAAAGAAGAATCAACATTGGCTTGGAGATGGCGAGAACTGAGGGATTTGAAATGTTGTAATGTTGCATCTCCAAAAGCGGTGAGTAAGGTATTTTATTGAACAGATAAACTGCCATATGTAGCTCTCTAACAGTTCATTGTAAAGCATTATCTATTGTGAAGGGTCATTTCATTAAGGTTGTTGTAGCGCTGTGCTGGAATTTATTTTCAAGGAAGTACCGTGTCAATTAATGGGTAAAGCTACAGTAACGTCTTCAGCTAGTCAGCTTGAGATCCTTTCCATCTAAACTGGTTATATCTCTTAAGCCTAGTTTTATGAGCAGTATCACTCAAAAAAAAAAAAAAGAACTTTCAATGTTGTTAGTTTCACTCAAACTACCCTTGTTCACATTACTTAAAAAACTCATGTAACTACATGAACATAATTTAACTGCGTTGCTTCTACAAAAAATAGGTATTGTCAGCTTTACTTAGTAAGTGTTTGTTCAGTCAACTTAACATTGCTGAGTGAAACGCACAAATTAATGTTGACATAACTAACTGGGCAGTGGATCTGTAGTTCCCAGCATGCTTTGCAAGGGACTGCATTAGGAGAGTAAATTTAGGGATTAAAGTGTTATTTTATGTGTTTTCAGTAAAGGGAAAGATGTTGTTAGTTTATGTTAGTGTTTAATGTTCCGTTATATTGGACATTTAGAGGAGTTTCTGTAATGTTTTTGAATTTAGAGATTACCATTATGCAAAAGTGTGGTGCCTGTGTTTAGGCTGTGAGCAGGCATGTTTAGGATGGAATTTCTGCTCTCAATTCAATTTAGTTTGTTCAATGAGTTATTTTTTGAGTGCTTTTTGCAGAGAAAATAGTTCATTTAATAAGGTAAATTAAGCCAATAAATGTGTTCACCTTACGTAATAAACATAACATTATTAAGTAAACTGCACATATAAATATTATGTAACAGTGACATTCAAATGATTTGTATTTACTCAAAGAAATTTTGTCAGCTTTACTTGAAATTATTTTGTTCATACAACTAAATTGTTATTTGTACAAATTACTGCGTGGAACCACTTGACATTTCTTTTTTAAGTAAATCCAACAATTCATTTTTTTGAGTGTAGGACAACCATATTCATCTGCACAGTCACGCAGAGCCGAAGCACAACCAAAACAATGTTCTTACGCAAAATGCATGCAGTTTTGTGTTTTAACTGCTAGAGGGCCAAAAGTTACACAGTGCACCTTTAAAATAACTATTTTCTATTTTTTAACAGTTTAAAATTTAATAATTCAGAAATCATTCTAATAGCTGATTTAGTCCTCAAGAAACATTTCTTATTATTATTAATGTTGAAAGTTTTACTGCTTAATGTTGTTGTGAAAACATTGATGCACGTGGGGAGCGAAGGCTGGCCCCTGTGGTCCGATCCAACAGACGAGCTACTGTAGCTCAAATTGCTCAAGAAGTTAATGCTGGTTCTGATAGAAAGATGTCAATACACAGTGCATCGCAGTTTGTTGCGTATGGGGCTGCATAGCCGCAAACCAGTCGGGGTGCCCATGCTGACCCCTGTCCACCGCTCAAAGTGCCAACAGTGGGCATGTGAGCATCAGAACTGGACCACGGAGCAATGGAAGAAGGTGGCCTGGTCTGATGAATCATGTTTTCTTTTACATCACGTGGATGGTCGGGTGCGTGAATATAAATCTGTTTTTTCAGCTGAGACTTACCTGGGGAATATATGGCACCATGATGCACTATGGGAAGAAGGCAAGCCGGCGGAGGCAGTGTGATGCTTTGGGCAATGTTCTGCTGGGAAACCTTGGGTCCTGCCATCCATGTGGTTGTTACTTTGACACATACCACCTACCTAAGCATTGTTGCAGACCATGTACACCCTTTCATGGAAACGGTATTTCCTGGTGGCTGTGGCCTCTTTCAGCAGGATAATGCGAGTTTGAGGTGTTGACTTGGCCTCCAAGTTCCCCAGATCTCAATCCAATTGAGCATCTGTGGGATGTGCTGAACAAACAAGTCCTATCCATGGAGGCCCCACTTCGCAACTTACAGGACTTAAAGGATCTGCTGCTAACATCTTGGCGCCAGATACCATAGCACACCTTCAGGGGTCTAGTGGAGTCCATGCCTCAGCGGGTCAGAGCTGTTTTGGCAGCAAAAGGGGGACCAACACAATATTAGGAAGGTGGTCATAATGTTATGCCTGTGTATTAGCATGAGCAACACAAAATGTTTTATATTTTTAACATCGCAGCATAAATTTTCTGGGCCTGTGGTGAGTGCTGCTCTGTTGTTCCTTTCAAAAACACAAATAGATTGTGTTGAAGTTCCTAATTACTTCTCCCATTCCGATCTTGATTACCCCCTCCTTGCCTTCCAAACTGCCACTAGTGCATGCAATCAAACATCACATGTCCACTCAATTTTGTTTTCTTTGATTGATGCTCAACATGAGCTAAGCATAACAATGTCATAACAACAAAAACATGTAAATCTGAAAGCATGTAGCTGAAAGCATGTGATGCTGAACAAAAAATGTTTTACTTTTTACTTTTTGGGGGGTATTTCGTATACATAATTAAATTGCATTAATCTTGTCTTTCTCATTACATATTTGCCAATTCAAATATATAGATCTGTTTTTTCAGCTGAGACTGTTTGAGGAAGTAGATGATAAGTTAGATTTGTGTGGAACTGAGATTCACTCTTCTGCTCAGTTAACTTATACTGCAGAGTAATGGCTGAATGAATTTTAAATCAAATGCAATGAATGAATTTAATTAATTGCTTGAATGAAATAAAAATATTATAAACCCGAATAGAGATAACACTTGACCCAAACTCCAATTAATCCCTTAAACTGAATTAATATAGACTGAAAAAAAAAAAAAATAAATGGGCCCTCTTGGCTGGATCAGTCCTAATTCACACAAAGACCAAACACATTATTTGTGATTACATCAGTGCACACCATAAATGCAAATCTGAAATAATTATAATTTTCCATACACTTTATGGACATAATCATATTTACCAAAGGTGCTTTTGTTGCTCACCCATACAAACAACAAAAAGAATACATTGATTATGATTATTAAATAATAAAACCAATATATAATATTTATATACAGCTGTGCTAACTGCGTTTCATTTAAAAATGATTAATTAATTAACTTTAATTATTCATTTAATAAATATAATAAAATATCATTGCCAATTTTTTGTATGATTATGGCTATTTTAATCTGTAGAAATCATAGAGAATAGAAAGAAATAAAATGAATAGAGTGAAACGGTTCTGCAACATTAGGTAAACGCATTAACGTTAACATCCCTACGCTGAAAGGTGTGCATCTGTTGTACCGTAGTCAATTTATTTGTCGATTAGCACCACCTATTGTACAGGAGTCATGGTTTGAATAGACCTTTTGTTTCTTATTGCGCTTTCATTTGCATCTTGAGTTGATAGAAGTCTCTTTCCCTGCAAACCAAGCCTGTATGTGCTGGTGCTCTGATGCATATACAAATATCTTTCACTCCCACTCTCCCTCTTGTCCATTTGAGGATGTTCATATAACTTCCCAGCACCACAATTAACTCCCAGAGGGACCTGCTCACCACCCTGTTGTTGAATCGGATTAGGTCTCTCCCTGTCTCCGCCAAGCTCTTGCCGGTTTATCTGGGGCATGTTTGGAGGGCACAGCAACAGGACAGGGACACATGCCTGGAAATAAACGGCGTCTCGTGGTGATAGCCTCCCTGCTCACTCAGCCATGAAGGTTAAAACGTCTCATTCTTGCCTACAGTCAACCTTGCTCCATGACTGTGAATAAGGATGGAGGAATTCTGCAGACATCTGCGTCTGTGTCTGCTGTCATGGGTCAGCAGGTAGACAAATGATAGAGATCATGCCGGGGGTCACGGTGTGTTTAAACACAGAGGGCAGCAAAGTCAATCAATGGATAGAAAAAAAAAAAAATGTGTCAGGCATCACAAAGCAGCCAAGTGCACAATATTTTCTGTATTTATTGTTTTATTGATTTGATCCTTGCTGCTGCTGTATTGTTCATTATGAGATAGACTATAAAACTATGCGCATGTGTCAGTACTGACCTTGAGGTTGTTCTTTCATGATCAGTCAGCAAAAATGTTATTTAGTATTTTATTTAAAGGGTTAGTTCACTCAAAAATTCTGTCATCAATTACTCACTCTCATGTCGTTTCAAATCTGTAAGACTTTCGTTCATCTTTGAAACACAAATGAAGATGTTTTTTAATAAAACCTGAGAGATTTCTGTCCCTCCATTGACAGTCCATACAACTACCACTTTGACGCTTCAAAAAGTTCATAAAGTAATTGTAAAACTAATCCATGTGAATAGAGCGGTTTAGTCCATATTTTCTGAAGAGACATGATTCCTTTGTATACTGAACAGATTGAATTTAGGCATTTATTCACGTATGACTACAATCAAGGTCATATTTATTTTTGAGTTGTCTCAAAATCCATCAACAACTGTTGCATAGAATCAAGACCTTGCCCTACATTTTTTCCTTTTTAGATAAGTAATTTCATTTGAATTTACAGGGGTTGGACAAAATACTATAAACATGTGGGGAATAGGCAATATTTATTTAAGTTTTACCAAAATTTGCCTTTAATACAGCTTCCAACCTTATTAGAATAGATTAATACAACTTTTAAATAGTCTCCAGTTGAATGTCGTCGATCAGAACATCTGCCAGTTGCTCCAGAGATGTTGAAGGAGGGAATCTGCTTCTCACTCTTCTCTTTAAAACTGCCCACAGTAGTTCAATAATAATTAAGGTGATTAATCAGACCAAGGCAGATGATGAAGTTCATTTTGGTGCTCCAACTGTTCAGCTTTTATGATCACAACACCATCTTTTTCACATTTTAGCAGTGGTGTCTCTTTCATTGATGGCTTCTGTGGTCAGTTTTTGTGGACTTCAGGGCGAATATTGAGGTTTGCTGTCACTTTTCTGCAGTTGTTCTGTGTTGTTTGGACCCAATCCTTCTTAGTGTTTGACAGACCCTATTATTCACTTTCGGTTTTTGCCCTCTATTCTTCTTCGCTGATGAAGTCTTGCCATGCTTTGTGTACACAGTCATAATCATTAAGACTGTTGTTCTTAAAACAACAATTGGGCAGTTAAGGTTGCAGATGCTCTTGTTAAACTTGTTTTGTACGTCTGACAAGTCATCCATTTCACACACGGCTTGTACTAAACACTGTTGAAAACCACTTATACTGCACTGATATACAAGCTAGACAATATAGACAACAAAAAGATAAAGATCAGCACAATGTTTGTTTTTTTCACTGTAGCCTCCACAAATGATATTAACCCCCTATAATAATGGGTGTTCACATTATTTTGAGTCAATTACAAAAATCAATTGTCCATATTTGTTTCCCAAAAGCATTGTTAGCCAACTATGGTTGCAAGTTCTGTCATTATCAGCACTGTTCAATGAGTTGGTGTTTCCCGAAATCATAGTTCCAACGAACATTTGCAAACAGCATCGCAAAGTTGTGTGGCTGGAACTACAGCTCTTGATCTGTGGTTAGAAGCATAGTTTCTCGTTTGTATGACATGGACTTAATAAATCCTTATCTTGAGTAAAATAAGCAAGCTGACATTCAGTACAATATATATCTTTCATTTCAAATACAAATTTCATTTAGGCTACATCTTTTAGTTTGTCAAGGGATTTAAAGCGCGTTTTTGAAAAGTGTGCATACCAGGGGCGTTTCCTCTGAGGAGGCAAGGGAGGCAGTGTCTCCTCAAAAAAAACTGGATGTGAAAATAATGGATATAACAAAAATAAAACAATGCAAATATTACTAAATGTAACATTAAAAAGTGTAAAAGTCAAATAACACTGTCCAACAGTGACACCAGCGGGTGAAGTTACAGCGGGAGGATTGCTTCCTCTCAGCTCATTGAGTTTTAACAGACCCCCCAAAGTGTGTGTTGAGTTTGATGGGGGGTAATTGAGAATTAATGGGGGAAAGTCACGTGAGAGGAGGCAATGACTGCATCTCGCTATGATTGGACATGATCGGTTATGATTGGATATGATTGGTTCGTGTGAGAAAATTCCGCCTTTTGTTCTTGTGCGTGTTCTCGAATTGGCCCGAATGAAGACAATGATGATGTTAATAGGAAAACTAATTAAAAAGTAAATAAAAAAACTCAACCACTTAGATATCACTGCTAAATGTCATGTCAAAATCAAACTTGAAATGGTCTGAAAACATGATGACTGAGCTGAGCTGACTGAGATGATGAATCAGCTTGGGAAAATAAAAGGTACATCTTCCGTGTCTGTGAAAACAAAGAAACACATGTGACTGATGAAAACAAACTTAAAGTCCATGAAAACAGAAAATAAGAACAAACAAAACTGAGTGCGTGTGACACAGGGACATAAATTTACATTTGATATAATGTTTTATTTGGGATATATACCCCTGATATAGATATAGATATATATATATATATATATATATATATATATATATATATATCCCGAAGTCAACAACAGTATGGTCGCAAGTTCCCTCGTTGCCAACACAATTCAACGGAACTTGCGACAATAGTTGGCTAACGATGCTTTTGAGCACATCCCAGTCTGATTCGTGAACAAACAGTTGATTTGGCTGGTTTTTAAATGTGCGGATGCTTCATTTAGATAACAAAAAAACAAGCATTTGTTCTTGAGCTAACACAAGTTCACACAAAGTATCTGTTTTTGTAAAAGTGGATCACTACCCACATTTCCAAGAGAACACCATTAGATTCTTTCAAACCTGCACATGCAATTGATTCAATAATACAGCTGGGCTGCATTAGCCACCAGCCTGTGCTGGGATGTGTTCCCTGATGGCCGTATAATCAAGGAAGTGCTCTTTGCATTATGTCCCAGTTCAAGTATGAATGAATCATTCTCCATCAGCAGACATCTGTGTGGTCCACCGTTTCACTGATAATGCATCCTGTGAAACTGAGTAGCGAATGAGCCACAGCAGGATGAGGGCTGAGAGAGGATATTGTGTTTCAAAACAGACACCGTATGTCCATGGCAACATTAAAATAAGATTATTTAGTAAAGCCCTAATCAAGGAAGTAAGAAAAGCAAGTAATTCCTCTTAAAGAACGCAGGTAATCAAAACAGGGAATATGCTACCATCAGATTTGATTTGTTACATAATCAGGATACAGTGACAATAAATACAGTGTGTATATATATATGTATATATATATATATATATATAAAACCCCTCTACCTAGGTCCTACTCACCCCACAATGCACAGGCCTCAAACCTGGGTCTCCAGCGTGCGAGTCGGACGCTCTAACAAGGAGGCTAAAGGCTGCAACCTCTAGCATCAGTCGCAAGAGCATCTCTTGAGATCAGAGGAGTGAGGTTTACTCGCACAGCGACTACTAGCTGGCCTCCGTTACACTCACCCCCCTAAACCTCACTCCCATCCGGGTCACGGCACCAATGTAACCTCTCACCCAGGTCCTACTCGCCCCGCTCTGCGCAGGCCTCAAACCTGGGTCTCCAGCGTGGGAGTCGGATGCTTTAACAAGGAGGCTAAAGGCTGCAACCTCTAGCGTCAGTCGCTAGAGCATCTCTTGAGATCAGAGGAGTGAGGTTTACTCGCACAGCGACTACTAGATGGCCTCTGTTATACTCACCCCCCTAAATCTCACTCCAATCCGGGTCACAGCACCAATGTAACCCCTCACCCAGTTCCTACTCGCCCCGCTCTGCGTGGGCTTCGAACCTGGGTCTCCGGCGTGGGAGTCGGACTCTCTAACAAGGAGGCTAAAGGCTGCAACCTCGAGCGTCAGTCGCTAGAGCATCTCTTGAGATCAGAGGAGTGAGGTTTACTCGCACAGCGACTACTAGCTGGCCTCCGTTACACTCACCCCCCTAAACCTCACTCCCACCTGGGTCACGGCACCAATGTAACCCCTCACCCAGGTCCTACTCGCCCCGCTCTGCGCGGGCCTCAGACCTGGGTCTCCGGCGTGGGAGTCGGACGCTCTAACAAGGAGGCTAAAGGCTGCAACCTCTAACGTCAGTCGCTAGAGCATCAGTGGAGTGAGGTTTACTCGCACAGCGACTACTAGCTGGCCTCCATTACACATATATTAGTTTTATTGTATATATAAAGAAATATAGTAACCTACAATCACCAGGGAAGGATGGAATAAGAGGCCACTTTTGGCGCTTTTCCACTGCGTGGTACTACTCAGCATGGCTCGGGTCGTTTTACGTTCGGTTTGGCTTTTCCATTGCAGTTAGTACTGCTTCAAAGTGGGTGGGATTATAGACTGATCATTATAGTTGTGCCACCTCTACTGCCATGGATCAGCTCCTTGGCTACCAACGAGTCTGCACCTCTAATGACCACGATACAGCCATTTCTTTTTTTTCAAATTGCGACAGTCTTTTAAAGCAAGTCATTTCGCGAACAAATGATACTGTGGTGGCTGTTACTGCCTATTTAAATCTAGCGGGTTTGGTGCCTCCTGTTTGTAATCCAATGATGCTGGTAGTGACAATTCTCTCTGACCAATCAGTAATCTGCAGTGTTTACATGTCACATTTAGTATCACTACGGTTCGCTTGGAACCTGATGATGTGTTTAGTGGTGCGAGGGCGTGACAACATGTCACTCAAATCGACCAATCACAACCATCCAATCAATTCCCAATGGACAAAATCAAATCCCGCCCTACAAGCTGTTTTACTCGAATGTTGTAACTTCAGTTGAAGCTGAACTTCTTTTAACTTGAGTGTCACATTTTTAGAACACCTTGTTATGCGCGAGACATAGTTTGCCACACGTAAGTTGAAAAATATGACATGTAAAATGCTCTGCTAATCTATTCATTTATCTTTTGTAATATAGGTCTTCAAACAGCAACATAAAATATTGGAGAAATGCTACTCACCCAACATAAACAATGTGAAAGCTGTTGCTTTTTCGCTGCAGCACCACTTATGTGTCGCTTATGCATGCGGTGGGTGTGAAATGGGCTTTATTGTGTGTTTGGATGAGGTTGCTGATTACATTTTTGTAATTAATTAGTAATTTCTCCAGGAATACATTTCTAAATCCCTCCCATCTCTGGCTGCTGCTGACACATTCAGAAAAGAAAATCCCTTCGTCTGTTTGCCTTCCCAACACATTTTGTCCCAGATCCTGATGTCAGCTTGTGAGAGAAAGGCGTCTAGGAGGGGTTTCGGTAACCACATTATCCATGTTCTTTACAGTGGCTGAGTCTCCTGGAACCGTTCAGACGACAGATCAAAGCCTCACGCTCTGTCTGTGCTGGTCCAGCTACTCTGGTGATGCTACCCATCAGCCCTGGCTCCAGAGACAGGCTTCTACCTTCACAGACCACGGCTTGGATTGTTTCCCTGAAGTGCGGACATTGGGCTTTGATGGTCAGTTTGCTGTGACTGAGACCCAAGGCTAGGCTTAGAAGGGCTGAACATGGGAAAAGAGGATGAAACGGAGGCCGGAAAAAGAGAAAAAAAAGTATGCTTTCCATGGACAGATTTTGTCAGCAGCATCCATGCTTCACAAGATGGTGTTAGCATGTTTTCGTGTGTCTAGCACTGTGGGAATTGTTGAACCAATACATAAAGCAGCAGAGATATCCCACAAAGTGTCTGTTTTATTGGGGGCTAAAATTGAATGACAAAAGCTTAACTAAATTAATTACATAAGGGTTAGTTCACCCAAAAATGAAAATTCTGTCATTCATTACTCACCCTCATGTCGTTTCACACCCGTAAGACCTTCGTTCATCTTCAAAACAATTTAAGATTTTTTTTGATAAAATGTGATGGCTCAGTGAGGCTTCCATTAACAGCAAGATAATTAACACTTTCAAATGCCCAGAAAGGTACTAAAGACATATTTAAAACAGTTCATGTGACTACAGTGGTTCAACCATAATGTTATGAAGTGACGAGAATACTTTTTGTGCGCCAAAAAAACAAAATAATGACCTAATTCAACAATATCTAGTGATGGGCAATTTCAAAACACTGCTTCATGGAGCTTCGAAGCTTTACAACTCTTTCGTTTCGAATCAGTGGTTCGGAGTGTGAAAGTCACATGATTTCAGTTAACGAGGCTTCGTTACATCATAAGTGTTTCGAAATTTCAATTGTTCACGTGACTTTGGCAGTTTGATTCACACTCCGAACCACTGATTCTAAACAAAAGATTTGCAAAGCTTCGAAGCTTCACACAAACTGTTTTAAATACGCCTTTAGTAGCTTTCTGGGCATCTGAAAGTGTTAATTATCTTGCTGTCAATGGAGGCCTCACTGAGCCAACGGATTGTATAAAAATATAAGATGAACGAAGGTCTTATGGGTGTGGAACGACATGAGGGTGAGTAATTAATTACAGAATTTTCAGTTTTGTGTGACCTAACCCTTTAATTAATCAATTGAGAAAAAAATCCCTCAAAAGTCAATATATTGTTTGTATTATTTACATATCTCTAGCCTATTAATTTTAATGTGTGTGTGTGTGTGTGTGTGTGTGTGTATATATATATATATATATATATATATATATATCACATCACTCTGTTTCCCTCTTTTCCCCTTCAAATGATTCAGTATGCTGTGCGTGTTACAAACCCCATGACTATCATTTAAGTGCCCCTCCTTCTGCTCCTAGATAAAAGCAATGTCCTAGTCTGTCTCAGCTGGACTTCCCAACCAACACTAATTATTGATATGCATTTGTCTGGTTTGCATCAGCCTCCTCTGTGATCTTGGCTTATGAGGTGTGATTATTCCAGCAATTGTTCATGGAAAAATGCACTGGGACAGGCAGGGCTGTTTATGGATGCTTCTCAGCCTCTTAAATTATGAATTTCCTTTGCCTTGCATCTTCCTTTGCTGCCCCTATTCGCTTTGTTATTTTTATTTCACTTTTTATTGGGTGAACAAGCAGACTGTATTCTGAAACGAACATGTAGAAAGAGCTACATTAAAGGTTCAAATATTTATAATGCCTCATATCTAGAATTTGAATGAGCTAATGCTCATTCTTAAAACAAGCAAGTTTTAGTTGTGAAAATCTTTGAAAATCGTATCTTAGTTGAGACAATCCACACAGAGAGCTTTCGAGGGCATTAGAGACATCTGAAAATTGTATAAAACACATTGGCTTTGCTTAAAAATTTAGTAAGCTGTCTTTTGCCTTAACAGACCGATGCGAAAAAAGACAAAGGTAGCATACTTTTAAAAAGTATAAAATATACTTAAGTGTGAACTGAAAGTAATGATTTTAGACACTTGTCATTTGCGCATGTTATTTGCTTTTAAATGAAAATGTATTGTAGTTTAAATTTATATTAAATGCAGCTACAGTTTTTTTTTTGGAGACACTTTCTTCAGCTCATACTCGTTGGTATCGCTCACTGCCATTATAAAGCTTTGATGCGTCAGGATATTTATTAATATACCTCCGATTGTGTTCATCAGAAAGAAGAAAGTCATATACACCTAGGATGGCTTGAGGGTGAGTAAAGCTTGGGCTAACAGAGATGAAACCTCACAACTAACTGATTTGAAACACTCAAGCAACTCTGTGCCATGAATGGGAGACTTGCCTCAGAATTGATCACAATATAAAGTGACATTAGCATGTTGCTAATGATCATCAGCCTGACAGACACAAAGCAGAGAACATAGCACAAGAATGGCACCTGTCCACCATCTTTGATTTAATTTTTCACTAAGCTTGTTACAGTGCATTCTGGGACTGCCAACGCAAAGTGTCAACAGAAGAATTGAAATGACTGTTTGTGTGTGCTATATTTTCAATGCTTATTAGAGTATTGCATTGTTAGCTTAGCAACATGTGTTAACACAAACCTTGTTTGTAAGCTCTAACAGCATACTACTCTAATTACTTTTCCCATATATGGTAAAAATAGTAAGAAAGATATACTAGCTATTCTTGCTACTGATGCTAATTCAAATTAAGCTTCTCTTGTGTGTTTAACAAGAGGAGTGCTAATTGTCTGATGCGCATGAGTAATGGTTAAATTAGCAGCTTATGTACTAGCAGACAGCAAGGCATTTAAGTAGGTTTTGGAACAGAGCCATTGACTTGACCACTAGTGAATTAGCTTAGTATCATCATGGCCATTTTCTGTGAGGAAAAAAAGAACAATTTCTCTAAATATAGATGCAGATGTTGACTAATACAGATTTTCACAGTAAAATACTCATCGGCTGGAAACACTGCCCTGGCCATATGGTTTGACAAAGTGAGGTTTCCCCTGAGTGACTGCGCGGCGTAGGAGTGTGAGGATGTTTTGCAGAAACACCTTTGAGAAGGTTGTGACATTACATGTCTCCAGATTCTGTGCTGAAAAATACAAATGGAGTGAGATTTCCAGACGCATGGAGACAGGGGTGCATAAGGTTGACCATATTCAGCCACTCAGTTGCTAATGGACAATTTATGTCAGCTAGACTAAAAATGATGAGTCTGAACTCTGAGGTGCAAGTTTTGTCGGAAGAAAGAATTGACTTTTAAGACTAAAATGTCTATGTCTGAGTTAAGGGAAATTGGATGTTATGAATGCAGCACCGCTGTTGATGGTGGCCATCCCGAATCCAAGATGTTATACAACAGCAGCCTTTAGTGTAGCAAGACGGTCTCTCATTTTTCCATAGCTTGCTATATTATACTATAAAATATTAGGCACCACTTTTATCAAAAACAAAGCATATGATATAATGTAGATAAACTCATTCAAGGTTCAGTCACAAGCGCTTTTTAATACTTTCCGTTGGTTAAATATTTGCAAAACCTACAGACAGATGTAAAGGGTGACTAGTCACATGACATTCATGACTTAGGTGATTGGCTCAACAATTTGTGTCCCCAAACTGAGTGCCCAAGATCATGGTAGCAAGCAGGTCACGTACCTCTGGTGGTGTAATTGTGCTGAATGGTAACAGATAGCTTTCCTCAGGTAATATACAGTACACCACTTTAGTGTAGTATATGGGTTTTTATTTAATCTGCCTGACAAAACAGAATCCTGTTCAATCTTAACAGCTTTGATAAATTTAGCGCATGTGAAAGTAATGTTGCATGTATAATAATAATTGTATTATCTGCAACTTTACTGTTTATGTAAGGAAGAGAAATTAACAGTTAGGAGTGTAAATCAATGTTCAAGAAAATTCCTGAAAGGAATGTGACACGTTAAAATGAGACCATTAGAATTGATCTAGTCTTTTATTTTATAAAAAAATCACACACCATAAAAATTACATGTACAAAACTATAAGATCTTAAATTGATTTATGTACAGTTACAAAAGAAAATGGCAAAATAAAAAGTGACCAAACAACTCAAATTAACAGGTATACTTGTGCTCCCATTTGGGACCGCTGCCGCCGTCTGTTTGTTGCTTTGAGTTCTTTGAGTTTCAGTTCTCATTGGACGGGAGGGTCACGGATGACACTGTAAAGCCAGATGAGATGGAGGAGGAGGAGGAGGAGGAGAAGGGCAGATTGATGAAAGTGCAGGAAGCACAGACATGCTGTTTACTTTGTCCCATCTGAGTTTCCTCTCACTGGTGCAGTTTGCATGATTGAATGGGAGGAGGATGATGAATATCTAGAGGAAACAAGAGAGAAAAACAAGATCAGAGCCCTTGGCAGAAGGTGTGAAGCTTCTGAAGAGATAAGAAAAGACTGCAGCCCTTGCCTAGTCACCGTGGAGCTGCTCACAGGTCAGCTAACATACAATTTAGAAGAATGATTCGATTGGATTCAATTTAAGCTCTATCGACAGCATTTGTGGCACAATGATTACCAGAGTGAATTTATTTGTACAGCAATGTATAGAGGAAGGCTCTTCAACTCTAGTCCTGGAGGATGCTGGGTAAAATTGATTTATTCCTGCTTTTATATTTCCTAGTAGTAAAGCAATATCCATCCATCCATCTATCTATCTAAATTTGGCTCTCATCATATCTTAAGGGGAGATCTTTTTCTGTAGCCATTGAAAACTATACTTCTTCTTACTCTGCTGCTTGCACATGTGGTGTACCACAGGGTTCTGTTTTAGGCCCTGTTTTATTTTCCCATCTTTCGTAAGCATAACATTTTATATCATCTTTATGCAGACGATATACAGCTTTACCTTCCAATGAAACCAGATGACAACATATCTCTTCAGTCACTGTTGGATTGTTTAAGTTATGTTAAAAGTTGGATGGCGAATAATTTTATGTTTATGAAAAGAGTATCTTATGCTTCAGTGTCAACAATCTTTCAAAAATCATTCTAATATGCTGATTTGGGGCTCAAGAAACATTTCTTATTATTATCAATGTTGAAAACAGTTGTGCTGCTTGATAGTTTTGTGGAAACATGATTCATTTATGAATAGAAAGTTTAAAAGAAGAGCATTTGTTTGAAATCTTCTGAAACATTATAACTGTCTGTATATAATAAAACACCAATGTATTATAATATGTAAATATTTTGTATAGTCTTGTAAAAAATATTCCTGTATGACTGTGTATTTTAATGTTTATTCCATAAATCCATGGTGGATTACTGTAAGTCACTTTAACATACATACATACTGTGCATAAACTAAAAATGAAAGGGCTTAGTCAAAAAAGTTTATTCTATGACCAACATTATGCCACAAATGCTGTCGACGGAGCTTAACTTGAACTAAGGCTGGAGTATTCTGTCATAGCCTGAAGTCTTCAAAGAGCAGGTAAAATTGGCTTTCATAAGTGGTGATTGTGACATCTAATATTACATTGATCTTATATGCATAAAGGAACAAAAGGAATCAACAGCAGTGCTGGCATCCTCTCAAATCTAGGATGGTGGTCTCCTCTTTGGGCTTCTGGACCCTTTGGATTGGAGAACAGCTGATATAAATGTTAATTTGTTGGCAGGAGCAGCAAACGATGCCGCCAAGCTCTGGAAAGCTTGAGAGACCATGAAAGCAGCCTGGATTAGACAACATTTCTGCCAGTGACTCGACCCCATGCCTTTTCTGCTTCTGTCAGATAATGCGTTCGCCGAGACCACCTTCAACAGCTCAACACCTGGGCACGGACCTCCATCCATGCCCTGTTTCAGCAAACACCACAATCGTCAAACAGTCTCATATCAAAACCTAAATGAACGTCCATCAATATTGATCTAAGTATGTCACAATTGATTTATTTCTAGCTCGGTCCTGACAAAAGAAAATTCATCGGCATGAATTTGGCCTCTAGAGTGGCCATATGTTCCAGCCAAGCGTGCTCAGCTCCGAGACAGATACTGGATGTTTCACACAGCATGTGGCCTCAGAGATGGATCTGTCTGGAGCCTCGCGGCTCTAAATGACAGCGTAGACGTCATAGTAGACTGAACACATAACCAAGATCTTTCAAACACAGCTAAGATCAACAGCTCCAGGCATTTGCATATTAAGTGAAGTTTCTGTTCCTGCTTGTTTTTAATCTCAGCCATTTTCTCCTCACACCTACCCAAAAAGCCGAGCGGTTCCGGTGTTTAATCTTGTTAGGTGAAAAATGAATGTTTTCAGTTTGGAGTGTGACGACGTAAACAGACTACTTAAGATATATGGAGGTTTATACAAAGAGAAAAGATATGCCTGTTGTTCCGGGCGAGAGGACTATTTCAAGTAAAGAAAGAAGATAAATAAACTATCACATTGTATCATAAAAGCTTGATCTCACAGCTATACAAATACTTGCCCTGAAATCTATTTATAATTCACGACAATTAACTTTGGATTTGTTAAGATCTTTCAATTGTCTTGAAGCTTATTCTACTTTTTAAAAATATGTTTATATGTCAACACCAGTATATTCAAATATGCACTATTGTTCAAAAGTTTTGGGTCTATAAGATTTTATTTTATTTATTTTCAGTAAGGATGCATTAAACTGATCAAAAGTGACAGTAATATTACAAAAGTTTTCTGTTTCAAATAAATGCTGTTCTTTTCATCAAAGAATCCCGAAAAAAAACTTTCAGTTTCCACAAAAAAATATAAAGCAGCACAACTGTTTTCAACATTGATAATAATAAGAAATGTTTCTCGAGGACCAAATCAGCATATTAGAATGATTTCTGAAGGATCATGTGACACTGAAGACTGTAATAGAGTAACAGAAGACATATTACTCCATTACTACATATTACATTTCATAATATTACTGTTTTTACTGTTTTTTCAATCAAATAAATGCAGCTTTGGTAAACATAAGAGACTTCTTTCAAACACATTAAAAATCTTTTGAACAACTGTATATTTATTTTATTTTATTATTATTATTATTTAATATTTTAATAAAAAAGTATAATTAAAACTAAGTATCTTTATTTTTCTATTGGTGGTGCAATTTCTTTTAATAAGCCAATCGAAAGGACTAATAAATTAAATTGATGAAGAACTATACTAAAACCATAGATGAAAACTTTAGCGTAAACATCCAATCTTCTTCATCAGAAACCGAGGACGGCATTCAGCACTCAGATAATCTTATTACTTGGTTTGGCTGCCATTATAGCTTTCATTATGGGTTATATCGCCACACCCTGTTTCTTGTCAGCACTATTGATTCTGCAATTAAATCCAGCCTGACCATTAGATATCAAATAAAGGAGTCTTTCAATGGATTTTGTGCAAACCCAGGGGCAAATGGTGAATGACAGCCAGGCATAAATCACACACAAGCTCTTTAATAAAACAGCAGTCTGTCATGCAAATGATACACAAGAGAATGTTGGCCACATCACTTTCCAAAAGTGATAAGTCAACTCCATTTGGACTCTAATTTCTTTAGTGTCAACCTATTTATTTGACGCGTACACTTGTGGATATGAACAGGTATATGCATAGATTTTTGCATCTTGTTCCGCATACACTGTACATTTTTTTTGGGTCACACTTTAGATTAGGGTGCAATTCTCATGATGGACTAATTATTAACTGAGACTTTTGCCCCAATAAAATCCTAGTAAGATAAGTGTTAAGTTTAGGTATTGGGTAGGATTAAGGGATGTAGAATATGGTCTGTTCATCATATAAAGTGATCGAGCTCTTCAGAAAATTTGGATTAAACCACTCAATTCATATGGATTAGTTTTAAAATCTCTTTATGAACTTTTTAAGCGTCAAAGTGGTAGTTGCGTAGCTGTCAATGGGGACAGAGGGACAGAAATCTTCCAGATTTCATCAAAGATCTTCATTTGTGTTCCAAAGATGAACTAAACTCTTATGGGTTTGGAACGACATGAGGGTGAGTAATTAATGACAGAATTTTCATTTTTGGGTGAACTATCCCTTTAAGGAAAGAGCTGTGATGTAACTGGAATTTGAATTAACATGTTAAGTATTAAAACATATTAACATTGTGAATAATCCATCCATTTTCCAAACCATCTGTCCTATGTTGGGTGCTATTAAATTAAATTACATTAAATTAAATTATTACATTCTTTAAATTGTATTTCTTCAGAACAGAAGCCATAAAATGTGGACATTATATCCAGTTGCAATATTCTAAAATAATTTTACAACTTTAAAATCCAGTGTGACCACCCCCGAACGAAACAAGTTGCATTTGGACAAGTCAATGTGGGCGACTGGTTAATCTAACCAGTGAGTAAATTTGCATTTTCTCTGACCCTGTGAGGGGAGCATTTGGGAAAGGGGAAAGGGCAAATTTGTGAGTCATTGTTTCATTCCTAATTTCAATTAGGAAAATGCACACTAAAGGGTCTCCAAGAAACAAAACATTAGCAACAAAACCATCATCGAACCATTAATTTCGAGGAGCACAGCTGTACTATGTGATTAACAATGTTGTGGTAATTACTAATTGGGGAGTACTTATCTCAAAGAGGTGGAAGGTGGAACAAAGAATTAAGGTATCAACAAACATCCCCTCTGGGTTAGCAGACAGAGGCCAGATAACATCGCCGTGGACTCCTTCAATACAGTGTGTACAGAAAACAACAACAAATCGCAAGAACAGCTAATTAAAACAGTGCAAAAATATGCTATTGTCTATTAAATGTGTTTTTTATCTTACATTAATTTTCCAATTCCAATCCAATCCAAAATTGGTAAAGGACATTTCAAGGTCTTCACCGTGAGCCAACTGGTCTAAACCAGATGTAATTTTGCATTTATGATCCCAAATTAATTAATCATTACGTATCAATTTTTAAAACTGCTCTTGTTAGTGTAATTTCTGTCTTAATGGCATTTCTGTGATTAAATAGCAAATAAGTAATCAAAACGGACAACCTGCGTAAGCGTCTGTGGCAGAAAAATGTGTTCAGTGAGCTTATCGCTGTGTCATCGGCATGGAGAAGTGATTAGTCACGTAATGATTTTTTAATTGGCGAAGAAATGAGGCTTGACAAGTCAAAATGAAATGCTAAGTGTGGCGAAGGGGTGCCAACAACTAAAATGCTGTGTAATTGCATGTCAGATGGACTATTTTTAAAAAAAAATATATAAAAACTTAGATTCACCACTGAAAGATGAAAGTCTGAAACAACAATATTGGAAAGCTTAGTCATAGAAAATTTATATTTTTCATTATTCCAGTCTTCAGAGTTGCATGATTCTTCAGAAATCATTCTAATATGCTGATTTGGTGCTCAAGAATGATCAATGTCGAAAACAGTTGTGCTGCTTAATGTTTTTGTGTTTATCATGATACATTTTCCTTAAGATTCTTTGAATAGAACAGCATTTATTTTAAATCGAATTGTAACAATGTAAAAGTCTTTACTGTCACTTGTGATCAATTTAATGCATTGTTGCTGAATAAAAGTACACATTTCTAAGAAAAAAAAATACTTCCCCCAAACATTTAAACAGCAGTTAAGCCACAGTTAGAAATGCTTGCTCATTATTCTCTCAGCTATTGTTGTTAAATCCCTGATGATCTATATGTTGATATGTTAGTCCATGGCGGGCTTACAAAATGAAGATGGTACCACAGAGGTAAATCTCAGTCAACACCTGACAGCTAGGTTTGATTCACAGCTTTAAGCACTGAAACAAGGGAATAAACAACTCAATCCATCTTAACTTTGCATTTCGAACTTTTAACTGCTCTCGTTTCTCAAAGTCATGGAAAGCAGAAGCTTTGATTTTGGGATCAATAGCCACGTGAAGCGGCAATCGTTGACATGTCAATTTTTCCTTGTCAGCTCCTTTAACTGGCAGACTTTTGAACAGAGACCAACTGATTGCGTATGACATCGGCATCAAACACCTTTCTGAGGTCACACATAGCCAGGCCACATGTGTCCTCAAATTCAATCAATATTTCATCAAGCGAGTTGCAACTTAATCGACTGCTAAAGTTTCTGAGTGCTGTTTATTCTCTGACAACAAATACTAGAAATTAAAAAAAAAAAAAAAAAAAAAAAAAAAAACTGAAAAAAAGTATAAATGTGTATACATATATATATATATATATATATATATAACTAAACTACTACATTACTAAGTATTAATAAGCAGTAATTAGGAGTTTATTGGGGCGAAAGTTGTAGTTAATAGTTGAAAATGAAAATGTAGTCATTAATTACTCACCCTCATGTCGTTCCACACCCGTGAGACCTTCGTTCATCTTCAGAACATAAATTAAAATATTTTTGATAAAATCCGATGGCTCAGTGAGGCCTTCATTCACAGCAAGATAATTAACACTTTCAATGCCCAGAAAGGTACTAAAAACATATTTAAAACAGTTCATGTGACTGCAGTGGTTCAACCTTAATATTATAAAGTGACGAGAATACTTTTTGTGGACCAAAAAAAAACAACAAAAAAAACAGCGACTTTATTCAACAATATCTAGTGATGGGCGATTTCAAAACACTGCTTCATGAAGCTTCAAAGCTTTACGAATATTTTGTTTCAAATCAGTGGTTCGAAACACATATCAAACTGACGAAGTTACGCGATTTCAGTAAATGAGGCTTCGTTATGTGATAAATGTCAGTGGCGCACAAAAAGTATTAATTGTCACTTCATAACATTAAGGTTGAATCACTGTAGTCACATGAACTGTTTTAAATATGTGTTTAGTAGCTTTCTGGGCATTGAAAGTGTTAATTGTCTTGCTGGCAATGCAGGCCTCACTGAGCCATCGGATTTTATGAAAAATATCTTAATTTGTGTTCTGCAGATGAACGAAGGTCTTACAGGTGTGGAACGACATGAGGGTGAGTAATTAATGACAGAATTTTCATTTTTGGGTGAACTAACCCTTTAATAGTTAGTTAATAATGAGAATTGGATCCTAATCTAAAATGTGACCGAAAATTGTTTCTACACCAACTTTTTTTCAGTGGACGTGCTATTCTGATGGATTGTCTATTGTCTGAGTATGTAACATTCCCCAGTGTATTTGGTTTGCGTGCAGCATCCTGCTTATTTCTTTTGACATGCTCTGTCAAACCTCTGTTCTGACGTCACACGGCATGAATGGTGAGGGAATTTTTAGCAACAGTTTAAAAAAAAAAAAGAAATACCAGTACGATCAACTATTCATGAGGCTGTTGTGCTGTTTCTGAGCTAAAATACAATCCTCATATCCACTGTGCAACAACTATGCTGTTAGGTCACCTTGTAGTGTAAATTGTGCACGGCTCCATTATAACCTCTGCTTGACGTCTAGCCTTGAAAGGGGGAAACTCAGATACTTGGCATTTACTATGGCCTTATGTTGGCATTTGTTGGCAGTCTGAGGTGATACTTAGAGATGAAAAGGTACTGATTATGCAACACAAACAAGTTAATTATATTTCCACATGAGTGAACATTAGTTTTGGTAGAGCATCTGATACATGAAGCTGAGGTGCAAGACATTAGCTGATAACCTCAGGACAGACACAGCAATGTCAACACCAGAGCTGAGAGCGTCCTAATCACTGACTCTGATCTCATGTGAGCATTTGAGCGAGCAAAACTTACTAATATAGAATTGTTTTATATATTATCATATATTAAAAACAAATGTGTGTCTGTATACTCTACCTACTGTAGATAGAGTATATACTGTGTTGGGGAAAGTTACTTTCAAAAGTAATGCATTGAAATATTGCGTTTCTCCCTAAAAAAGTAACTAATTGCATTACTTAGTTACTTTTCATGGAAAGTAATGTGTTATGTTTCTTTTGCGTTACTTTTTCTCAGCAGGGCTGTTTGTTTGTTTGTTTGTTTTATAACAAAAAGTTCTATTTTTGGTAAATGTAAAGGTCCTTTTACACCAAAAGTGAAATGAATAAGCTTAAGGCTGAACGAAATGCAAACTCATGCCTGTACAGTAGAGGGCGCAGCGCAAACAAAACTTTCAGCTGTGCTGCCATTCTGGATAGCAGAAGAATATGACGCAGGAGAAGAAGTAAATGAGTAAATGTATGCTCTAGATCTATGTGTCTAGAATTAGTCTAGACTAACCTTCATGTTCATACAGCGCACACAACACCTCTGCACTTACTCACGATTTCTCTCAACGTGGGTACAGAAGGGGCGTCAGTAAATACATGGGAAAACAAAATAACTTGCGTTACTTATTTGAAAAAATAACTCAGATATTTTGTTATGCGTTACTTTGCTAGTTAGTTGAAAAAGTAATCTGATTACGTAACTTGCATTACTTGTAATGCGTTACCCCCAACACTGAGTATATATATATATATATATATATATATATATAAAATATATACACATACACACACATATAGTGTTATATAACGTGGCCTTTGATAAGTTTTATTAATGTGTATAAATGTTTATTTAAAACTAGAATTAGAATAACTTTAAATTCCATTACGTTTATGTAAGATAAGGCCTATGTAAAGTACATAAGCATTATTGAGAATAACATTCTACATATTTTCATTGACAAAACATTTTATGTTTTATTAAACCAGAGAACAGTTGTGAGAACTGATTGCATTTTGATTTATTGCATCTTGATAGAATTTGTTACAATACTTTATAAGTAAAATGTTATACCATTCAACTTGAAAGATGCAATGTGTAAAATTTGGGAGGATCTATTGACAGATATGTAATATAATATACATAACTATGTTTTCAATGGTGTATAAAGACCTTACATAATGAACCGTTATGTTTTTATTACCTTAGAATGAGCCATTTCAATCTACATACACCACGGGTCCCCTTACATTTTACGTCGCCATTTTGCGCCGGCATGTTTCTACAGTAGCCCTAAACGGACAAACTGCTCTACAGAGCGCGTTTCATCACTATGTTGTTCTTCTAAATCATTCGTGTTTTTAGAGGCAGCTTGCATCGTCACTACGTTGAATACGCAAGAAGAAGTAGTAGTAGTAGTAGTCTGGTTTATTAGAAGCAGAGACTGTTCTTTGTTAGAAGTAAGAGGAAACCTCATTGCTTTACTGGCTACTCTCTGCTGTCTCAGAAGACAACATCTGTCTTGTGTCTGCCAGACGGCCACTGTAGCTTCTCTATGTGCTTCGAAAGGGAGGGGTGAGCACCGTTGGTTGCAGTTCGCAACCTCACCGCTAGATGCCACTAAAATTTACACACTGCACCTTTAAGAAAATGTTTTTAAAGGGGTCCTATTATGCTTTTTCACTTTTTCAGCTTTAGTTAATGTTTCTGTCTGAGCATAAAAAAAACATATCTGCAAGGTTACAAAGCTCAAAGTCCACTCCAAAGGGAGATATTCTGTTTAACAGAAAACACTTTTCAAGAACTACAACAAATGGCTCGTTGGGACTACAACGCACTTCTTACAGATCTTGTGAAGTCACAATGTCACTTATTTAAATAATCCCCGCCCACGGAATACGGAAGACCTGCTTTAGTAGCGTCTTGTTGCCATGTCGAAGAGACTTATTTTTAAACTAGACTATATTTTAGACAAAATTTATTTTTAACACTGTTCCTGAACATTATAACCCCAATGTTTATCTGTGTGCAGCAACTTTTTTCAGAGGACAGCTTCCAGAACCTAAGAGAGTACAATTCCGGCTACGCATAAAAGCTTTTCTTGAAAGACGGAGCAGTTCCCACTTTGTCGGAACAATCAGTTGCTTATGGATCACAACCTGTAAGTATGTTTTATTATTTGTGGCTCTGCTAGCTAATATTACAGTGTTGATGAAGTGTTTAGCTATGGGGCTCTCGCTTTTTAAGACTGTTCACCGATCTTTAGGAACGTACCACTCTGAAACATCATGTAAAATCCATGCATGCAAAGGTAGGCCTACTGCACAATGAATCGCTCTCCAATTGGTATGGCAAAATTGATGGCATTGTTAATATTTACATCTGAGCAGATGCAGCTAACCAATCAGAGCACATTTCGTATTTCAGAAGGAGGGGCTTCATCGAAACAGGAACTAAACAGTGTTTTTCAGACAGATTGGGAAAAGAGGTGCTGCAATAAGGTAAAATATATGAAAAATAATGTGTTTTTTGAACAGTTAAGCATGAAAACCTATTCTAGTACACACCAAAATCAAGACTTCGTAAAAAGGCCCCTTTAATGTTTCAGTTTGCAGTTGCAGGTAGAGACACATCAAGGTGAATGTTCTCTTTCCAAAAGAGCAAGTGTATACTCACCCCTTCCAGTGAGGTGTTATTCTTGAACCCAAACCGTCCAGTAAACAATGCATACTGTAGTCGGCAGCAAACACATAGACAGTCCTGGCCGCGGGGATGTAAAAGGCAATATGTTCCAAAAGCCAGCAATGGAGAACAATTATTGTGCTCCGTTTCCATTCGTTGCAGTAGTGGATTGAGTCCTCAAATATGTCCCGGTAGGAAACGGTTGGATAGTCCTTGGAATACAGTGTGAGAAGTGAACACTCAGGGGAGAAAGTCCAGCAGGGGTTCAGACAAATTATCCCATATTCCTCTCCATAATCGGATGACCTGGCGAGCTCTGGGATGGGTTGAAAACAGAGAGAGAGAGAGAGAGGCCATCGATAAACAAAACACTCTCCAAACCCAAATGAATTGCAGATGTCTCAGCTGGTAGTGCAGATTTTTTTGGAAATACAACCCCGAATAGAGAACAAGTGCATCTGTCACACTACAAAGAATTGAGATGAAACAGAGCTGTAATATGCACCAGACAGGACTGCAGAAACTACGCCAGAACCCGTGTAAAAAAATGTGTTTGTTACGCGCAGGACAGTATCTGTGTCTTATATTTTCATCTCTCAGTTTTCAAAAAGTTTTGTGGCTGTTTTGATCATTTACAAAAATAAATGAACTTAAAAATTCCACATAGCAGATGACTTAAAATAAAAGAATAAAAAAAGAAAAGTGACATTACTCTTCAGGGATGATTGCTGTCTCTTGCGGGACAGCGGAAGGAGTCATCAAATTTTAAAGTCGCTCCAATCTCGTTGAACCTTCTTCTCGTCACTGACCTGTGGGTTTGCTGTGTCTAGGGAAGACAGAAAAATAGCCGTGAGGGATGGGTAGGACTGTGTTAGTGACAGCACAGAGTGTTCTCCAGTCTTTCTCGGAACACCACTAAAGCGGAGTCATGGTGGAGGTGAAGGACAGCAGCCGGTCTTTGGCGGCAGAAGGGCTACGGTAGTGTAGCTGATTTTCATTACTACCGAAACAAGAATATAATGTGTCACAGAATAGATAAATAAGGGATAATGTGCAATCAGCTGATCGTAAATATGAAATAAACAACTGATCAGTACATTCGGACACATTTGAATTCAACAAACAATGCTAAATTTTAAAGCAATATGGAGGAGAAACGGTTAGAGATTATGAGGAAAATTGTGTTTTACGAGCTCTGTCTTTCTTGTTTCATTGGAAATTACGTCAACAAGGCACTTCAGTGGACCTTTAAAGTATATTACTTCTTTAATAAGTGCTTTTCTTAAAAGCATGCTAGTGTACTTCTTTTTCACAAAGGGAAACATTAATATGACTGATGCAAGAGACATGAGACTAGCAAAGCTGCTAGCACAAAACAGGGACAAGGGTCAAATATACCGCCTAATTGTCAATATACAACAGACGTTCACTATAGAATGCTGCAATTGACCAATCAAGCTTGAGTATTTAAGAGAGCCATGTAATCCTGACACTTATGCAGTGCCAAATCAAATTCTCTGCTGGTACGAAGCCTTTTGATTTACAACAAGCAAACGTCTTTCTGATGTCAAGATCTGACACTACACTAGCTGTTCAACTAATCAGCAAACGGTTTGTTGCACATGTAGAACGGGAAATACAACATACTATTCCATACACAGAATCCTCTGATGTATTATGTAACGCACAAAACCATTTTTTATCACTCCATGTTGTTTATCGACCGTGTGTTGGTGGGATGCCATTTTTGGATCTGTAGCTATACAGAAATGCCAATCTTGTGAGGTAATTGTTGGCACTTTTGAATCCAATGTTTTTTGTTTTTTGCTGTGAAAACTTTAAGATATGTTAGATAAAGTATTATCACACATACAACTAACATATAGCATGACAGGTAATAATATAATAATAACATTTCATTCAATTTAATAATTTTTATACAAATTGTAGATCAGACTGCATTCGCCGGGCTCAAACATTCATCCCAAGCTATTGTAAGGTAAATTATTGGCACATATTATTCACACATGTTTTTCTTACATGGATTGAGATGTGGTAACAGGGTTGAAACTAATCGCAGACCACATTTAAAATTAATATAAAATAAACCAGCTCATATTATACACTAGTATTTAGTATTCTACTATCTACTGAGGTTGCCAGTGAACATTTAATGAAGGTTAAGCCTCTCATTTCTCTGACCATTTACTGAAAAAGCAAAGAGCCTTTTTCAGATTCTATTCATAAAAAGAGTCTGTCTGAGTCACCATGCTCCTTCAGACATAATACATTTTAATTTACATCCTGTGCTACCTTAGTTGACTGTTGATTACTTTTAATTCATGGCCATTAGGTGCCTGCAGTGATTGACAGGATCAGTAGAATCATGGAAGTTCACCCTTCTGCATCACCAGCTCTTGACTGAATGGACTTTATCGATTTAATGATTTAAGGATGAGGTCCTCTTGAATTCCATGAGCATTCATCTAGAAACTGCAATTACCTGATTGGACCCATAAATCCAAATTCTACAAAGGAAAAGCTCTTCAAGGAATACCTGGACGTGGCCCATTGAATCAGGTGAATAGCTCTATTCCTGGCAATTATGGGAGTCTATATATATATGTGCTCCGAGCAGCTGTAAAGTGCCTAGGCATTGTTAAAAGCCTACTGTCAAAGGGTTATATGAATGTGCAATTGCCTGAAAGCAACCTTAAGCATTTTAAATCAAGTGGTTTGCCTTTGGTTTTGGTGTACTTGCTGTTACACCAGATCTTTGTACCAGGAATATTAGATCTAGTCTCTATACCAGTTCCTGTCAAACGATATACGTTTTGTCTACATCTAAAATGGTCAGCAGAGTTTAAAACACAGCACAGTTGTGTTGTCACTATCTTAAAGCAACACACACACAGGCCATTGATCATTGTAATGGTCATTGTAATACAAATGCAACTGTTCTTTGTTAGTTCATGTTAGCTTAGGTTCATTAAATAATATAAACAATTACAACTTTTGATTTGAATAATGTAATAATAATAATAATGTAGTGTCTCAACTGCCAGACGGAATGCCTATGATAGCCACCAGAGGGCACTCTTCCTGTCTTCTTTATCACATTATGAACTGCATTTCCCATGACCCACTGCCTGGACTCATTGTGTGCTGATTGCTTCCACCTGTGTATGATTATCTTGTTTATGCTCTCCAATTTTAGCCCTGAGTGTTCAGTCATTCTTTGCAAAGTCTTGTTGCATGTTAATCCCTGGGTATACTTCGTTTTTTTTTTTTTTTTTTTTATGCGTACGTTAGCGTACACGCGCAATCAAATGCACAGCTTTGGAAAATATACTTAATTTGACTGGTACACATACACATGCATTCGACGCATGCACAGTTTTGAGCAATCTCTCGCCACGAGTTACAACCCATGTAAACATCTTTGTATTCTTTCATGCTAGAATTGTACAAATGAGGGCACTTTCTAACCTCTTTGCACAATCTCTCGTCTAGGTAGGCCTCCATTGTCGCCGTAGCTTGCATGCGTTCCGGTCTGCTCTGTTTATGCAGTTTTTCTTTGACTACCTTGTGAATCGACGCCCCCAGGGCACAGTTGCCACCTTGTGGATAAACTAATTACTGCAAAAAAAATTAAATGCGCATGTGCGATCTTACAAAAAAACGGCGGTGCGCGTACAGTACACAAGTACACTTCTGATGGCGAAATTCGCGTCACGTGCACTGTACGCTTACCCTCGTGTATGCGTAAAAAGTGAACTGTACTTTGAGCTTAAGTGTTACACTGCATTTTGGAACGCTATATCTTTCTAAAAAAAAAGTTCTTTGTGAACGCTCCATTACACTGTGCCTCGTTTACAAAACAAGGTGCTCCGAATAAACATATAATCCTCTGATGCAATCCAGGACGCCATTAAAATAAATCATCCACCTATTCATGACGCTGGGACCCTTCCGAAGTCTGTACAGAGACGCAAACGAGCTGTTTAAACTGGACGTGTCAAAGCACGTTCCTTTACTCTTCTGCGTGGAGTATGTCAGAAACTGAACGCGCATCTGTATACTGTATCCAGTGTAGACAGCATCAGTGATTATAATGGGTTCCATTTGCTTTTGACGCGACGCTCACATCCAGTGTAGGTAAATATCAGCCGTTAAGTGACTGAATGCCAGTGGGCGGGGCCTGTTATACGATGATGTACAATTATTCGTCAATGTCTTGCTCTGGAGGCAGGCATATGCAAATGTATTTGTCTGTGTGACGTCACAGAAACCACAATATCAAAACGAGTTGTTTTTGGACCTTGATTAAATAAATGCTTTGTTTATAATGAGGAGGATGTTTTAAGCTATGAAACTTGCAGTATATTTTAATTGTACAAAGACCTCAGATTACCGAGGCAAATTTATTTTTTCATGTCATGACCACTTTAACAAATGGAACTTTTTGTAACATTTTCTTTGACTTACCTCCTTGTGTGTCTGTGCTTGTACCCTCTTTTGAGGAAAGTGAAGGACGTCTCTTGAGTTCTATACAAGTTCTAGGATGGTGCCTTTGTGTGGGGGAGACTATGTCCTCACAGCTCATCTCTGAAATCTGCACAGCCGTCTCAGAGTCTGTGACCAGCACCATGGCAGTGGAGTCCTTAAAACTACCAGTGGCCCCGGCGGCCCCCTCTAAACCCTCTCCCGAGGCCTCTTGGCCCTCCACGATTTTGGAGCTGGAGCGCGGGACCTGCCCCGACGCTTGCCCCCCATTCGTCTGTGAGCGCACGTTCGTCATGGCAGTTCCCTTTCCAGAATCTGCCCCGTTATGGCTGTAGACTTTATATCGGATCATGAGGATGATGATAAAAACGAGGACAGAAGCCACGATGATTCCTCCAATGATGATGATCATAGTGCCTCCCAGGAAATGGCTGCGGAGCGACTGGCACTGGCTGTACTCCGTCTCCGTGACGAATGAGACGCAGCCCACCTGCCGCGTGGCGGTCAGCGAGGTCACGCCATCATCGTAGACGGCCAGCACGCACAGGTCATACTCCCGTCCGGATACGAGGTCTCGCACCAGGAAGTCGTAACTCGTGGAGGGAATCATTCTGCAAGACAGGCAGGGCAGAGTTGAACATTATCATGTATTCCTCAGATAATACATGAATATAATTAAGATTATACTCAGCCAGCATGTGCATGTATTATCTACGGCCACATGATCACTGTGGAGAACCTTATGTAATTATATCATAATTCTGAATATTATGGACATTATGTTAATTCTCAATGATGAATTTAATATATAACATACTACAATGCAATATCTAGTCATTTTAGAACTACTGCTATCATGAAATAAAGTGCAGGCAAAAATTTACTCTTTATTAAAAGGTTCCATCAACATAAAGTCAAAATCAATACCCAAGACAAATACATTCCATTTCCATTGAAATTTACAACATGGATAAGGTATTCTAAGTGCAATGGAAGTCTATAATATATAAACAATATACAGTATAAATATGTTAGAGACTCTCCCCAGGAAAAGCATTTTTTAAATATTATTATTATATAAAGGATAATATACATACATGAATATATCTTGTATCATATTTTATTTATTGTAGCATAGAATACACTATTTTGAGGCATGTATTCATCTACTACAGACAGTGTGTGTCTTAGTACACACATGAATTTTAAGATTATTAAAATTACATTTGATATGCGAAACTATCCTGGGTGTTGACATTAAGGAAGAAGTGATTTTCCTTTAGACAAATAATGGAAGATCTTGACGCAATTAAACCTACATTAAGTATTCTATTGCTTCAAATGACCATTCGAAAAATCATTAGAGTTCATTAAGGTTATAACTGAAAATCGACCATTTTTCAAAGCAAACACTTTTGTGAATCTCTCAACTACAACGATCAGAGAGATTTTCAAGAACTGTCATACCCATACTACAGAACTCAACTGTCATACGATTCAGTTCAGAGAAATCCTGGCTTTTGTTAATCTGTGCATTTTCCAAGCACTAATACTGTTCAGAATAATCCCATGTATAATCCCATGTATCATGACTGAGTGTCATACAGACTATCCATTACAAGTAGTGGTAGAACAGTGTTAATCTCAGTGTAAATGCATTGATATTTATTCAACACATCTGTATAAACTGGAATTATACATTTTATGTGCAATGAAAATGATACTGAGGGATATTTTAGCATTAAATGTATAATCTAATGGAAGATTACTTGCACAGTACCACTTGTTAAAAGAAATCACTTGCTTTTATGAGAGCTTCTCATACAATCTCGGTCTGAAAAAAGTTCTGTCATGAAACTCTAGATGGCGCAGGCTAACAGGTCCTTAACTCAACATGCTTGTAATAATATCTTTGTCTATAGGGCACAGCTGATTGGTTCCTGCTGTATCAGCAGCCAAAGAGCTTGCTGCTCAACTTTCAAATACTTGGTCAGCATTTGCAGCACACTTTCAGAAACCCTCCGCCTTCCCCAGCTCCACCTGTATAGATCTGCTATGGGTTGTTCATGTATGCTATTGCACAGCAGCAGCATGTCTTACTTGCTCACATCAGTGTGTCATGTATGTACTGGCAGTAGCAAGTCCCGTACTTGCTCTGCAGCAGCATAGCAGATCTATTTTGCCAAGACTAAACATATTAACATATTAATTGTCATTTTCATTACCATGCCAAACACTCTGAGATTTGTCATGACAGAAATAAATATATAATAAATAAATCTCATAAAATACACAATATAGGCATGCTGATTATATAAAATTAAAAGTGGGAATCATAAAAGTTATCAGTGATGTCCCACTCATTGTGCCAGTGCTCAGGAGAGGGCAATACTGGAAATCTACTGGTAAAAAACAGAGAGATTTTGCACTCAGAGATGTTTTGATTGAGCAAGTGTTCAAAATCTGAACTGTTGAACCAGAAAGTAGAAAAAATATCCAGCCTTTAATTCCACAGAGGTCACTGGAAGTCAAGTTGGAAGATTTTTTTTTCTTTGCTCTCATATCTTTTCCATTAAGTATATGATGGTGAATAAGAATATGGTGGTGTTACATATAGGTCACCCAGAAAATAAAACCTCATGTTTTTTTCAAACCTTTATGCTGTGATTTTTTTTTTTCCCTCTGGAACACAAAAATAGAAAATGCTACGCAGCTCCATAAAAGCTCCAAACAAGCCAAAAACTATAGTTTTATGTGGAAAAAAAGACTGAAAATAAATAAATAAATAAATAAATAAATAAATAAAAAAGGTTCAGTTGGGGTTCAATATAGAACCCTAGGTTTCTTGACTCAAATTTAAAGAACCCTTTATGCCAAAAAAAAAAAGAAAAAAAAAAAAAAAAAAGCTCTATATGAGGAGAAATGTCTTAAATGATTTCTTTCAAATGCGTATTGTCCACATTCCCAATTCCACTGGTTGTGTCTCACTTTTTCAAAGCAAAAACACATTCTGTGTGAACCAGCTCTTATGTTTTTTTTTTTTTTTTAGCTTGACAGACCCTGGTCACTGCATTCTATATCCATTACCTAAGTGGAAATAAGTGTATTGGTTTAGAAGAACATGAAGGTGAATAAATAATGACAAAATTCTCCTTGTTTGGGTGAACTATCATTTTAAAACCTATAAATTGAGAAATATGCATCATGTTACAACGTGGCAAAGGAAAGGCGTTCAACTTCTGGTTATTGATTTTAAAGCTGTCTTTGAAGTGTTCTCATTTGCGTCCTTCCTTCTGTTCATTCAACAAGAAACTGTGCCTTTGTTTTTCCCATTGAAGATGACATGCGTCAGATCCCTCTGCACCTTAATTCATTACTCAAACACACTTCACACACGCTCGCTTCATTTGCATGCAGTCGAGGGCCTTTCCTTTCTGTATGATATTAAGGCCACCAGTGAAGTCTTGAGTTATTACAGAGGTATTCCAGGCCATCAAAGACTTTTGAAAAATAGCTTTCAAAAGAAAAGAGCTGCTAATAAAGAAACAGAAATATAATACAATAGAGGACTTTGTGCAGCTGCGGCACAATACAAATGTTTGAATTAAAAGACCCATAATTTAGTGAACAACTGAGAATCCTTTTCTCTCTGGTGCCACACAAATCAAAGCTGGTCTCAATTTTCGCAGAGTGGTTTATTGTTGTCATATTTGATTCTGTTGAATTCTCAACATCACGTGTCTGATAAAGGCTAGAAATGAAGAAAAACAGTATCGAGCTGAACTGCAGTTCAGTGCTAAACAGCGACTGTAAGTTTGAGTTTTAAAACACACACCTCACTTATGAAGTGAGTCCTCTTCCTAATGCTGATTCTTCAATGGAAACATGCATTTCAAAACAAGTTATTAAAATAATGTCCTTGAGGGAATCACATCCTCCAATCCCTGCATCCAAACAACAGTAATAAAACACTGCGGCATGTAAACTGCAATATAAATAACATGGCTGCTAAACATGCTAACACTGTAAGTGCACACCTGCCACAAACTAATCAGTCATTTATTAACTTCACTGAAAAGAAAATATAAGAAAATTCTGCTCTTAAAGAGGAATCATACTAATATGCTGTGGGGGGGAAAGCAGTTTGTTTTATTGGTGAGGTGAAACATTATCATAAAAAATTGAACCTTAAGTAAAGTAACGCCTATAGATGCTAGTAAGGAATTGTCTCATTTGTCATGGGCTTACAGACAAACGATGCACAGAATACAACTTAAATATAATCACACTGTTTTTATAGCAGTTCAGGCTAAAAAGAAAGCAAACAAAATGTGCTGCAAACCTATTTATAAATGCAGTCTTTCACAGTATGGGCTTTTATTAGGCAATATATAATAATGAAGCAAAGATGTAAAACCCAAATGGTGTCAAACAGCCTTAGTGATTATATTTAGGCCCGGTTTTTACAAAAAAAAAAAATCTCAATTTGTTTTCAATTCCGATTCATTTGAGAACCTTTCAATTACAATGTGAATTTAGCTTTTTTCTAAACAGCTATACAACTGTAAATGATTTGGGACTTCTTTTTGAACTATTCTTCTAAAGAACCAGCTCATAAGAATCATTTGTTTCAGAAATTTGGCTTGCTGTAGGTTATTGATTCACTAACAAGAACTGGCTTGAGTGAATCATTTGTTCAGGAATCAGGATTCACTAAAAAGAACTAGCTCATAAGAGTCATTTGTTTGTGAATCAGACTGAACCACATGTATGCGGCAGCCATTGTAAATCCACAAGACCAAAAGTGCTATGAAGTGTGCCATTTGGGACAGGGCCACACTGGTCACGCTGTATGTTTTTGGTTCATTAAAAAGAATCGACTCAGTAATTTGTTTGTGAATCAGACCAAAACACATTGGTCACACTGTATGTTCTTGATTTATTAAAAAGATTCGACTCAGTAATTTGTTTGTGAATCACACTACACTATATTAGATGTGCTGTATGTTTTTGATCACTAAAAAGGACAGACTCATATCATATGAACCATTTGTTCAGGAATTGGGCAACTCTCTCGCTGCATTTTTTGATTTACTAAAAAGAATTGACTCACCAGAGAACTGGCCCATAAGAGTCATTTGTTTTGCAATCAGACTACACCACATTGGTCGTCCAGGGGTGTGTTTCCCAAAGCGAACTATGGTTGCAAGTTCTATCGTTACCAATAGAGTTCAATAGGACTTACGACCATATTGACTAATGATGCTTTCGGGAAACGCACCCCTGTATGTTTTTGAATCAGGCTACTCTGCTTGCACTTTGTTTCTGAATCACTAAATAAAACCAACTTAGAATAATTTTAAGAGAAAAAAACAAAGATCATTAATCACGCTGTATGTTTTCGATTCTTCAAAAGGAACTTTAATGATTTTATGCTATGGTTTTATAAAGTGTAGGCAAATACGTTCTCTACTGCTCAACAAACAGGAACATATATTTTAATTTTACATGACATTTCAGGTCTGTTTCAAGGGTTTCCAGAAATTTCAGCATGAGTTTGCAGCATATTTATAAGATAGTAGAGAATATATCCTAAAACCAAGTCATTAAACAGAACGTTTGTAATATTCAATGCACATCATGTTGTTGGTATCAAAGAATGGAATATATATTCTTTCTCTTTGTATTTTATATGTTACAATATTATTCTATTCAAATCAATGTGATAAACAAGTTAGGTCAAAAGTAATCTAAAAGTAATCAAAAAGTAGTTAGATTATATTACCTAAAATGTGTATTGTAATGGATTACACTACTAACAGTGTAATTTGGAATCAATAACGGATTAATTTGTATGTAATCTACCCAGAACTGTGTACAGGTTATCCAAAAAAAGACTGCTTTTTCATTCTCTTGAGACTAAATAAAGAAATGCCACATGCGCATATACCAAGATCTCATGCCTCCCTATGCTCTAGTGTAAAAACCCATCTGTGCTCTTGAACTGTGTAACACAACAATCACACCCGCTCCATAGCAGAAGTAGTGACCCAAAAACGCAAAAAACATTGCACACATTGCAGATTTTTCCAACGGGGGTGCAGTTTTTCCATACGTTAGCATCCACTAAGCTTATTTATTTGTAAAATTATCAGCGCTGTGGTCTCCTGCGTACCTGACCAGTTTGTTAACAAGGGTGTGCTAGGGGAGCATCACTGAGTTCAATCTTTTTGTACGCGCGAGCAGAATTCTGCCACAGCAAGATTGGCTCTCGGAGGTTATGATCTCAGTGCTGCTCAGTTTCAGGGACCAATTTATTACACCAATTTATCTCATATCAGGCCAGAGCTAAAAGCACGCCTGCTAACTACCTGCTGAAAAGCAATTCGTTACAAAATGCCTCATTCTTATTGCATCAATAATAATCAAGCTTTCAGAATGATATGTACAGTCAGCTATCAAAACAAACTAAACCAGTATTGAGGAAGCTGTAATTTAATAAGCTACAAGCTAGTCATAAGATTAATTAAACAAGCTAATCTTTTGAAAAAACAGTTGGCTTACTACATGCTACTAACAAAAGGTAGATAACTGCTAAAAGCTATCCAAATATTTTATTTAAAAATAACAAATGCACAAGTCTTAAAGGGATAGTTCACCCCAAAATGAAAATTATCCCATAATTTACTCACCCTCAATCCATCCTAGATGTATATGACTGTCTTCTTTCAGATAAACACAATCAGAGATATATTTAAAAATATCCTTAGTCCTCCAAGGTTTATAATAGTTGTGAATGGGGTGGCTGCGTTTTGAAGACAAAAATAATGCATCCATCTCTAAAATCCATACGACTCCAGGGGGTTAATAAAGGCCTTCTGAAGCGAGGCGATGCGTTTTTGTAAGAAAAATATCCATTTTTACAACTTTATAAATTCAAATAACTAGCTTCTGGCGGACGACCGTACGCAGAATGCGTAAGTTGACTTGCCCCAAATGAGTAATCCACCGACGCGATGTATGACGCAGGATGTTGGAGTATCGTAAGCTTAGACGCCTCTCGCGGTTCAAATAGGGCTGTGCAACAAATTTAAGCTCCTCTTGTCTTATATCGAAATCCTCCGACATTTCTCTTTAAAAATAATCATTTTAGACTTGTAATCCGTGACCGGTGATTTGTTTTGCTCTATCCTCTGCACCTCCGCGTTCGTCATTACGTTGTGCGTCAGGTCAAAGGATACTCTTCCGCTGCAAAGCGACTTGCACGTTCTGCGTATGGTCGTCCACCGGAAGCTAGTTATTTGAATTTATATTTTTCTTACAAAAATGCATTGCTTCGCTTCTGAAGACCTTTATTAATCCCCTGGAGTCGTATGGATTACTTTTTTTTATGGATGGATGCATTATTTTTGGCTTCAAAAGCGGCCCCCCATTCACAACCATTATAAACCTTGGAGGACTAAGGATATTTTTAAATATATCTCTGATTGTGTTCATCATAAAGAAGATGGTCATATACACCTAGGATGGCTTGTTTTCAATTCATTAAAAATAACTGATTTTACGCTGGTTTTATACAGCATAAGCCAATATACTTTTTTTGCATAATCTTTTGCATTGAAACTTCAGAACCTTTTTCTGGTGGAACACAACATGCATTTTTTATCAGTATGTTAACAAGATAAAGACTGTAGACTGATGAATTAACTAAGATATCTATGTGATTAGTGGATTGATTAAAGTGTCTGCTTGTCTTTAACGTCTGACTTAAATGTCACAGCCGGCACTGAATCGTATCTGTGTGCCAGCTGATATCAGATTCGGACTGTGGAAGCACACAAAGACATCAAGACAGACACACAGTACAATCTACTGCCTGGCATAGAACTCATAAAGGCCTTGAACTCAGTTGGATGTAAAAATATTTAATTTAAAGTCAACATAAAACAGCATTCACAACCCATTTTACTTCCATAATATGAGATAAATCTTAAAAATTGATTGGATTGTGAAACGTGAGTGTTACACACAAGAAACATCTTCGACACCCACATTTGAGGAGGCTTTTGACCAGAAGATGAAGGCTGAAGGTCAAGTTCACCCTTGAGAGAATCTTGACATATTCCAATGGTGACGCTTCTTTTTTAAAATCTATTATTATGGCTATTATTGCTGTAACCTTTACCACATGAAGGTTAACCAGCATTAAATTACTATTGTAGACTATTCACACAATTTTAGAAAAGCCACATAACATACAACAGCAGCCTAAAACAATGACTGAAAATCTATTCGGCTATTGGTTAACATTAAAATGAAAATGAAAATAAAACAAACAATACATTGACATCCACAGCCACTTTTGGTTTAATGTTTAATTCAATGCTTTACTTGTCTGTCACAATAATGTAATGTTCTTTATAATTATTTTGTTTGCGGGCTTTTCTCAAGAAAATGTTGACATATGCAATTATTTGTGATTCATCTGACAAAATTTATTACAAGATATACTGATTAAGAAATGAAAACGACAGGCCTAGTTATTGCATTCTAATGAAATAATAAAAAGTTTTTTTACCTTTAAAATTAAGTACTCCAATAAATCGTACACAATAAGACTAGAAATATGTATTAAGAAAAAAATGAATATAATTTTATGTTGAGTTTAAAATCTAAAGGACAGAATAAATACACTACAATTTAAGATTTTTTTAATTTTGAAAAATTATGCTCACCAATTCTGCATTTATTTGATCAAAATACAATAAAATAATATTGCAATTTAAAACAACTCATTACTATTTTAAAATATCATTTATTTCTGGATTTTCAGCATTATTATTCCAGTCTTCAGTGTCACATGATCCTTCAGAAATTATTCTAATATGCTTGTTTGTTATAATCATCAATGTTGAAAACAGCTGTACTGCTTAATATTTCTGTGGAAACTTCTCTTTTCCAGGATTATTTTGATGAATAGAAAGTACAAACGGACAGCATTTATTTGAAATATAAATCTTCTGTAACACCTGTAAAATGTCTTTACTGTCACTTTTGATCTATTGTATTGTATTTTCTTTTAAAACAAAACAAAATCTTACTGATCCCGAAACTTTTGAACAGCAGTAAAAGTTGTAGTACAAGTTGGAGGACAACAAAAGTCAAACCAGACTATGAAACTTCATGCCACATGGAGCTGTACTTCATCAGAGACTCTTCATAAGCGGCTGATGTTGGGTTGTCACACTGCTGGCAGGCCTGTGGAGAGTGGGGGGATGGAAGGATGGGGGTTTGGCCCGTTCCTCATTCCCAGAAGAGAGCCAAGGAGAGCATGAGCCTCAGGCAACTCAAGATGTTCTCTATCTCCTTTCCCAGCTCCTCCTACTGTATATAGAGCAGGTCTGTTTCCAGTTTGCATGTGAAAGGGAGAGTCACAATGCATTTGCAAGTCTCGTATTCTCAGAAAATCCCTGAGAGTGATTCAAAAGATCTTCAAAAGATGAAGACATTCAGAGAGCCACTAGGTAATGAATTTCATGATACTTCAATACCATTGGCTCCTTCCTTTGAACTGCGTGATATTAATTGTATGCAGTTGCATAACAGTTTCCTCATTACAAACGCATGGTAACGTTAGAGCCAGCGCCCTCCGTCCCAAATGTGTGAGCCTCTGCTTGTCTGTGTGTACCTTGTGCATTGTGCCAGTACTTGCATTATTGATGTGCGGTGAGTTTCTAAAGAGCTTTGCAGAGGTTAGGCGGTGGGCGGCAAATACAACCCCTTCTCCAAGCCCTCAATGTCCCTCTTCTTCTGCACTGGGACACCAAGCATAACCAATTGCTGAAAGGGTGCCTAAAATATTCACTTATCACTTATTCATAAGCTGGTCTGTACCTAGCAAACATGATTTCAGTAATAGAGGTCTTCGCTTGAGGTTGGAGGTCCCTTGAATATTGATCCTTGTAAACAGAACAGCCAGAGAAATGGCTTAATGCTAACCAGAAAAGTGCAGCCCCTCTTACCTACCCTTGTGAAAAAAGTGCTCTTAACTGTACTGAATGTGCACTTGTAGTGTACTTCAAATCTTAAAAGTATATTTTAAGAAAAACTGTATTTGTTGATAATATAATATTAATGAAAAAGGTGTACTTAAAGAGAGTACACTTTCATGACACTGTTTTGTAACATACTTCGTAATGATATCAAATTTTACCTTAATAATCTTTTAATATTTGTTTAGTCATTATGTTTTAATAATCTTTTTTAATAATCTAGCTACTGCCAATAGATACATGACATGCTGCTGTGAGCAAGTAAGACATGCTGCTGCTGTACAATAGCATACATGAATTACCCATAGCAGATCTATACAGGTGGAGCTGGGGAAGGCGGAGGGTTTCTGAAAGCAGATCTATACAGGTGGAGCTGGGGAAGGTGGAGGGTTTCTGAAAGCAGATCTACACAGGTGGAGCTGGGGAAGGTGGAGGGTTTCTGAAAGCAGATCTATACAGGTGGAGCTGGGGAAGGTGGAGGGTTTCTGAAAGGGTGCTGCAATTGCTACAGCAAATGCTGGCCAAGTATTTGAAGGTGAGCTCATTGGCTACTGATATAGCAGGAAGCAATCAGCTGTGCCCTACAAAGAATGATGTGATTGCAAGCAGACTGAGTTATAGAAGTGAAGTTGTGAACAGGGGCAGTTGTGGCCTAATGGTTAGAGAGTCAGACTTGTAACCCAAAGGTAGCAGGTTTGAGTCTCATTCCCGGCAGGATATGTAGGTGGGGGAGTGAATGAACAACGCTTCCACTCTCATTACCCACAACTGAGGTGCCCTTAAGCAAGGCACCTAACCGGGTGCTGCTCCGGGTATGTGTTTAATACTCACTGCTGTTTGTGTGCACTTGGATGGGTGAAATGCAGAGCACAAATACATGTCACTTTCACTTAAGGACCTACCAGTCTGTGCCATCTAGAGTTTCATGAGATATATTATTATGAGTATATTATTTCCGTAAAATGCTAAAGTGTAATAAAAGTGTGCTAAAGTGCACTTCTTTTTTTTTTTAACAAGCGTACAAATCAAAGGCCTGCAAACATTTACTCTGAGAAAAAGTGATTGTTGGTGGAAATGTAAAGCCTTGTTAATAATTGATGCATTACATTTCCACTTTGCTCGGACACTCGTTTGCTTGTAAAAGGACACTGCTACTTCACTCCCCCGTTACTGCGTGTAAATGAATGGCTTGTGTTGGTTTTGACAGAAAGCTGAATGACCGTACAGTGAACTGTGAAATGTCTGGAGCATGTGTGTGCAGATCCATGCATAAATACAAGCAAACATGCAAATTTTTGAGACTGCAATTTGTTGTAATGTCTGAACTCAACCTTCCAATTAAATATGGATTATAATGTTGGATGTTCTTGAATTAGAGGGTTTACAGGTTTCACTTATTGCTTAGATAACGTGCATTTATGTTTAGTCTACATAATTTTCAAACTGCGATCTGGGGATATGTTGCAAAATGCCTTTTTAGAGGTGTCACAGTTCACATGTGCACTTATAGGGATAGTTCACCCAAAAAATGAAAATTCACTCATTTACTCACTCATTTCATTCTAAACCCACACGACATGAAATGAGATATTTTGAACACTGGGGTTATACCTGCCATTAGACTGCTTTTTACAATATACAATACACACTACCTTTTATGAAGAAAGAAATGCCCTAGAAAAGTGTTAATCTCAGATGTCAACATAATAAAAAAAAGGAACTATTTTCTAGATAATACTGTATTTCAATTTGCAGTTAATTCACAATAGGGCTTTAGAACAATAAATAATTAAATAATTAAGTTATTTAATAGTTGTATTTACAATATCACACTTAATATTTTACCCAATATAGTATTTCATGTACTGTATGAAAACATAAAGCTACAGGAACACTTGAAGGTTATGTGCGCCACAAGTCGGCATTAAAAACAGAAATGAGATATAATATACTCAATCTGCTTCATGGCCAACTTTTACATTTTTCCATCAGAGCATCATAATTATAAAGCATTGCATTGTGTGCCAGCACAACAGCTTAGACTTGAATTAAAGAGCTTTTATAGTGTTGTTATGGCCATTATAAGAGGCGATACCATATTAACTCAGTACAGTAACTTACTGAAGATTTAAAAACATGAATTAGTCCCATTTCTTTCCCTAAATGCTTTATTTTTTATTTGCCAGTAGCATCGAAACATAAAAGCTCAGTCATAGCTAATACAATTTTATTTGCATTAAATGCAATACATATGGCTCTATTTTTGGCAAACTGTCACACTAGCTCACCACAGTGAATAGAAGTGTTAAAATTGTTCTTCCTTTTCAGTCATCTGAATAAGATCAACTAATTAGGAAAGACGAAGACTGCTTGTTTCCAGCAGGTAAACAGTGTCTTGTGGGACATCAGTCTGACAGTCGCCCTGGAGTCAAATAATCACCGCAAATGAAGGTATAACGGCAGCCCATGCTCAAGGAGATGTCTGATTGGAGTATGATTACATTCAGTCAGAGAGAATGTCTCTATATAGACAAGAGAATGCGGTTGAAATTACATTTATCCGTGCCAGCCAGTAAAGAGGTGGTGACATGTCAGTGCTTTCCTCTGAGAAATGCCAATTCTGTCCTCACATGGCCCACGGTCCTTTGGTCGGCCCACGCTGGTGTTGAGTTAGGACTGTCTCTGAGCTAATGTGGTGTAAAGTGAGCTGGGCCTAATAAAGCATGGCGAAATGGGAGTCGACAGACCCAAGATGTCATCAAGGAGTGGGCAAAGAAAATGAGACATGCTGAATTCTGCTATATTAATCTGGTGGGTCTCAAAACTAAGATGCCACATTTGAGTTTGAGTCTGCTTAATTGTCTGTTTAATTTTTATATCTGCTTATGCAAGTTGATCAGATAAACTGTCAGATGCTTCCTGGAACAGGCATTTACAGTTTTTTTCCTTTTTTTTTTTTTCCATAAAATACTGAGAACATCCCTAATACCATCTGTCTGCAATCAGTAAGTAGCAAATCATGGCTGTACTGGTGTTGTGCAAGATCTTATACGCCTATATATATATATATATATATATATATATATTCTAAAAGATATATGAAGACCAACACATAAATAGCGAATAAATTATTAAATAAATATATTTACTGTTATATACTACATATATACGGAGCCCCTAAAGGGAAATGGTGAAGAAAAAAGATGAGATAGAAGAAAAATTATTTATCAATGCTTTTACGTTCTCTTGCAAACGCTTTGCGCCCCCCTGAGAAACTTTGGCTTCACTTGCAAAGAGCACAAAAAGTTTCTGGGGGGGACACAAAACATTTTGTTAGCGAACACAAAGTTTCTCGGGGGGGACGCAAAACATTTTGTTAGCGAACGCAAATTTTCTCGGGGGAATGCAAAAAGTTTTGCTAGCGAACGCAAAGTTTCTCGGGGGAACGCAAAACATTTTGTTAGCGAACGCAAAGTTTCTCGGGGGAACGCAAAATGTTTTGTTAGCGAACGCAAAGTTTCTCGGGGGACGCAAAATGTTTTGTTAGCAGATGCAAACCATTTTGTTAGTGGACGCAAAGTTTCTCGGGGGAATGCAAAATGCTTTGTTAGCGAACGCAAAGTTTCTTGGGGGGGGATGCAAAACATTTTGCGAGCGAACGCAAAGTTTCTCGGGAAGACGCAAAACGTTTTGTTAGCGGACACAAACTGTTTTCTTAGCAGACGCAAACTGTTTTGTTAGCAGACACAAAGTTTCTCGGGGGACGCAAAACGTTTTGTTAGCGAACGCAAAATGTTTTGTTAGCGGACGCAAACCATTTTGTTAGCGGACGCAAACTTTTGTTAGCGGACGCAAACTGTTTTGTTAGCGGACGCAAAGTTTCTCGAGGGACGCAAAACGTTTTGTTAGCGAACGCAAAATGTTTTGTTAGTGGACGCAAAGTTTCTCAGGGGAACGCAAACTTTGCGTTCACGCAAAATGTTTTGTTAGCGGACGCAAACCGTTTTGTTAGCGGACACAAAGTTTCTCGGGGGACGCAAAACATTTTGCGAGTGAATGCAAAATTTCTTGGGGAGACTCAAAACGTTTTGTTAGCAAACACAAAGTTTCTCGAGGGATGCAATACGTTTTGATAGCGAACACAAAATTTCTCGGGGGATGCAATACGTTTTGTTAGCGAACACAAAATTTCTCGGGGGAACGCAAAATGTTTTGTTAGTGAATGCAAAGTTTCTCGAGGGGATGCAAAACATTTTGCGAGTGAACGCAAAATTTCTCGGGGGGACGCAAAACGTTTGGTTAGCGAACACAAAGTTTCTCGGGGGATGCAATACGTTTTGTTAGCGAACGCAAAGTTTCTTGGGGGGGACGCACCGCCATGTCCTTTTAGGGGCTCCGTACATATATACTGTTATTGATGTAAATCTTCTAAACTAATATCCTCAAATGTAACTTCATTTTTACATTATCCCAACACAATGCAAACTAAACCTCAATAGAGGGCTAAGCGTCCAACTGAGGTTTCTTCTTATTTCATAAAACATATTTAAATCCCACCTAACCACCTTAATTGAATATTAGAAGTTCATATTTACTTCATATTCACGTCTCAGTATTGGATTCTAATGACTCTCCATTTTTTTCTATCAGCCATGGACATTTGAGCTGGCCATAATTGGAAGAAATAAAAAAATTGGAAAATATACCAGAGGCAAAAGAAGCAGAAAGCTACAAGAACAAGGGGAGTCACACCTGCAGTGTCTCATCTTTCTGTGTAAATGCCGTGGGCGATCCGGCCATGCTGGGAAAGATGCATTCCCGCAATTAAATCGGTACATGCTTAAACAGTCCTGCTGACTCCTCGCTGCATTTCTGAATGCTATCTCACGCTCAGCCAGGGGAGGAAACTGTTTGCGGTAACTGCCTGACAGACTGGAGGAGAAGAGGATTGGATTGTGTTTCACAATGCCGGCTAAACAGCTTTCAGTGCCAGTGGTATGAATAGATAGGGCTTTTGTAGCAAAGCTGCTGTCCGACAATCAACTCGTTAAGTCTCACAATATGGCTTTTTCAACTCGCAGACCTTGTGTAGGCCTCAGGTGGGCAGCGCAGGATGCTTCATCGTTTTATAGTCATATCTGCCAAAGCAATAGCTATAATTTTACACAACATAGTGAAAATAAATGGCCTATTGGATCCAGGTCAAGATCAAACACTCAACAAACTAGGCTCATTCGCAAACTGCCCGGATAATCCATCAGTTCCAGTCTGAAAGAAGATTCCCAGTCACCTTGAATATTATATCCTCAAAAGAAAGCTTCTCTCTCTCTTCTTCAGAATGTCGACTGGTTTTTCTTCTACCAAATCATCATGAAAAACAGAGTGAAAAAAATTTGCTGGCAAATATTGCACAATAAACAAAATGCTGAGATAAAAAAAAAAAAAAAAAAAGAAAAATAGTGTGTGAGAGAGCGAGAGAGCAGAGAGGAAAAAGCTGGTTCAACAGAAGAGCGTGGCCTCATAAATCTCTCCTTTTTCCTTCTAAGGATCGATTGATTTGATAAACGGGAAAAAATATGGTGGTGCAAGTCACTTCTTCAAATCTTCCTGGTTTCACTGTAAGCACAGGGACTTTAAGTAGCTCTAGGAGGAGATGGTCTGGCTCAGAAAATGCCTTTATTGCATTAAAGTGAAACCTCAGTCACACATGCTAGCTAAAGGGCTTTGCTGTCTAGCTTAAGGGAGGGAGTGTACTTACATTACAACGGATGCATTTCGGCCTACATAGCGTTCTTTTGATCGCTGAACTGCACTATGATTTTGAATGATTTGGTATTGAGACCCTTGTAACGCAACCTTATTTATTCATAGAAAATGGTGCTTCTGAAACCGACCACTCAATCTAATTTGTTTCACCCTCATGTTCTGTTAAAATTCACTTTAACGGTTTTTGTTTGAGGTCCCAGACCCCATATAATGGTTACTTGGAAACTAACCTGTTATTTTCCCTTCAAAATCATTTGAGATGTTTTTTTGACAGTCAAAGCCCAGAGAAATATTACTAAAGCTGTATCCATCAGTTTTACCACAAGCGCATTTAGAAAGGTATTTGCGTTTTTACTTTTTTTTTTTTTTTTTGAATATGATTTAAAATATGCTTAAAAATAATTAAACAAAAAAAAAAAAAAAAAAGCTGTAGGTTTGCTTCTAGGGCTGCACAATTTGGCAAAAAAGTTTGTGATTATATATCAATATGACTAATAATAGTTTATGATTTTATTAGATTTGTATATATTTCTTCACTGTCAGGCAGAAACCTTCTATCTCTCGCATTGTTAGAGTTCATTTTGTGGCTTTATGGTCAGACACTTGCATGTGTCATTATATTATTAACATTTTACCAAATTCAAGGTCAAATGGAGGCGCTAATTTGTTTTTGTCATTTGGCCAAAATCTCATATTATTAAAGACTATTTAAGACAGTAATGACCATGACTCAATGACAAATGCTAGACTGAGACACTTTTCTCCACTCCTCAAATGCATAAAACATTAGCTTTCATTTATATAGTGTTTCTTAAGCAAAGACAATGTTGTACTTATTCAAAGAACCAGTTCTTTATTTACCCTTGCACTGCAAACAAGCAGAGACGGTCCACTGAGCATGTAAGATATGCTGCTGCTGCATGAATAGACATACATAAATCCTGTAACAGATCTAAGCAGGTGGAGCTGGGGGAGGTGGAGGGTTTCAGACTGAACTCAAACACTGAACCAGACTATTTGAATGTTGAACAAGCTATCTCACTCACTGCAGTAGTGTAGTCAAAAGTACCAACCGCGATACCAAGTCGGTACTGAAATTTTAAAAATGTGACGCTCTGAGCACTGTTGAGTGGATTCGTAAACACCTCTGATTGGCCATTGTGTTCTCGCGCTCAAAATATATGTCTGTGTTTGGCTACAATGATCAACGCACGGGAGCGTTTGAAAGCACATGGAAGTGTTTGAATTGGAAAGAATTTTTGAATTTTACTCGTGTGTAAATAAACACAGTGCTGCGCGCTTTACTCTGAAACATGCAGCGCATATATTTAATCACAGCCTTTACAATGTAATAATTGCACTAAGCCATGTCACGATTTTGGTTTTATTTCAATTAATCACGCAGCTCTAGTGATTTCTATCCAGTACAGCAACACTGTTGACCCCTGCAAGGACACATATTAGAAAAATACAATGAAGCAAATATAAGTCAACGTCAAACAAATTTTCTACTATCTGAGACCACAAACATAAGTAATGTAACATTTTTCAGGATAGTTAAGTTAGTTTATGATCCATTCCCATTATTTTAGGAGAAGTCAAAACGGCAAAAAGAACATGAGGGTTAAAATAAATTCTCTTATAATACAGAACACCCAATATCTAGTAGATTAAAAAAAAAAAAAAAAAAAAAAAAAATCCCCAGTGTCGCAGTTTACTAATACATGCTAATTACACCCCCACAAGGAAAATTAATTTTATGCTTCGTTTAGAACGACAGCGATATAGAGGATGGAAAAGACATGAAAAATGATACAAAAGATTTTTCAATATCAATCTTTAATAGGTGCCTGATTCTCAAAAAGAGAAATAAATGCAATGCATAAGGTGCAGACATGCTGAACTAAAATGTGAAGTGTGTAATTGTTTCAATTTTAAAATATCTTCTTCATAATGTGGATAGACAACTCTTGAAAGTGTTTTCTCTCTAAAACACTTTCAAAAACACAAAGAAAGGGGATACTAATGTGATGTAATGTTAAAAATATTAAAATATTTTCATGATTAAGAATAATAACAGTCAAGTGATTTTTTATTTATTTATTTTTAAATTGTAATCAGGCACCAGATGGTTGCTATTAAAGCTAACAGTTAGTTTTAAATAATAGTTAGCTTTCTGCAGATATAATTGATCTTTATGCTTTGAAAAAAAGTCTATTATTATTATTATTATTATTATTATTACTTTTGCCATTCTGTTAGGTGATGCTAGTGGCACAGAGATTACACATTTCACTTTTAAATTATTAAACCACTTTGTATTCAAGAAGACAACTCTGAGGCAGAAAGAATCCTTCTCTTTCATAACAATGATTTCAAGTTCTTTTGTTTTGCTAGATTAGCATCTTTTTTTAAAGCTACCTGTTGTCGGCTGTCATTAAAATCACTATCTAGGCCAGGGAGAGCTGTTTTATCTGCAGGGCTGTGGCACGTCATTTTAATTAAAGCGTGTAGTCTTACTCCGGTAGAGGGAGGGGAGCCATAGTGACGTCCATAATTAAAAATTGATCTGGGGCACTGCAGGAATGGTGAAATTCCTGGGAGGGAGGAAGAGAAGAGGAGGAACGGTTGATCGAAATGCAAACTTAACATTTTGACAGTCTGCACCTTTAGGTGGCATATAAGGGATTTCAAGAGGGCTGGGAGAAAAATAAACTTTAAAAATCTAGTTAATAAAAATTCAATGCATGTGTTGTTTTTCACACATGCACAAAACTGCTCAAAAGTTTGGGGTTGGAAATATAATTTTTTAATGTTTTTGAAATATATTATGCACCATGGCTGCATTTGTTTTGTCAAAAATCACAGAAATATTCTGAAATATTATTAAAATTTAAAATAACTGTTTTCTATTTTAATATAGGCCTATTTTAAATTGTAATTTATTCTTGTGATAGTAAAGCTGAATTTTCAGGGGCATTACTCCAGATTTCAGTGTCACATGATCCTTCAGAAATTATTCTAATATGCTGAGTTGCTGCTCAAGAAACATTTAATAATATCAATGTTGAAAACAGTTAATTAATATTTTTGTGGAAAACTTGATTTTTTTAAAAGGATTCTTTGATGAACAAAGTTAAAATGAACAGCATTTATTTGAAATAAAAATATTATAAATGTCTTTCCTGTCACTTTTAATAAATTTCTTGCATCCTTGCTAAATAAAAAAAAAAAAAAACTTACTGTCAAATGAATTATTGACACAATTTTGAATCAATTCGCTGAACTAAACAGTTTAAACTGATCCACAGAAAGGAATCAAACTTACCAATTAACTTTCATTTTCTACTGAAGTATAAAACAAAAATGTTCCTAAATTATCTTAATGATCTAATGCATTTGGGAACAGAAATGTATTAATAGAAGTCCAATGACATGCTCTTTAAGAACATTTACATGCATTTATTTTTAAAGAACTAACAAACGTTGGTGAAAATATCACAAACATTCCATTTGTTGATGAGCTTTAATATATTTAGCAACAATGGGCCTCATTCATGAAACTTTCACAAACATATAATGTTAGGTAAACCTTTCTGAAATCTCTCTTTCCAGATTTGAAAACACTTCAAAAACCTCAGATTTAAAGGGGACCTATAACGCCCCTTTTACAAGATGTAATATAAGTCTCTGATGTCCCCAGAATGTGTCTGTGGAGTTTCAGCTCAAAATACCCCACAGATCATTTATTATAGCTTGTCAAATTTGCCCCTATTTGGGTGTGAGCAAAAACATGCCATTTTCATGCGTGTCCCTTTAAATGCAAATGAGCTGCTGCTCCTGACCGCTTTCCAGAAGAGGGTGGAGCTTTAACAGCTCACGCTTCAGTTTCTCAACAACAACAAAGCTGGAGAATCTCACGCAGCCAAAATGACGATTCCAGTAACGTGTTCAGCCTTACATTGTTCAAACCGGATTCGACACTGATGGAGAGACTCAGGAAGAAGTTACAACTTATAGAATGCATTTGGACATTTCTGAACAGTTAGTGGATAAATAGATGTAGTTGCTGTGGAGTTGATTCAACTCATCGACTAGCATGTGCCGTCGTGTTACTAACTCGGGAAGAAGCTTGTTGTAGTCCCTACCAGCTGTTTGTTGTAGTTCTTAAACAGAGAATTCTTTAAAAGAAAATGTCTCCCTTTTGCAGACTTTGAGCAGACGTTTGTTTATGCTCAAACAGCAACATTACACACTAACTAAAAGTTAAAAAAGTGAAATCATAATCAACCACCCCTTTATTAGTTAAACATGTGACTCTACTGTCCAATGAATAAAGGCAAGAAAATTGTTAATACGCACACTTTGAATTGGTATAGCAACAAGAATGACAATAGCAAAATTGCATTACTAGATTACTGACAAGTTGCTAATCTTGTATGCACAAATACAGTATTTGGATGGGGATTTGTAAACCATCAGTAATCTAGATTACGGCCTTTAATCTACCCAGATAATGGCCTGGTATCTCACTTGCAGAGAGTTTAGCATCTGAAACTGAAGGAAGGGAGCAGATAACACAGGCTTCACGCTCTCTACCACTGCAGTCCAGAGATGCCCTTGCTGGGAGTCTTTTTAATCAGCTCATCAGTCATTCATGATGAATGAAACATTAGCCCTTCTCTGCCTCCAGTTCACACATTAACCATCTGCTAATCAGGACTGATTGGGCACAACTACTCCTAAGTTCACCCAGGGAAACATGACCATGACATATATACGTTCCTTCTCAACATACTCTTTCCATCAGTGCCGTCATCCATCATTATCAGTATGTGAGCTGGGTTTGTTTGCCTGTGTAGCCTGCAACAACTTCACCTGACTGCGTCACGGGAAAGAATCCTATAGCTGGTTAAGACAGTTAAGAAGCCTGGTAGGAACATACTATGCTAAAGACCAGCATTCAAAACACAACACATGCGGCAGCTGTAGTCTGTTCAATAGAAATATACTTCTATTACAAGGCATTTTATATTTTAACATTCATATACCAGGTGCATGGCCTTTGCACAATCACTATTCACGTAATCACAGCAGGTGGTGCAGGTATGCCCAATTATTTCTAACAAACAGGACATCTGGGTCCAGTCAAATATCTGTATATGGCACAATTTAATTTAAAATATAATTCATTTGAAATACAGTAATTCCCTGTGTTAATAATAGAAACAATTTTGGAGGTGTCATGGATATGTTTTATTTAGTTTCATTGACATGTCCTGTCTAGTTTCATTGTCAAGGGCTATAACCGAAATCGCATACTTATTTTAGTAGGTAGGTACTTATTTTGAATAAGTAATTACTTTGCAACTGCTAAAAAGTAAGTTCTATATAGTATGAATGTGTGTTATATGAATGTAATCTGGACATACTACATTCGCCTTGTCATTATCACATGATCTACCAGCATCAGTTGCGTCGCTTCACTGCCATTCACAAATCCTCTTCCATGGCCTCATGGGATAGAAAAGTGTCCACTCTATGCACACTCCAGAATCTCGCTGCAAGTAATAGTTATCCAGGTACTTTTTGCCTATTCTTTTATAAGTACTGTGAATTCGGACATAATTCTTTTGTCACATACTCTTTTTCACCTACTATATAGTAGGGAAGTGTGCAATTTAGGATGCAGCCATGGTTTTTGCTGTTTCCTGGTTGCCTGAGATCTTGTGCCTTGTTTGTTACCATGGTTTCTAATTGCGTTGCGCACCTGTTTCTTGTTCCGTTGATTATTCCTGTGTATTTACACCCTTTGTTCAGTTTAGTTCAATGTTAAAGGGTTAGTTCACCCAAAAATGAAATTTCTGTCATTAATTACTCACTCTCATGTCGTCCCAAACCCGTAAGACCTTCGTTTGTCTTCAGAACACAAATTAAGATATTTTTGATGAAATCTGAGGGTATCTGATCCACACATAGGCAGCAACGACACTGCACCTTTTGAGGTCCAGAATGGTACTAAAGGCATTGTTAAAACTGTCGACGTGAGTACAGTGGTTCAACCTTAATGTTGTGAAGCGACGAGAATACTTTTTGTGCAAAAAAACAAAACAAAAATAACGGCTTTATTGAACAAATTCCTCTGTCCCCTGTCATACTGTTATGCTATTTTCGTTGCAGAGCTTCAGTGTTTACGTCCGAATGGCAGCTCAGTATTGGCCGGCTCTGGTCACGTGAGCAGCATGCGTGAGCCCGCGTTCAGACATAAACACTGAAGCTCTGCAACGAAAATAGCGTAGCAGTATGACAGGGGACAGACGAATTTGTTGTAGTCGTTATTTTTGTTTTGGTTTTTTTTTGCACAAAAAGTATTCTCGTCGCTTCATAACATTAAGGTTGAACCACTGCAGTCAAGTCGACAGTTTTAACGATGTCTTTAGTACCTTTCTGGACCTCAAAAGGTGCAATGTCGTTGCTGCCTGTGTGTGGATCAGATACCCTCAGATTTCATCAAAAATATCTTAATTTGTGTTCCGAAGACAAACAAAGGTCTTACGGGTTTGGGATGACATAAGGGTGAGTACCTAATGACAGAAATGTCATTTTTGGATGAACTAACCCTTTCAGGTTGCTCCTACATCTCCTGTGCCTTTCTATGCCTGAGTGTTTTGTTCTGTTTATATAGTTTAATAAAGTTAGGTTGCTGCTAACCAGTCTTCTACTTGCTTCATTGTGGATCCTACCCGTGACAGAGGGGAAACACTAATATGGTGAGCTAATATAACACTTAATAATGGGTTCATTAAAACTATAGAACAAAATACATATAACCAGGAGGAAAAATAGTCCAAATAGATGTCTTTTCCCCCCCACTAAAAAGAGCTTTTCTGTGGTTAAAAACACATAGCAATTTAACACAAGAGGGTATGAGATGGGCCTGTTGCACCAACCATCTGTCCCACTGTTGAATAACAAGCATATCCACCTATTCATCCAAAGGCACAATTTACATTGCCTGCTTTTAAAGCACACATGATCTGATTTAATTAAGATTTCAGGGAAGCTCTGGACTTTGCTTTTGTCTGGCTGTGAAGTGGATAATTGCTGTGTTTCTTTAAAAGCATCTGCTGGGGGCCCAGTGAAAATAAAACCCTGAATTTTTCGGTGCTGGTTTAATATCCATTAAGAAAGCAATTAGCAGATTGCTAAGAGTAAAACCTTTCTGCCATTTGTATTAGCAGAACATCCATCTGCCCCTGTGTTGGGTGGCAACTAATTAAAAGTAGCAATGCTACTTACTTCACTTCATTTTCAGTCACATGAAAGTAGTTTGGCTGTTTTTAAAATAGCTACAGTCTTGTCAGTAACAAGCTGGGTTTTTTTTAAGTTTAAGTTTTTCATCTATATATATATATATATATATATATATATATATATATATATATATATATATAATTATTTTGAACAATTTTAATGGTTTTAACTTTAGTTAACAATTACAACACTGCTTCCAGGTAGTGTCCATTTATGTATTCAAGTCTAATGTAACTTTACTTGAGATTCTTCTTTGTATTTTTGTGAAAAAAAACCAGATTTCTTTGGCACAATTTTGACACTTATTTCATTCAAAACACCCCACCCCTTTAAATAACAATGTAGTTACAGCCAATAGTGAAGATTCTTCTTAAATTAATTTAATAGATTTTTTTTTTTTTTTTTTTTTCAAATCCATTATCCATCCATGAGTCTTATATTCAATGACATTACCACTGTGTGATTCACAGTGAAACAGTGCAGAAATAACCAATATTGCACATGAACATACCCACAACACTCATGCTACTGTCACTCGCACCAACTGTGAATTTCAACACGTCATTCACTGTATTTGCTTGTCACACTGTATTTATCCCCTATTCAGACAGGTTTTCCCTGAGGAGTTTTGCAGAAAATCCCGTTTAATCCTGTCTGAATTGAACATGTCCGGCTCTACTCCTTCATTTAAAATATATGTTGACATTTTCAAGTTCGCAACTAATGCTAAATTGGGCATTGCACTACCTGGTGCACTACCTATAGATTTCGGCCTTTTTGACAACTTTCTAAGGTAAAATAACAGTTGGTGGTTCTAGTACTGCTTGCAACCCATCCAATGTTCAAACGTTAATAAATAAGGAGAGTCTGATCTCAAACTGTTCTGAACTACTTTAAAAATCAAGCATGGTGCTCATTTGATTTAATTTCTCCCTCAACGCTATCACATACAGTATGTAAGTCTTGCACATTTAAACGGGTTTCGATCCTGTCCGAATCAAATCACATAATAATTGTAAATAGAACATTGTTTGGAAAATTAATCATATCCGAATAGTGCTGATCAGATTTCAGAATTACAAGATGGAATGGAAACAGAACAAAAAACTGCGTTTTGGCTGTTAAGCAACAAAGTGCTCAGTCTCTGATTTATGAGGAGCTGCTTTTAACCACTTTTACCATGCGCTACAAGGATAAGCTTATTTTCTGCAGTCTTAAACAAGGCTTTCTTATGGATCTTTATTTAGGGAACACAGCTGTGCTCTTTTCTTCCTCAAAATAAAACACTCAGAGAATAAAAATATTACCCTCACAAGATGTGCTTTAAAGACAAAGCCAGGCACATGCTGCTGCTCAGAGCATTCTTTTGCCACAATGAAAAACTGAACTGAACTTAATTTGTGCTCGCTGATAGATGTATACGCTTTCTTCCCAACAGACACCTCTGTGAGCAAAGTCACTTAATCAATCCTTTCTAGCAGACGCTTTTCAATGACAATTAAGGCACATTTTCATTATTCTTCCAGCAGGTTTAATTAATCTCCTGTACACATTAGCTTGTGACTGTACTAGCACGAAATGCTACATTCAACCGAATGATAGCATTGAATGTGATTTGGATTACATTGATAAGAGTCATTCTTTCACTGTGTTCGAAATCCAGTACTTCTCTGCTATATAGTATGTGAAAAACAGTACGCCAAAAAAGTAGTATGTTCGCATACATAGTTTTCGAAAAACAGTGGGCAAAAAATACCCGGGCGACCTACTACTGGAGTGTTCATTCAATGAATACTTTACTATCCCATTAGGCCACATGAGAGGATTTATGAATGGCGGTGAAGCAACGCAACTGACACTGATAGGTCACATGGCAGTAACAACATGGAAGATGTAGTACGTCCAAATTTCATACTACCCATAGTCATACTACATACTGTAGAACGTACTTTTTTTTTTAACGGTCACAAAGTAAATTCAAATTCAAATATAGTACCTACTCAGATAGTATGCAATTTTGGACGCACAGCGTTCACATTTCGCTAAGCCTCTACTTTGTTCCAGTATTCTTGGATGTCATACTGACATCTATTGGCCTGGATGAATAAACTGCAGCCACTTCACAATAAATCCATCCATCGATCCATCCATCCATCCAAACACATGAATTTAACACATTACTAAAGTTAAGTTGCCTCTATTTTGCCTATTCATAATATTCATATTCATACTTACATACCTACAGGCTGCCCTTCATTGAGGGGATAAAAATGTATAAAGAAACATGTGCTGAGTGTTCTTGTCCCCTCCAGCTGTCCTCTAGTGTGATAAGAAAGCAGAAACCTATTTTGATATGTCTGTCCCTATTCGTCTGTTCTTTTGGAGAGGCTGTTCAAGGTGTTACTCTTAGCTGTCAGTGGTACATCGACTTCCTGTGGCATCCTGTCAGAGGGAAGAGTGGCCAGTATCATCACTGATAATAGGGCACAAGTGCCTGTCCAAATCCAGCGTAGCTTTTATGGATTGTTAACTGTTTATGTACTATAAACGTATTTACCCCTATCATGACACTGGCTTTAATAGAGAAATATGGTGCAATCTATGTGCCCTAGACAAACCTATTCAGTCAGAAGGAGGAGAATTGTGGAGATTTGGTTAAAAGGTCAAAAGAGAAAGCTTAAGCAAAAGTGACTGGATGCCTGTTTTAGAATCAATCGCTGTGCTTTAATGCGCATGAGATTTGGCAAGCTGGACTTCTCCTTGGGATGACCCAGTTTCCCAGAGTTTCACAGTAATTCACTCTTAAACGGATAGTTCACCCAAAAAATTTAAATATACGCGCTGCTTACGTTCTGTTTATGTGTGCGGTGTGAAACAGACCTAAGTCTTTTGATGTTATATGATAGCTTTGTATGAGAAAAAGATCAAAATTATAATTTGTTATTCCCTTCTCCAAAATCTTCCCCTTCACTATTACCTCTGGACTCCTTTTGTGATACACGGAAGAAAGAAAATCATATAGGTTTAAGGGCAAATAAATTCTGTCATTAGCATAGATAACATTTTTATTGTTAATGTATTTTTTTTTCCCCCATTAGTGCCCATTGCCTCTCTCTTTAAATTCAACATGTGCAAAATGTTCTTGTATCCCTGACCCAACAATACATCTACCAGTATCAATGATTCATAAAGCCAAAGTAGCCCATCTTTCATCCCTTCAATATTTTTTTCTTCCAGGAAATATGTTAGCTTTTACGGCCATTCGTTTCACTGTAGAATTTTGCCCAAGGTTGTGAGATGGATACTAATTCACGGTCTTCCCCAACACCCAGACTAATTAAACATACCAAACAGCTGCGAATGAGAAGATATCACAATGGGTGTGGATTCTAAACATTAGCAAAGACAAATTAGCCTGGTTTGTGCCCCACTCTCCCAGCATAGATTTTTGTTTTCACTTTCACGTCAAAAAGAATCATCTGTTAGTCTGACCACAGAGTCATCTTCTCTGATATTTCTGTCTTCTTTCATGAATGGGATTTCTGAGGCTCAAACGAACATTGCAAACAAACACTTTGAATTTTGGATATCCCACAGCTTTAGAAAGTGCTCTGGGAATACATGGCCCATAAACAGTGCAACTTCTGACAGATAAAGCAAAGATTTTCCCTTTTATCATGACAAAGAAATCCTGCCGTGCAAAACAGATGACATTTCTCCTGCCATTCTGAAAAATGAAGCATAAGGCAGGTCCATGGAGAAGAAGGCCATTGATTATTCAATTAAACAATACAGTAAATAAATAGCAGCAATATTTAGAGATATGCAATTGCACCACAAGAATCCTGCTATGTTGGCACAACAATTTAGCCTTCTATAACTGTAACTAGATTTCACAAAATAATAAGGCATCTTACCTGTAGACCAAGGTGTCATCTGCCGAGCTGTTGTACTGAATCTGATACATCCTGATTCCAGGGAAATGTTGGTGCGAAGGCCACCTGATGAGTGCAGAATTTGCCGTAAGCTCAGCAAGTACCACCTTCCTCTCCTGAGACCTGGTCTCATTGCTGACTGATGAAGTCGACTTAGCAGAGGTTAGAATATCGGATGGTCCTGGATCAGGTTCTCGGATCCGGTTAGTGCTGTTAGCTAAGTGTGGCAGTGGGCTGACCACCAATTCCACCGTGCCTGTAGACTCCCCTGCAGCATTAGACGCAATGCAGGTAAAGACTCCCGTATCCTTCAGGGAAGTGATGTTGATCTCCAAGCTCCCGTTGCTAAAGCTTAAAGTACGGGAGGTGTTGGAGATTAGACGGCCCTCTGGGGAGATCCAGTGAACGTCTGGGTCTGGGTCCCCATTGGCCTTGCATTTCAGGCTGGTGGGTTGACCCTCCATGACAAAGGTTTTGGGAGATTTCCTTGTAATCACAGGGGGATCACAGATGAACTCTTCTTCTGGGATTGTCCAGAAGTACTTTGCCGTAAGGTCGGAAGGTGACGCGCAAGTTTCCAGGTCATCCTCTCGCGTTACCCTCCTTAGCCAGAGTAGCTCGCAGTTACAATGCAGTGGGTTCCCTCCAAAACTTAGGACAAGGGAGGAAAGGGGTGACCCTTTTGACTTAGCATAAACTGGTATCCTAAGGAACAAGGGGTCAGGGGGTATTTTCTTTAGCTTGTTAGATGTCATATCCAGACGTGCTAGTTTGTGTAGGTTTGAAAAGACTCCTAGAGGGACGTGCTCTATGAGGTTATGGTCCATGTTGAGAGTGTTCACATTGGTGAGGCGTCCTATAGTCTCCCATGGGATATCCACCAGGTTATTGTACGAAAGATCCAGGTCCTCCAGAGTCGCCACAAAGTCATCAAATGCATGTGGCGAGATGTTGTGCAGTTGATTGTTGGCAAGGATAAGGTGCCGTAGGTTGGTGAGTCCTCGGAAGTGATCGTCCGTGATGACGCTTAGGCGGTTACTGTCCAGGTGCAGCGCACGTAGCCGCTTAAGATCAGCAAAAGCATAAGGCAAAATCTGGCTGATGGTATTGCGGGACAGCGTCAGGTGCAGGAGACTGGTCATGTTTGCGAAATCCCTTCTCCTTACTGCGGTGATAAAGTTCTCAGTGAGACGCAGCTCTACTGTACGCCGGTCGATGACTGTTGGCACAAAAAGCAGGCCGGTCTTGGCACAGAGGATGGCTAGAGATGGCGACAGGTTCTGGCACATGCAACGCTTGGGGCACAGCTGCCCCGAAGCAGACACAGCCAGCACCAGTAGGGAGAATATCAGCCACTCCATCTCTCAGGGGAACTGCAAGACAAGCAAACACAGTGTGCCAGTGTGACAACATGTAAATGTACTTTACAGCTGAAGTTCAAAGCCAATGACTTTGTAAAATGCATTGCCACTGTATTGGATGAATAATCCTAAACAACAACATCGCATTGATGACACTGGCCTAGAGTAATGGCGATAGTTTGTAAAGTATTTTTAAGTTACTATTTGGCTTTGTATACAAATCCACAGTCAAATTCATGTTCTGCTTGGGATCTCCGAGATTCCAAAGCTCTATTAATAGCTTGGAATGTGTACTTAACATTGATGTATCAAGTTCATGACTTCTTTTTATTTTTTTATTTATTGCTTTATTTGAATAGGGACAATACAAAAAACATGATTCCAGCCAAAAGCTGAAAAATATGCATTGCATAACCTTAAGATAAAACTTTTAGCAGATACATATATGCATAAATAACAATAGATACCTATTTTAGGGATACTTCCAACCCTGGCAACATTAAATTAAGTGTATTCAATTTTAGTAAACATACTATTGAGCGGTTTGCCTCATATCTAAGAGAGAAATGTATGAAAATTGAGGATGTAAAGTCATCATACATGAACAACAATATGGGCATACCTCAAGGTATTAGGCCCGTTGCTTTTTAGTATGTTTAAAAATGTGTTAAGTATTATAAAGTCAGTAATTAAGCTATTAAAAAGTTATTAGAATGGATACCAACCACATTTTTAAAATAGTTACTACTTTTTTGTAAAACTGTGAGAGATTAGGCTTCAATAATATCTGGCTCTGGGCGTTGACTAAGTCAGAGATTCATATTAGAATTTGAAGAGAAAATAAAAAGTTATTTAAATTGCTCTTATTGTTTTACACACGTTTGGAATCTCTAAGAGAAAACAAAAATGTATACTGTATCGCAATACAGTATAAAGGTTAAAAATAGGTTATTTCTCTCACAGTGTATCGCAGCTTATGAGATACACTGATGTCAAAAGTAAGAATCCTTGTACCACTGCAAAGCGAAATATGGCTTTTCCATGTAATGGTTACATAGTAATGTAGAATCAACTCATTATAAGTAAGTTTGTGTGGAGATGATGCAAGGTGGCAGAAATACGTAACCTCTTGAAACTACATTAAATATCCAAGTCTGCACTGCAACAAAACAAATACAACATGTTTTCCTACCTCAAACTAGATTCTTCTAAGAACATAGAAATATCAGAAGAAAAAAAAGAGGCATGCCATATATCACATATTTAATTAAGTGTTCTCCTCTCAATCACAATAAAAAACAATTTTTATTTTACAGATAGCGTTCAATCAGAAATATCATTACTTCATGAAACGAGTGCATCTCAGCAGGTCTTGCGATAAGCTTAAAATAAGCTTAAAATTAATAATTGTGTATATAAAGCTGCCATGCGACAAGACTGAAACCACAACATTACGGATGCAAATCTATCCTGCTGAAACAAAAAGTCTTTTGCTGAATTGCATCTTATGAACTCTTTAATAGATTTATAGCTGTTGTTGTGTTTTATGCTATGACATCATAAAGCTGCCCCTCTTGTTGACAACATTTATGACTGCTGCTATGGCCTTTGGTTTTACATAACGGTCTACGTGAGGCTCGTTATAGGCCATTAAATTTTGTTAGTGTGCGACTTTGGAAAAAGGAATAATAAATAAGGAATAAATCATGCCACTGTCTGCAATGTTTTCATTCATTCATTACTGAATTTTTACTGAAATCACTGAAAATTTTGACAATTTGACATGACTCTCAGAGTTGCAGTCATAACAACAGGTCTGTAAGCTCAAACCTGAGCAGAAGCAGGTTTATTTAACTAGCAGGATTTGATTGTGGCTTTATAAACAGTATATACAGTATATAAAATACACAATTCATGCTACCATTCATAGTTTGGTGTCACGTCTGATCTGTGTTAATGTTTTGTTTGAGTTGGACTTTGCTTGAGTTATGCCTGCTACACACTGCAATTACGGCAATCCTATAAGATCATTACAAATCACACTGTACGACATGAATCTAATAAACAACATGTGTAGACTGTACGATGAAGACACCTATTGAATCGTAGGCTATGACGCAAGATAGTACATAAGAATGAAACATCATCAGCATGCGCTTGTGATAAATAGAGCAAGATGAATCACACTTTGGCAATTGTGGTTTTTATGTGCACTGAGAAAAAAAAAAAAAAAAAAGAATAGGAAGGAAGCAAAGACTATGGACTCAGTCGTGGCTAGGGAAAAAAAAGCCAACTTGGCATGCCAATCTTGCAAATGGAGCTTGAAGTAAGTAGTTTTAAGTTTTAGAGCCACATCATTTACAGTATATAGGAATTTCCACTGGGAATTAGTAAAAGATTAGCTCATGGAAATTCCCAGATACAAACCTACAGAACAGTGGCCAATGCTTCTCCTTATACTTCGTCATCTGTAAGCAGCTTAGATTTAAAGAACGGATGGTGGATAAAACTACCTGAAGTAGAAGGAGAGAGTGACACTCTTCCACTTTACTCTGATGCTAGCGAGAGGCGGTAAGTGATTTCCGGAGTCTTTCTACCGTCCCGTGCCTCTGCGACTGACAGAATTCCTAGCCCAGAGAGCTCTGATGCAATGGAGATGGATTACCTCATCCACGTTTCTTTCTACCAGAGTGCCCATGAGCCCTGTGAGGTAAAAGTGTGGTGAATCGATATGAACTTCCTTTTCCTGGAAGGAATGAAGAAAAATACCTTACAGACTCTCAGAACCAGATGCACCATTATTTTGCTTGTTTTGTTTTTGTCCGTCCATTCAAAGCGGCCGCATTTTAGTTGCAACTACTTTGCTGCAATGCATTATGTATCATCATGTGACTCAAACCCCTTTGTGCTTCAATCAGTGTCATCCAGTGGAGAGCTCTAGAATCAAGCAATCACAGTAATCATATGCTGCCTTGGGACTTGAGACGTGACCCGCAGGGCGGATGTCATACTTGTCTGTCACTCACAGTGTGCGCCGAATTATGAACTGAATGAAGGCTACTGTATAGAGCTTTTCAATTAAAAATTCACAATGGATTTAATTTGGCACAATGGAGGCCCAGTCGGGTGTCATCAAAGATGGAGACCCCTTTGGGGCCCACCAAAATAGCTTGCAAAACAGAGTAAAAACATAAAAATAAAACTCTGAGACCAGAGACACAGACCCGAGCTTTTTACACTGCATATCAGCTGTCTCCAGCACTCATTCATCTCGGGTAAAATTATGCCCATTAGTTCATGTTGCTATGACAATCCAAAACAGAGAGTGCATTAATCACATCCCATTATCAGGCATTTTATCTTAACAGTAGGCCTGTGGTTTGCTTCTCACTATTGAACACTGATCTGAATTATATCAACACAATGAAAACCTGCAGAAACAGGCATTTTCTGAGCCAAAACAGATGCATTAAACAGCAGCAGTTACCCATTTCCACTGCTTACAAGGTCTGTGTATCCATTACAATCACCCTAGTTACTGCAGATGTTCTTTAGTCCATTGATACTGTATACATACATATATATATATATATTAGAGATGCACCGATAAAAGCTATTATTATCACTATCGGCTGCCGATTATATCCTGTCAATCAAATCGTGCGGAAAAACGTGTTCAGACTGCAACTCATACATACTGTGTATCACTCTTGTGTTGAATTTCTTTTTCTTCTTGGCGGTTGGCAAACCAGCTTTTGTGTTGAATTTTAACGCATTAACAGTTTAAAAATAGTGGCGCTAAAGCAGGCTCTTTTTGACCCTATGAATCACCCGTAGTTCAAGCCAGGGGCGCCAGGTCTGCGTTTTTATTTTTATTTTTTGCTACATCAAATATTATTTGTAGCGCCTCCCGTCCAATAATCGCAAAAGGCTTTGTGTTTTGTTACTTCTGATAAGAATAAAAGTTTCAAGTTTTCAAATTCTGTCCATTTTATCATGAAATTCAAACAATAAATGGCGTTTTGACGCTCTTAAATGTGATGTGTCAGATCGCTGTAATGCCTCAGCTCAGGCGACAGTGTGGAGCGCGAGTCTTTACTTCCTCTTCAGTACAAGTTATATCTCGAAAAACATGCATGAATATCAAAGGTATGTTGAAAGACATAGCCTAGTACAACTTACCAGAATGTATCACGTCTCATGTAATCACTTTATTTGTGCTTCAACCGCGGAAAGACGTCAATAAAACAGCTTGTGAACAATGTCACATCATGTCAAATTTACCTCAGGACTGTTTTCCAATGTTCACAGTTCCTTATATATATATATATATATATATTTATTAAAAAAAAAAAAAAAAAAAAAAAAAACACTAAAGAGGAGCTTATTTACTTTTAATTATGTTTGTGTAAATTTGCCATGAAGACAACAAGTGCTTATGAAAACTACCTTATGTGATACTAAGTTTTATACAAACATTTCAGTTTTTATTTGAGTGTAATTATTATATCTGAAAATAAACAGCAGCTGAATATAAAACTTCTGTTGTTAATCGTAACCTCTAATATTGTAGTGTACCAAATGAGAGGGTTCCCTGTATAGTTTGCAAAATTATTTGGGAGAGATTGTTTTTTCCTTAAGAAAAACCAAACTATCGGTATCGGCATTGGCCGATATCATTCTGAATAATCGGCTATTGGTATCGGCAGAGAAATTCAGTATCGGTGCATCTCTAATATGTATATATATATATATATATATATATATATATATACATACATACATACACACACACACACACACACACACACACAACAGTTTGTTCTGCTTCTCAAATCTCGAATCGTCTTTTCCAGCCGTGCAATATTCCCAACCTAATCTCACGGCAATTCATACGTGTTTTACGAGGTGGCTAATTTGTACGTCTTTTGTTAAATATTACTTATTATATGAGTTGCCAAATTCGTATGAATTCGTACGAATTACCTACCCCTAACCCTGCCCTTAAACCTACCCATCACTGGGGTTTAGACAAATCGTATGAATTTGTGCGAAATATCCACCTCGTAAAATACGTACGAATTGGTCGTGAGATAGCGTTGATATTCCCCCAGTATCAGCAATGGAACCGTTTCACCGGTTGTAACTCCGCTTGAGGTGACTGTCATCGTGGTCGAGCAAATCCACAATATTTTTTTACAAATACTACTGTTGTTGTGCCACAGAATGTAGTTTTAAGAGTTTTATGTTTACTCATATGTAAACATAGTGCCTATTTTACAATTTGCTTAGATGCTTTCGGAGATCTGAGCTCCAGACCGTTAGCGGCCGATCAGCGCTCATGTACCCGCCAAGAACAGCTTTATCTTGGCCAGTCCTTTGGGAATTTGCCGCTGTATCTTATGTAGATAGTGGTTAAACATGAGATATAATTCATTTGGGGTATATCAAACGGGCAATCTTATTAATCTATTACTTTTTCCAAATTGATTTGGGTTAAAGGGAATATTAAGTTTTGTAACTTTATATTTAGGCTATATTAACTTAAATTCCATACTAGAGCGCTGCTTTTGTATGCTTAACTGAATTGTTTACTTGTGTTTATTCCCTATTGTCTTTTATAATGGCTATTGTTGTTAATTTAAATATGATTGTTAAATAAATATTATTTTATATAAATAATATGCCATATTTGGTATTGAGAAAAGGTCCGTTAGTGATCTTGATATGGACTATGTGGACTATGAAAGTTTAGTTTAGCCGATCTCTCTCTCGTTTAATCAATCTCTCTCTCATAATACTATGTAAAACTCTACGTTTCAATGAAGCGACTCAACATTCCTTCGTTACTAGTTCTAAAGTGTGATTTTAGAATTAGTAATGGAGGCTTGGGCTCAACTGTTAAACTGTCAACATGATATTTGAACCCGTGACGGAGGGAAGTGGCAGAAGGAATTTGAATCCGCGGCGGAAGGAAGTAGTTTTGCACAAAAGAGGGTTTTTAAAGACACTCTCTTGTTGTTTCTTATTTATTTACTTACTGTGCCATCAAACTGTTGTATAAACACAATATCACACACGTAGCTGTGCGATATGGCTGAATATCAACACGCTGTGATTGCCTATGGCACTTGGCCTGCGGCATATATATGTGAACACAATGATAATCTGCACAAAAAGGCTTTTTTTTTTTTTTTTCTGAGCCAAAACAGATGCTTCAAATACATTCAAATAACAGCAGTTAGCCATTTCTACTGTTTCCCAGGCCTTTGCATCCATCACAATCCTTCTAGTTACTGTAGGCCTCATTTGACTGCAGATGTTTCCTGGTCCATTTAACATGGCTCAAGTTTTCAAATGAAATGTACTGAATTCATATATTCACAGTTTGAAAGTCTTCTCATTGAAGAATATGGAGACGTTGTTAATTGTTTGTTCTGTGTTAAGTCTCAGAGGGAGACTATGCCCTGAATATCCTTGGCACTGGAGCGCGAGTAACTTGCAGACTTGTTTTGTGGTCTATAAAGTTTACAGCTCCTTTATAGAATAACATTTTTCATTTGTTTTGTTTGTGGTAATCAATAGCATGAACTCCACAGAGTTCAATGTGATTTTAACCCTGAAAATGTATTTAATTAGTAACAGGATATTTTTAAAAATAGTCCATAAAACATTAAAGGCCCCATTCATTTGCAAATGTAATCCTAAACATTTAAAAATGTCATTTAAAATCACTATTGAAAAATGTATAGTTTGTTCTCATTGATGACTGAAAATCAGACACAGATTTTTGTCCAATCAAATAGTCTAGAATGAGATATATTAAAATACATATTATAGTAGTTCTACTTAGATTATTGCACATATTTCAAGTACACTGCAGGACACTGCTGTCACACTAAACTATTCTGACATGTTGTTGCCAACACTTCTACACTCATATGTTAATGTCACCAAACATAAGTACAGCTTTAACCTACTTATTCTTATTAATGCTGAAAATCTCTATACTTCGTGTTTGGTAAAGGTCACACTGTAGGATGCTGAATAAATGAACATGGAAGCAGGTGCACGTAAACACTGCAAAATGAAATGAAAGTAGGAGGCAAAACTTAAACTCTTTTTAAATGGAAGCATCTTTACTTCCTGTTGGGATCCTGATTAGCAAAATTATGCTAAGAGCACCAAGAGATTGATTGACTAAAAATGTTGTTTTTCACTCAACACCCATCAGTAACTGGTAAAATGTTTTACACTGAAGGTAAATACATGGACAGACATTTGTAGATAGTTGCAAATATCTTTTAAAAATGTTTCAGTTCATATTTCTGCCCATCTTTGCAGTCCAATCAATTCATTAACATGCCAGCTATAGTCTATATAAAAATATTAGCCATTGAATTTGTCAAATATGGCAGTAATGGCATCTTTCTGAATTAAACTCCATTAATACAGAGATGTCAAAACACACACAGCCATGGAAATGTAAAGCTGGGTCAAATAAGGAAAAAAAGAAAAGTGGCAGTTTGGTTTGATGACCCAATGTGAATTACAGAGGGCATTCTTAAAGAGCTCTTTAATACACAAAGTGCAGCAGGAAAAGAAAACACACAAACAACACATACAGAAACACATAATTGGCCGTGACCTTTGCGCAGGGCTCCCGCAGAACTGGGCAGCTCTTCAAAAGAGCGGTTTCAAGGAGAAAGGAAAGCAGTGGCGTGCTCTCTGAGACAGGCTTCTATTCAGCATCCCTGCATGCAGCTGTCCCTCTAGGCCACTTTCTTTGATGTGATAAGAAAAATTATTTAAAGATATACGCTGCCTTTTGAAGATAGCTTTCCACAGTGACTGTAAGATTCTGTAACTGTCTGGGTTTGATCATTTCCGGAGTTTAGGGGGTGCTAAAATTGTGATGTTATTTGTTTTTTGCTTTTTTTGAGAAGGTCAACAAAATAAATAAATTGAATGAAAGTAATAGGTGAACAATTTTTTTTTTTTTGGTAATATTTTGTAGGTAGAATTGTGTAGTTATGACTAAGCTAATATCTGTTTACCCTTACCCTCTGTATCATAGAGTTTGCTGTTGTTCATGTTTCCGTGTTTATTTTTATGTGAACAATGCGCCGTCACTTTAATTCAGCACGTGCAGCACAGCAAAAATAGACTCAGTGCGGAAGCGATCACTGCACTGCTCCTGAAATGCATTCCCGGACCACATCCATCTGCGGTGTGAACGCTGTAACCTGTTAACATGGGCACAAAAAAAAAAAAAAAAAAAACGCACCACATACGGAGTTTGTGGAGTTCACACAAACAGAGTATGTGTGAACCTGGCGTTAGACCTCACTGTCCCTCCACTGACTACTGTCACGGCTGTCTGAGTGATGTATGGCATGTTAAATCTGTGGAGTGACTCCCGTCAGTGCATAATTGTGATGAATGTCGACCTAAAGTGACGTAAAAGTTGCATGAATTCCGATATGACCGTTCAGACTGAGGTCGCATTGCAAAACATCCAACCTGTGTTTGATTTAGGCTATGTTTAGATTTTAAAAATCAGATTTTATCCAGATTGGTTTTTGTAAGTCTGGACATCAAAACATACAAACAAACAAAAAAACACATGAAATCATTTTTTTTTTCAAACGGTTTAAAATGTGATTCCAATCAGATTGCAGTTTCAGTATATAAGCTCTGGCTGCTCAAATCGGATTACAACGATAACATAAAAACCGGTGATGGAAACGCCAGAAGTATTCATATGGTATTCATACTGTATTCAAACTGTATTCAAAAGGTATGTCCAAAGATTTTGGCCATGACTACAGCATGGAACACCACAATATATACCAGTCACCTCCATTGCTGAGATTTTCTTGTGTGACGGAGGAGTTCTGCACTGTGACTCAACAGGGCTCTGATTTGGAGAGCGAGATGATGCATCTCCATTTTTCCTGCATCCGTTTTGAAAGCCTCGTCACATACGTGGGTACACCTTCGTCATTAAAGGGTTAGTTCACCCAAAAATGAAAATTTTGTCATTAATTACTCACCCCCATGTCGTTCCACACCCATAAGACCTTCGTTCATCTTTGGAACACAAATTAAGATATTTTTAATAAAATCCGATGGCTCAGTGAGGCCTGCATTGCCAGCAAGACAATTAACACTTTCAGATGCCCAAAAAGCTACTAAAGACATATTTAAAACAGTTCATGTGACTACCTTGATGCTATGAAGTGACGAGAATACTTTTTGTGCGCCAGAAAAACAAAATAATGACTTTATTCAACAATATCTAGTGATGGGCGATTTTTCAAAACACTGCTTCATGAAGCTTCGAAGCTTTACAAATCTTTTGTTTCAAATCAGTGGTTCAGAGCGCGTATCAAACTGCCAAAGTCACGCCCCCCAGTGGTGAACCATTGAAATTTCGGAACGCTTATGATGTAACAAAGCCTTGTTTACTGAAATCACATGACTTTGGGAGTTTGATACATGCTCCAAACCACTAATTTGAAACAAAAGATTTGTAAAGCTTCGAAGCTTCATGAAACAGTGTTTTGAAATCACCCATCACTAGATATTGTTGAATAAAGTCATTATTTTGGGGGTTTTTTTGGTGCACAAAAAGTATTCTCGTTGCTTCATAACATTAAGGTTGAGCCACTGTAGTCACATGAATTGTTTTAAATATGTCTTTAGTAGCTTTCTGGGCATCTGAAAGTATTAATTATCTTGCTGTCAATGGAGGCCTCACTGAGCCATCAGATTTTATCAAAAATATCTTAATTTGTGTTCCGAAGATGAACGAAGGTCTTACGGGTGTGGAACGACATGAGGGTGAGTAATTAATGACAGAATTTTCATTTTTGAGTGAACTAACTCTTTAACAAAGCAAGATCTGATTTGCCTGGAGTCTGAACATAGTCTTAATGATAATAATAAAAATAAAATCAGATTCCATGTGATTTGTGCTGTTCACACTGTTATGGAGAAGAAAAATATGAAAAATAAAAGATCTGTGTAACAGATCTGTGTCACATTTGAGCAAAAAAACGTTGGATTTGGGCCATTTTTGCCTGCAGTCTGAACTTAGCATATGTGGCAACACATACTGTATGTGAACTATGGCTACATTCACATGGTCAATCCAAATCCAAGTATTTGTGCATCTGATTGGATTCTGATCTAAAATTACTGACTGTCCACATTGTGTATCGCAACTGTTCAGATCTGATTTGTGAGTCCACGCCACTCTTTTGTTTTCTGGAATATCTGTTTTCTATGGTAATGATGTTGCGTTGGTAGGTACTGTATATATCAACATTTTAATCGGATATGCACAAAAATCTGATCTGGACTGACAGTCTAAATGTAGCCTATTATTCTGGATTTAAACATTGCTGGAAACATTTGGTATAATGTAGGTACACAAGTCAACAAAATGTATAACGTTGTTCTAGTGGTTTTGGGATGTTTTAATCCAAAAAGTCTTACATATTGAGCATTTAAAATAGGTACGATTTTGCAAATTCCTTCCCCGTGGCAAAAATTCGAAACAGCTTTTTGAAGACAAACTTGCAAATGCAACTCGGTAATACAATTTGACTCGGCCTGCCTGAAATATGGTTCTTTTGGTTGTTTTGGAATGATATTCCACATCCTGTTTACTGCACATTTCATGTGCCCTCATTTTTCTGCCATTGATGTCTAACTTGTTCCCTCAGCTCACTATTCTGAATAGCAGAATAAAGACAGAGGCCTATTTAGACTAGAAACAAACCTAAAACTGCCACTAAACACAAGATTTACAATTCGACATCAGGAGCTCCAGACAAAACTCAGCAAAATCATATTTAGAAAGGAAGTTCTCATATCTTATTCTGTCCTCCAAATCACTTATTTGTTGAGATTGTACAATTCCGTCCTTTTCAACTAAACAATAAATGCTGTTACCATGTGATCTGGTAATCCATCATTGTTAAATAAACCTGATAATTCATACATTTTTGCACACAATATATGCAATACTTATTTTGTGGAACAGCTTGTGATTACACATTATGTTAATGTAATAAAGTATATTAATGCAGTATGGACATGATCATATGGGCATTATGATGTATAGTGTTAGCAATGAAAACTAAACTGTTAGAGTCATGCATTTTCTCAGCCATTAAACATGGAGGTCAAACTTCATTGCACACACAAACACACAAATAAGATCTTATCAGCTCTTGAGACAGTAATTCAACACTCCACAGCCCACGCTGATTTAAACCCCAAACAGTCCCTCTTCCAACGCAGTAATCTTTCCCTAAACAACGGTTACCAAATCACTGATGTTTACAGCCATGTAAGCAGGGCCTTACATCATCAGAAGGGACATGCGGCAATATCTAAAGAAGTGAATACAGTATGTTTTGGGAATATTACATTTATATAACTCAATTTAAAAATAATAATAAAAAAATGAACACTTGTCGAAACATCATGTGCCATTAGATGTTTAAAGTAAACAAATACAGCAGCAACAACAACAACAAAAATAATAATTATCATTATTATTAATATTATTATTATTATTATTATCTCATAAATTATTTGTGTGTCTTTTTTGTATGCTCCCGAATGAACACCAGTCCATTTAGTCCATTAATGCCTTTCAAAAGTACTCATACTAAACTGATATGAGGTTTTTGTTGGACAGGCATAACAGACTGTCTGAATGGGATATGTATTCTAGCCACAGTGATTTATACTAATGCATCTGAATCAAAACCTAATGTCTATTCAAACTCCATTTTGAAATCACTGTCAAATGAGTTCAAGAGGTTTCGCACAGTGAGAAAATCACCGCATGAAGCGCATCATTGTTATGATTGATCACTTATATAAGTGCGCTCAAACAACAAGCCTCTATACCGACTGATAATTATATCAACTCAACGGCTTCATCAAAAATGCTGAGATAATTTAATCTGACCCAGTTTGCGTGATTCATTTTTCTAGGTCTTGAACTCAAGATGTATTTTTCAAGTCAATAATCCATCATAAGATGCTTAATCCTGCCCTACAAACATACTCAGCGTTCAGTCGTTGTCCTCTCGGTTTGTCTAACTCTGATGTGTTAGATTCATAGTGAGATTCAACATAAGGAAAATGTAACCAGCGAATTAAAAACTCTGTGCCCTTGAATGACTAAATTCTGCTGGGCGTTCTGCTGATGTTTGCTTTAATTAGAGCAGCGCTGCCTGGATACCCTCAGGAAAATAAGCTTGGCAGAGGAGCGACTGGGTTTGAATCCTGCTCGCTTCTGAGATAACCTCTCTCAGTCAGTGAACATATAATATCAGTCAGCTCCCTGCTCTACAGCCTAAATGACCCTGAAACGCTCTGCCGCCCACCCTCTCCAGATACTGTCATCATCTACTCTCTTCCGTAGTGTCTGGGCGAGCATGTGAAGCTCCACCGCTGAATGAGGTCAGCCAGACAGATGTGGTCTTGACACATTACCGCTGGTTAGCATAGACAACCTTTCAGACCCCCACTGCTATTCATTCGCTGCCTACACTGTGATTGGTGGTTGGTTATATCAGCTGTTGCTGCCCTAACTGGTCTTGTTGCACACTCTTATATGTGTGTATAACAAAACAAACAAAATAAAACATCTATTCTCCAAACCGCTTGTCCTATATAGGTTCTTCAGTTCAGTGTCTCGTTCTGAAGGCAAAAACAAAACAAACGCAAAGCAAAGTAAAAAATAAATAAATAAAAAAATTAAAAAAAACACCTATTCTTCAAACCACTTGTCCTATGTTGGGTCCTCAGTGTCTCGGGCTGAAGGCAAAAACAAAACAAAACAAAACATCCATTCTCTAAACCGCTTGTCCTATATAGGGTCTTCAGTGTCTCGGGCGATGGCAAAAACAAAACAAAACAAACTAAACACAAAACAAAACAAAACATGGCAAAGTAAAAACAACAACAACAACAAAAAACACATCCATTCTCCAAACCACTTGTCCTATATAGGGTCTTCAGTTCAGTGTCTCGGGCCGAAGGCAAAAACAAAACAAAACAACAACAACAAAACTAAACTCAAAGCAAAGTAAAAACAAAACAAAACAAAGCAAAGTAAAAACAAAACAAAACAAAACAAAACATCCATTCTCCAAACCACTTGTCCTATATAGGGTCTTCAGTGTCTCGGGCCGAAGGCAAAAACAAAAGAAAACAAACAAACAAACAAAAACTAAACACAAAGCAAAGCAAAAAAAAAAAAAAAAATCTATTCTCCAAACTGCTTGTCCTATGTTGGGTCCTCAGTGTCTCGGGCCAAAAGCAAAAACAAAACAAAACAAAACAAATAAAACTTCTAACAAACAAATAGAACTAAGTACAGGGCTCATTGTTTATTTTTTAACACAAAATATGATTTTAATTAATTTGTAATATATAATGTTAACATATATTACATTGGAAACATATAATGCTTTTTTTTAATTTTTTTTTTTTATTACTACTGAATGTAATACTTTCACAGCCCTAATATAAAGTATATACACACACTTGGATTGTAACAATGAATGCACAAAAATGCTAGGCACTGCACCAAAAATTACAGCACCATTACTCACAAAACATAAATTGCATCTATATTTCTGTTCTATACAAGACAATTTAAGGACATGCAAACACAATTAAGTGCTTTATATACATGTACGGGACATTAACAGCACCATTTAGGTGACATCATTCACCCATTGCATTCAGAGCACCTGCATCGGTTTCATGTGTGTCTGTGGCATTTCAGTCATATGATTCCCAAAGAAAAATGATGTTTCGGACTATTGATGCGACATTTAGAGTCAGCTGCCACTGAAATGCTTTGGATTGAGGCTATTACCCAGAGGGCCTCACCAGTCAGCACAGAAAGCATCATGTTTCTGGAGCTTTAAAGAACCCTTCACCTTGAATTAGGCCAGGTAGGGTATGCGCTAGACCGTGGCATGCCTGTTTTCCAGGAGGAACATACTTCTTCTGTATTTATTTTTTTCCCTTTAGTTGACCTCTGACCATCGCTGTGACTTTGTTGGGTTTTTTCACGCATGATAGGCATCAAGCAGACTGTGGTCTGTGATGTGTTTACTGTATTTTTTTTTTTCTTATACAACTATGACAGTAAAAAAAAAATATCTCTATGCCACTAAGTATGAGTTATGACTAATGACTGTGGCAAAATAACAGTTAGAAACAGCTGTGGGAGGATATTAAATAACAAAAATATGAAAATTAGCTAGCAGTTTGAGTTGAATATAATACATGCCTGTTCTACAACATGCAAATATAAAAGATGGAAACCATTAAGTATAAGAATATGAGCCGAATATGAGGAGAATGTTTTTTATTAACTTACAGATTCCTATTTTAATGAAAAAGTAAACTCTAACAGCGTATCTTTCTTTTTGTCCATTATATTGCCACTCAAAAACAACATTATACACCACATAAAATCTAAATTGAATCATATGGGGAGAGCTTGGTGTGCCTTATAACTTGATTACATAAACACATCATATTCAGATGATTAGACAATAGAAAGCAAAGCTTGACATTGATGTGTTTTGAATCAGAACTGTCATTTTTGGATATGAAGTAATAAATGATGAGAAAAACATTCAGGTAGATTTAGTTCTGATTTGTTTTCTAATCTTTAGGACTGACTGTCTGCACTGTCATTTCACACATAATGAAATCAGATTGGTTTGTTCAGACAGTGTAGTCAATATCCGGTACAGTACATGGTTTACATACTAATGGCCGCTTCATTTTGTAATGTATGAAGGTTATGTACACAACTACTTGAAATCCGAGCTGAAAGTCCAGGCTGAAACATATTTCCAAAAACAAGAATCTGATTCCAAAACATAGATATTATTTTATAAACTCTAATAATGAATGTTTTCTATTTAAATTTATTTTAAATTGTAATTTATTCCTGCGATGCAAAGCTGAATTGTCTAATACGCAATGTTGAAAACAGTTTTGCTGCTTATTTTTGTGTAAACCGTGATACTTTTTCTTTTCCAGGATTCTTTGATAAATAAAAAGTTCAAACATAAATATATAAAGTATGTAACTTTTGATTAAATTATAAATTTGCATTACCTTTGATAATTTTTTTACTGCTGAATAAAAGTATTAATTTCTTAAAAAAAAAAAAAAAAAAAAAAAAAAACTTACTCATCCAAAGTTTTTGTTGTTCATACTCAAATATGTCAAAAAGAAAAATAATATCTATATATATTTTTTTTTCTGTTTGCCTGAATAAAACCTTCATGTCTCAAAGAATGTTCATAAAGATACCTCTCTCAGAGTCTCATCAAGTTACGTCATGACAGCTGCCAACATCAACATCTCTACTGCTTTTTCATTTTAGGTATGAAATTCCATATCTAGTAAAATGTTAAAGGGACAGTTCACCCAAAAAATTCAAACAAAGCCATGTCATTCCATAGCCACATGACTTTCTTTAATCCACAGATTACCAAAGGCAATAGTTAGAATAATGTCCAAGCTGCTCTTTTTTCTATACAATGACTAAGACACCATAAAAAGTAATGCCTACAATTAATGCACTATCTTTCATGTCTTTTGACGCCATTTAATAGCTTAGTTTGAGGAAAAGACCGAAATGTAAATTATTCACACTGTTAATCTCCACTGCAGCTCTCAAAACTAATTCACATTCCTGTCTATTAAAAAATGAGCTTAAGGGAAGACCAGAAAAAATTTCAGTTTGCTTGATGTAACGGACGTAGGCCGGTAAGAGCTATGCGTGTAAACCTCACTCCCCGGATCTCAAGAGGTGCTCTAGCGACTGACGCTAGAGACTGCAGTTTTTTAGCCTTCTTGTTAGAGCGCCCACCTCCCATGTCAGAGACCCGTGTTCGAGGCCCACACAGAGTGGGGTGAGTAGGACCTGAGGAGTTACAATGGTGCTGTGACCCTGATGGGAGTGAGGTTTAGGGGGGTGAGTGTAACGGTAGTAGGCCGGTAAGAGTCTATAGCTCACCTCATTCCACTGATCTCAAGAGGTGCTCTAGCGACTGACACTAGAGACTGCGGTCTTTAGCCTTCTTGTTAGAGCGCCCGCCTCCCATGCTGGAAACCTGGGTTCGAGGCCCACACAGAGTGGGGTGAGTAGGACCTGAGGGGTTACATTGGTGCTGTGACCCGGATGGGAGTGAGGTTTAGGGGGGTGAGTGTGAGGCCGGTAAGAGCTGTGCGCGTAAACCTCACTCCCCTGATCTCAAGAGGTGCTCTAGCAACTGACTGCGGTCTTTAGCCTTCTTGTTAGAGTGCCCGACTCGCATGTCGATGGACCCAGGTTCGAGTTCCGCTTAGAGCGGGTGGTTCAAACAGGATGGGTTACATTGGATTCAGAAGACTTGGAATGTAGCGTACAAGACATATGAACTGCTTTTGCTATTCCTGCTTCACTATGCACTTTCAATATATGTAAAAGAGCAGCGAGAACATTGTGCCAAACATCTTCTCTTGTGTTCAAAGGAAGAAAGAAAGTCATACAGATTTGTGAGTAAATGATGACAGAACGGTGGGTGCATTATTCCTTGAACAATTTGAACTGTACCTCTATCTGAGAAGCGTAGAATGGCTGGAGATGCTCATGAAGGCTCCACTGGCGGCGTTAGCGCTGAGTATAGCTGTAGACTTGGGCTGCTACATGTGGACAAGCTGGCAGAGAGCGGAGACTCGAGGCATTGGCCCAGGAACATGAGAGTATCTGCCGCTCAGAGCCACGACTGACAACGGTGCAGATTTTGGAGCTCCATCCACCTGTGAAAGGAGAAAGGGAGGAGGGACATTTACACGAGACACAAAGCATGTCTGTCTGGATTTTTCGCCTCTCGGGACAAGAAGGCCAATGCATTTCCAGGACAAAAACAAGAGCTAGACAGCAGATTTGCACCCCTTTTTTTCAATTCAGAAAACAAATGGAATGAAAAGAAAATGGAATGCGGCAAGAGCGAGGACATTAATAACGACCCAGAAGTGTCACGCTGTTTGAACGTTCCTACCATCACTCTTGATAATAGCTGCCATACGCAATATATTTAGCTCCATTCTCTTTGGAAACAAATCCTTGTTATTATTTCAAGTGTTTCTTTTACAGTTGTCTGCCTCTTGCATTGCTGGTGGTTTTATCTGTCCCACTGGACAGTTGGCACAATTACAGTTTGTTCTGTTTTATTCCCTAAATTGATGCCACTGCAAAAACAAATGCTGCATAAACCAGCACAGTTTCTCTCTCTCTCTCTCTCTCTCTCTCTCTCTCTCTCTCTCTCTCTCTCTCTGCCAATTGCACCATTTTAATTACTTCTTTCAGGGTAAACTGACTGTAGGAGTTATGTAAAAAATCCACTATGAGCTTGTGTTTAAGCAAATCTCACGAAAACTCAAAAATATGAGTCATATTTTAGGACTATTAGGACGTTTTGCATTGTGACACAATTTTCATGATCATTCTCATTTATCTGATGACTCAAACTTAACCGCATTATGCAATAATTGTGATTGTTTGTCATGAAAATAATGACACAATGCAAATAAGATCAAACATTTTTGTGTGATTCTGTTAGTTGAACTGTGTATCAAAGTCACCATGAAATCAAAATTGACAATTTGTAATTGTTTATGGAATATTTCAGTGTTTATAATAAATGATTTATGCACCATGCACCTGCAGTTTTTGTTTTGTTTTGTTTTGTTTTTAGTTTTTATTCATGTTTTCTCATAATTCATGTGTTCTCGTAATCAAAAACATGTCATGACAACTGTGTTTGGCAAAAGTGTTTGGCATGGTAATGGGTATGACAATGTTAATATGTTTAGTCTTGACGGAATAGATCTGCTACACTGCTGCTGTTTTATTGCTGCTGCAGAGCAAGTACAGGACTTGAAACTGCCACTACATACATGAACACTGCTGTGAGCAAGTAAGACATGCTGCTGCTGTACTATAACATATGTTAATTACTAGTAGCAGATCTATACAGGTGGAGCTGGGGAAGGTGGAGGGTTTCTGAAAGCACCCTGCAAATTGCTACAGCAAATGCTGACCAAGTATTTGAAGCCTGTATCATTGGCTTCTGATACAGCAGAAACCAATCAGCTGTGCCCTATAGAGATAGATGTAATTGCATGCAGGTTGAGTTAAGGATCTATCAACCTGCACCATCTAGAGTTTCATGACAGAACTTTGAATTAATTTCAACTCCCCCATCACAACTTCGGTTTCATGTTGATTTTACACTGTCAAGTGCTTCCAAATGGTTTCAAAATGTAGCGTTTTGTCAAAATGCAATTTGGTCTGGAAGCAACAATAAATATATATAAACAGAACAATTCTAATAGGGTCCCATCGGTGCTCGGGCCCAAAAAACAAAAGGGTTGTTGAGGCTGTTTGCTATTGTGGCTTATGGTTTCCCTGAATATACAATCTCTCTCTCTCTCTCGCTCCTAATCTCTTGTTTACTCACTTTGATGATCTATAAACTCCATGTACCTAATTAGAACTTCTTAATTAGACATGTTTGTCCTTTATTGGAATAAAAGCCAAGCCAAAAAATGATCTTACTCAGATATCTTGTGCAGATTTTGCAGATTTTGTTCCTGCATAACTATTTCTATTAATGGGTGTTTCTTTAACTGTGGGCAATTTTGGCCTTTTGGACAAAAAATAATCTTAAAACACACTTTCATGCTCTCACTAGCCTATTTAACAATCTACACTGGACAAACAGTCACAGGAGAGTTCTGTCATTTTTTTCTGAAGATATGCAAAAGTTTGGACACCCCCTGATAATGATCATAATTTCAATTCATAATCTACTGGGCTTTTGTAACAGCAACTTCATTTGGATATGATTTCTACCTTATGGAAACAGTGACATTTCAGTTCTGAAATAACATTTATTGAATCAACAGGAACAATGCAATGTGAATCATAGAAAAGAAAAAAAAAAAAAAAAACAGTTGCAAAAATTTGGGCACCACAATGGAATAATCACTTCAACATTTAGCAGAGCCTCCTTTTTCAGCCTGTACACACTTCTTATAACCACTGATAAGTATGTGAATTCTGGCTGCAGGTATTTTTGATCATTCTTCCTTGCAAAGTGTGCTGGACTGTAGAAAGATGTACACTGACACTATCAGATGTTCTTAGAACTCTTTAGAGGTGCTCTGTGGTCTGTCTCTGACCATTCTAAACATTCTTTGCCTTTGCCTGTCAGATATTTTTCTCGGCCTACCATATCTTTCTTTCACAAATACTGTTCCTGTGGCCTTCCATTTCCTAATTGTATTTCTGACTGTGGAGACAGAGACCTTAAACCTCTGTGATAACTTTTTGTGTCCTCAATCAGAATTAAATGACTACAGGTATTCAATTCAACAAAATTGAAAGGGTGCCCAAACTTTTGCATAGCCTGTTTTTCACATTCGATTCTATTTCATAGAACTAAATACCGCTACACTAAGATTTTTTTTTTGTCTGAAAAACATTACACTATCCAGCATTCTTAAAAAGAATGGCATATCACTACAGTATTTTCTCTCTCTCTCTCTCTCACACACACACACACATACACACACACACATATAATTGCATAATCTAAAATATGTGCCATCACCGATCTTATACATTTTATTATATGTCTCCTGCAAGAGGAATATGTGCTGACTGCAAAGCTGATAGGGCGAAAGCTCAGCTTAACAATGCAATATCCTCTCATCATAACGGCTTTAGATCACAGAGCTCCCCCTCCCTCTATCGAGTATGACACAGGGTGCAGATTAGTGTCTATGTACATGGCCGTTCTCTCCTCAGTGCATCATCAGAATGAGCCCAGCTGCCTAGGGAGAACAGGCATTTCTTTGTCAAGACTCTGACTCACTTTTGGCCTGTCCTCAGTGACTCTGTGTTATCCGCCCGCTCTGTTGAGCCCCAGCGTGAGGTTAAAAAGACAGAGGAGCTAAGAGCTGTGTCCAATATTCTAGTGGGGTGTCACGGTACCGTCTGATCGTTCCATTACCTACCGCAGCACTTATGTATTAATGGCTGCCGCAGATTGGTGTTTTGAGAACAAAGGTTGTTATTTCCTGTTAGTTCCTCTCTTTTGCTTTGAAGTGAAAGTTTCTTTAACAAAAGCCCTGGCATCTTATGCTGGGTGCACACTGTGCGGTTTTTACCACAATTTGGCCAACTGAGACAAATTTCACGATTTCTTTCATCATAGAGCAAGTTTAGTATGTAAGATTTGCACATTAATTTTGATGACCATATTAACAGGTAACAGCATTTACATTGCCTGCATAAGTGATGCTGTGAAGCAAGAGCATAAGCATATCTGCAACTAGACTGCAAGTATATTTTCGGCACTGAGAACATTTGAGAAAACATTTGTGTGTTTTAATGAGGATGTCAGACTCCCCTGAAAAATGCCATTTGAAATCTACCATCGTTTTTAATGAGTGCTCAGTTATGCAGCCATGTTGTGTTGAGCCAATAATCTGAGCCGTAAATATAATTTTACTAATTACTTGATACAAATAATTCTAGACAACAAGAAATTAAGATTTTCCTGACTAGCTAGATGGCTAGAGAGCAACGAACGACGGACAAAACAATATAACGATAGACAGACAGAACGATAAAATGATAGACAGAATGATAGACAAATAGAATGATGGACAGAACGATAGACAGACAGAACGATGGATGGAATTATAGACAAATAGAATGATGGACAGAACGATAGACAGATAGAACGTTGGACAGAACAATAGACAGATAGAATGATGGACAGAACGATAGACGGACAGAACGATAGACAAATAGAATGATGGACAGAATGATAGATGGACAGAACGATGGACAGAATGATAGACGGACAGAACGATAGACAAACAGAATGATAGACAGGACGATAGAATGATAGACAGACAGAACAGTGGACAGAACGATGGAACGAGCGATAGAACGATGGACAGAATGATAGACAGATAGAACGATCGATAGAACAATGAACAGAACGACAGAACAATGGATAGAAAGAAAGACAGAATAATGGACAGAATAATAGACAGATAGAACGATGGACAGGACGATAGAACAATGGGCAGAACGATAGACAGATAGAACGATCGATAGAACAATAGACAGACAGAATGATGGACAGAAGATGGACAGAACGATAGACGGACAGAACGATAGACAAATAGAATGATGGACAGAACGATAGATGGACAGAACAACAGATGGACAGACGATAGATGGACAGAACGATAGACAAATAGAACGATGGACAGGATGATAGAAAGATAGACATATAGAACAATGGACAGAACGATGGACAGTACGATAGAAGGATAGACAGATAGAACGATGGACAGAATGATAGACGGACAGAACGATAGACAAACAGAACGATGGACAGGACGATAGAATGATAGACAGATAGAACAGTGGACAGAACGATGGACCGAGCGATAGAACGATGGACAGAATGATAGACAAATAGAACGATAGACAGAGCAATAGACAGATAGAACGATCGATAGAACAATGACAAGAACGACAGAACATTGGATAGAAAGATAGACAGAATAATGGACAGAATGATAGACAGATAGAACGATGGACAGGACGATAGAACAATGGACAGAACGATAGACAGATAGAACGATCGATAGAACAATGAACAGAATGACAGAACATTGGATAGAAAGATAGACCGAATGATGGACAGAATGATAGACAGATGGACAGAACGATAAAGCGAAGGACAGAACGATGGACAGGATGAAAGAACAATGGACAGAATGATAGAACGATAGACATATAGAACGAAGGACAGGGTGATGGAACGATGGACAGAATGATAGAACGATGGACAGAACGATAGACAAATAGAATGATGGATAGGACGATAGAACGATGGACAGAACGATAGACAGATAGAGCGATCAATAGAACAAAGAACAGAACGACAGAACGATGGATAGAAAGACAGACAGAAGAATGACAGAACGATAGACAGAAGGAAGGAAGGAAGGAAGGAAGGAAGGAAGGATGGATGGATGGATGGATGGATGGATGGATGGATGGATGGATGGATGGATGGATGGATGGATGGATGGATGGATGGATGGATGGATGGATGGACGGATGGACGAACAATTTTCCAATATGAGAAAGACTGTTCATTTTAAATGTGTATATCTGCTCAAAGGTAATTTTTATCAACTTACAGTGCTTATAAATGGCCTCAAAGCTAACAGACACAGACAAAATTCATATTTAGATTTCACGGGGTCTCTAAGCTGCGTTCAGCCCACTCGACAATGCTAAATCTAACATGCTGGAACATGTGCTCACGCCCAACTGGCATAGTCTGGAAATCGCACGAACACTCTCAGTGGGGGTTGCCGTACGACTGAACGTGGGCTCAGTTTGTGATTTCAGATGCCAAACTGCTTTGATTCGAGGAGACTGCGCTTAACTCAGCATATGATATGCATCCAGGCACACGCCATTTACATTTCTCTCTTTATGAAATGAGAGAAAATATATAATTGAGAGGATCCATCCTCTAACGATAGGGAGCAGCAGTAATTGGCGAGTAAACACGGCACTCAAGCCTCTCGAAGGAAATAAAAGTGGGAGCACACCAAGCCAAACAGAGAGTGCATTAAGCTGGGATAATGATCCCAGCTTGACTTAGATATTCCGGCTTTATCGTGCCCACCCACACTTCAGGCCTCGGATGAGCTGCTCTGCTGTGACTTGTGCGTGGAGTTCGGTTTTTCTCTAAGTGTTCCGTGGAGATGTGGTCCTCCCTCCAAACTAGTCCATTAGAGGCTGGGTCAATACCACACAGTGGGTGAGGATGAAGGTGTGTGAACGTGCGTCTGCTTGTGTCATCCCAGAGAGTGTGTTTCTGGATGTGTGCGTTCGCATACGTGTCCCGATGTCAGTGCACTGCCTTTAAAAGCAATCATAAGTACGGCTATACATAACACTGACATATTGTACATGAAAGATTTGATTTGCCGATTGCACTTGAAAAGATAGATGCTGCTTTTCAGCTTACAAGGGGGTACTTTATTTTAGCTGAGATGAAACAGGATATTCAGGATATTCAACTATAAAATGTTGGACGGACTTGATTAATCAATCAGGAATTGATTGGATGGTGAAACGCAGGTGTTACACTCTTAAAAATAAGGTTTCTTTATTGGCATATATGGTTCCATGAAGAACCTCTCCACTGCACAAGGTTTTTTATAGTGGAAAAAGGTTATTTAGATAAAAAGGATTCAGTCTCTCTAAACCCCTCCTTTCCGAGAGCCTACTCTGCTCTGATTGGCCAGTCTGTTGTCATTGGTCTACCAAAATGAAAAAGCCCATTACCTTATCTGATTTTCAGCACTTGTATACAAAATGATAGAAACAGTAACAATGGAGTCAGTTTTACCATATCATATTTGATTTGGCAGCATAGAAAACAGTGTCTACTTGACATATCGATAACACGAACCAAACTCTACCAAGCCTCAGCTAGAATTACAGTGTTTGAGGCTGGGTCAAAGTAGATGTTGTTCACAGGCAGCCAATGAAGACCATTATTAAAAAATGTGCTACAGGAAGATTGGAATTACTGACGACTCGTTTTTTTGCAGACCTTTTACATTCACAAACAGCTATATTAAACACTATACTATACTATAAAGTGTGTAGCTATACTACACAGTTTTAAAGCTTTTTAACAGTTATCGAGGTTGAGCCAAAAACCTAGGACTAGTTCACCAAAGTTGTTTTTTTAAATAATCTCCAATATTTAACGAATGTTTCGATGGACAGAGGCGGTCCTAGAGGCAAAGTTGCTCAGAATGAGAAGTTCTACTATATGGTATGAATGTCATGGGTGTGCGCAAAAAATGTGAAATGTGAAAAACGCGATGGCACCTCCCAGTGGCTGATTTCTTTTGAATTTTCTCATATCTAGGACCATGAGTTAAACAGGCCCAGCGAGTTTCGTTCCAATCAGCCTTTATTAACCTTGTCTGATTGCTGCTCAAACATCAGTGGCCGACGGCGGACATGTTTTTTGCGATGCGTCAGTGTCCTCATAGACAATCATGGCACCTTGGACGAAGACATGCCATGCCAATTTTCAAGTCGATTGGACTAACGGTGAAGTAGTTATAGACGTTTTCATGTTTTTTTCCTGTTATAGCGCCACCAAGTGGCCAGTCGCTGCGTCCTTTTTCACGCAACCTCAGAATGAGCTCTTACATAGGTGTGCCGATTTTGGTGAAAGTATCTCATTCCGTTCACGAGTTATAGCCATTTTAGTAAAAGTGGCTCCACCCACTTCGAACGTTTTGGCAGCCCTTAGAGACCGTGAATCGGAATTTCAACTTTTTTTTATAACTATTGACAATTAGATTCCAGAGAATCTTGCTGCACTGGTTTAGTTCCGATTGGGTCAAAAACCTAGGAGTCTCAAAATTATGTTTTTCAAAAATTCCAAAATACCCGAAATTGTTCCATTGTTCCAATTGTTCCGCCTTGAGCTAAGGATTCCAACGATATAAGACACTTGAGCCTAGGCGGTTCAGGAGTTATGAGCCATTTCGTACTTTTGACCGCTGCAGCACCCCCGTCAGGCTGATCGGGGAGAGCCTTGGTGACATTGTAGATGGTGTGAGTACTATCAGCCCTCAAAGTTTCAAGTCTCTATGACTTACGGATTGGTCTGCCAGATAACTTTTAGGGGATAATGCTGATCCTTGGAAAATGTAACAATTACAATAGGGTTTCAACGCTACACGCTTGAACCCCTAATAATGATAATATAAACTGTAATAAAATAAAAAATGAAAGTAAACGTGAAATGATGAACACTTTTAGTATGTTACAGAAAGTTGTTTAGCAACCGACAACCAATCATGAACTAAACAGTGCTTACCTCATTAAATATTCATGAATTTTGTGCAGTGGCAGAAGCTTTTATATGATGTGTTGTTATGATGGGTTTCACATGATGGGTTTCAGAATCTGACAGAAACATAAAAATGTAGGATGGTAACAGCAAACTGAAAACAATTTACATAGCAACAGTTTTGCAAATTAACAAGGTGTTTTTAAAAATATATTGTGTATTCATCCAATGATTGTTACTGACCTCCTAATTTACAGTGTGAAACCTCAAAACCAGAATACTCAGGATTAATTACTAACCCACGGTAATGAATATGAATAACCATTCATGAAGCAACCTGTTAGCAACGATTCCTAATACAGTTCTTAAAATAGAATAGAATATAATATCTATTCCTTCAGATCTCAAAAAAGCCCATCTGACTAAGTAGACAGATCATATGTAAACAGCTTTATGAAGCAGTATTTACAAAGGTAAATCTGTTTTGATATGCACTGCTGTGTTGCACTCTGAGCAATTCTCTTCATAAACTGCCGCAGTAAATGTAGTGCTCTTGCCACAGCTCATGATTTTGTTCTCGGCTTAAAAGTTCTGCATTAACTTATACAGCAATTCCTTCAAATAGGTCACGCTAAAAGCACTCATAATGAACAGCACAGCATTTGAAAAGTCCATTCTTTTTCATTTATTTTGGTTCCAGGCAGCAGATGGGCTGCGGTTGATAACCAGTAGATGTAGGTTGCCTGTAACAGGCATAAAGTTGCTCAGATAAGAGAGCCCGCTTCATGAAAGAGAGGCTTTAATGGCATTTAAGTATAGGAGGGAATAGACTCCCGGTATAAGAAGCTTTTCTTAGTAACCTGTGGAAGATTCAGCTCAATTTGTAAATAGGACGACCAACAACTAATCGATAAATATAAGGCATATGCAAAAAGGGGGCAAAGCCTGGTTGAGTTGTGTTAGTAGTGCGTTGAACCTCATGATTATGGTAAGGGCCCTTCCAAAAAGCATGCTCGCGGTGCTTGACCAATCACAACCCACTGGTCCAGCCGACCAATTAGAGCGCATTGTGCTTTTCGGAAGGAGGGGCTTCATAAAGACAGGAACTAGGGGTGCCTTTTCACGAAAGCATTGTTAGCCAACTATGGTCGCAAGTTCCATCATTACCAGCATAGTTTGCCTGGGATTGAGTTAAAAAAAAAAAAAAAAAAAAAAAAAAAAAAAAAAAAAAAAACAGCCAGTCAATTCCTGGAGGTTTCATACTCCAGAGCTTCACAGCAATGGAAATTGAACTCTCTCGCCCACCAGAGTGAGCCTAAGCAGGCCTCACGATGGTCTAATGAGGCCCTGGAGCTCTGTCTCCAGAACCACTTTGTCACACGCTTACCAACATCCTGACGGAACAATTCAGTCAGTGTTTCCCGAAACCAATAAACATTAACAAACAGCATTGCGAAGTTGTATGGTCGGAGCTACAGCTCTTGACCTGTGGTTAGAAGTATAGTTTCTTGTTAGTGTGGCATGTGGACTTTTTGCTCTTGAGCAAAATAAGCAAGTACATTGTTTATCTTTCATCCCAGATATATACAAACTTCATTCTATGTCTTTTAGTTTGTCAAAAGAATTATCTTCTGGAATATCTTCAGTCATCTGGAAATAAAGCAAAACAACGGAGAACAAAGTAATCTTCAGATGCCATGTTCATGATTTACAGCAATAATCTGACATTAATTTGAACTAGAACAGATTAATTAGTGTGACATCATTAACGATATTGTTGAACCAATGTGGTTCGATCAATGGATGTGTGACAAAGCTACTACGTTTTCAGGAAACAATCATGACTAGCTAGTTAGTTTCTCCAACAATGCATTTTACTATGGTGGTTAAAGGGATAATTCACCCAAAAATGAAAAGTCATCATTTACTCACCCTCAAGTTGCTCCTGTATGAATTTCTTTCTTCTGCTGAACTCAAAAGAAGATATTTTGAAGAATGTTGATAACCAAACATTTGATGGACCCCTTTGACTACCATAGTATTTTTTTTTTTTTTTTTTCAACGAACTATCCCTTTAAGCAGCAAGTTATGTCCTTGTATGGGAAACTCAACTCAGAGCACTACTGACAGACTGGGAAGGGAGGTTCTACAATGTAAAATATGTGGAAAAAAAAAGTGGTGTTTAAAAAAATAAATAAAAAAAAATCAAGCATAAAAACCTATTCTAGTAAACCCTAAAAACAAAAACTGAGATCTTTTTAAAAGGGCATAATATAGCCACTTTAAACATTGTCAGTAATTATGTAAGTAGAAAAAAATCCTGGCCTCTTATGTCTTTAAATACAGAGCTACTAATATCAGTAAGATTTCTTGTGTTCGCTGTAGTTTTTGTCTTTTCATAACCTCGGAGGAGGCTGTTCCTCCCTCTAATTGAGCAGCTGCCTTCCTCCAAGTCTATCCAAGCCCAAGCTCCCTCTCCGCACAGCTAATCATTTGCGCTATATTTAGCTGGAGTTGTGCCTGCCTGCCCATGTCTTTACGTTTAGCCTTATCCCTGGGCACACAGTAATTGTGAAATGTGTTTCGTAAAAACAGTTCCACCAGAGGAAAAATAAACAAGTCCTTCGGCAGTGTAGGGATTTTGGCTAAGGGCAAAATGCCAGCAGGTGGTCATGTTTCGCAATCATGGGGGGAATCATTGCAAGGCCACCTCCCAGCCCACCACGAGGGGCTTACCGCATGACTCACATATGTGCGTAGATATATTTTTTAAAAAACAACAACGCCACCAGCATTTGTGTCCCAATTCACTAAGCACATAGTACCAAAGGCTCTGTTTCTCTGCACCACAATCTAGAACTTTTCACAACAGATAGCACTCCCAGAATCCCCCCCTCCCCCTCCCCCTCAAAAAATGCATTCAAAACAAACACAAAAGCGACTCTGGGACTCCAAATCATTTTCCAGCATGCTTTTAGGAAACAAAACATGTTTTATTATTAATATTCTTTGCAGTCTTGCACTCGCAGACATTATTTTGCTGATTTTCCCTATATATATAGGACATACGATTTGTAAAGTAAAGTAATTGGAGATTGACGGTGTGGTTCCGTTCTGGGCAAGAACAGCCTAGCATGGATAAGAGCAGGGAGAGCAGTGATAAATATAGTGTGTGTGTATATATATATATATATATATATATATATATACAGCAAAATCCCCAGAGTTAAATAAACTCTGCTCAGAGTACATTTGGTCCCTCTCTAAGTAGTGTTAAAGTAACAGTGAAACAGAGTTAAAGTTAATGAGATAATTAAGTGATTAATTAGGAGATGATTGAGCATTAGTGATGAACACCTGCTGTTAACAAGCAGAATCACTGATGAAAAGAGAAATATATATATATATATATATATATATATATAACGGTACATGTATTCGTCCCAAACTGTCACAGAATGGACGTCACGGTTCAGTGCATGCAGTAATTACGACGAATACAGTAAGTCACAGCCAATTCATACTCCAATCCAGAAGGAGGCACTCATTGTAATTTGCTAACTTCCACAACAGGAAAACTTCATATTAATGATACATATTAGGGGTGTAACAGTACACAGAAGTCACGGTTCACGTACCTTGGTTTTGGGGTCGCGGTTCAATATGAGTTTGTTACAACAGGAAAAAGCAACAAATCCCCAATGCTAAGTTTCTATTCATTTATTTATTTATTAAATATATATAATGTATTAAGGCAGATTAGAATTGTACCTCTCATACACAAAACAAAAATGTTACCGCTAGACCATAAGTCTATCAGAGCACTTCAGTTGGTCAGCAAGAATGTTTCCTCCCTCAAATCACAGTGTAGACTCATTTTATTTAAAAAAAAAAAAAAAAAAAAAAGTGTTCTGTTGACGATTTTGTGTGGATGTTCTGGACATTTCTACATAGCTTAAATGATGTTCATGAGTGAAGAATATGACTTCTGGTGTTTTTGTGCTGTTATACTCAGCAGAAAGAAAAAAAAAAAAAATGTAAAAAAAAAAAAAAAAGATTCAGAAAGGCATCACGCTCCTAAAGGCCTCCATATGATAAACAGAGAAGAGAGCACAACATTTATGAAATACATTCTTGTCTACTTTCAAGGTGCACTGCAAAACCTTTCAAACATCTACCTTTGAAGTGTACATCTTTTCCAGGGCATCCATAAAGAAAAATGCAATTCTGTGTATTGTTTATGCTGCATAAAACATATTATAAGTGTTGAATACCGCCACATCTTTTCATGCACAACTTCTCTATACAGAACCAAGGGAAAACGCCAGTGCTCAATGAACGTCAATGTTTGGAACTCAGTGTAGACTTAGTGTTAAGACAGGCTGTGAGCCGTAATGCTAATGTAGGCTAAGAGGGATCGTGAGACAGAACCCCCCAGCAAGCCTTCTCATCATTACTGTGAGGAGACCACAGCGCACGCCTAATGGGCTCTCCTATTAGAAGCCATCATTCACAAATCCCTTTGTCACGTACCACTGTAGCACTGCTCATTCGCATAGAGATCCAACACGAATGCTTAAAGGGGCTGAGATCAACATGTTAATGCTAATGAGGCAGCATGTGGCCACACACAGACATCCGTGTGATAATGGTTAAATAGTCACTTGAGAAGTCCATAATAGTGTAATACTGCAGCGATGGGGTTGAAAAATCCACAAAATTATACTTTTTAAGCTGTAAAGCACTCAGATCTCCAGTGTTGGTTGTGGCTTAATGAAGAAAAGGAAAGAAAAAGAAATATGATCATTGGTCTATGAGATATAAAGCCTGCCTATATGTAGTTTCAGACTCTTTTGCGCATAAAACGGAGATCACTTTTTGAAAAATGCATGCTCTGATCTGAAGTAAATAAATAAATGGACTGAATGAATGAGAAAATGAATAAATGATTGAATGAATGACAATGAATGACAGAATGAATGAATGAATGAATGAATAACAAAATGAATCAATGAATGACAGAATGAATGACAGAATGAATGAATGAATGAATGAATGACAAAATAAATAAATTAACGAATGAATGACAGAATGAATGAATGAACGAACAAATGAAAGCTTTTATTGCATTTAAATAGCAAACAAAATTAAAATACAAATAAACTAACAAGCAAATGCACAAACAAACAAATACATGCAAACAAACAAATGCATAAATACATCAAACCCAAATAAATTGATGACAATGAATGAATCAATCAATAAATGAAGGAATTGATGACAATGAATGATTGAATGAATGACAAAATGAATAAATGAATTAATGAATGACCGAATGAATGAATGATTGAATGAATGAACGAATGACAATGAATGAATGAATGAAAGAAATGCACTTATCCCTATACCAACTAACTAGCTTTTTTGCACTTAAATATCAAACAAAATAAAATACAAATAAACAAACAAGCAAATAAATAAACAAACAAACAAATAAATAAATACATGCAAACAAACAAATGCATAAATACATCAAACCCATAAACAAACTACAGTAACTAGCATTTTTTCCACTGTAAACAAACAAACAAACAAATAAATAAATTCACTTAAAAAGTTGCTTTGAATAAAAGCTAAATTAATAGACATAAATGTAATTGCTCATCAGGGCTCTCTTGGTCTGGAACAACAACAAAAACAAACTATGATCAGCCATTTATGTCATTCAGACAGTGCATTCCTGTCTGGAGTAGGCTGGTTGTTGAGCAGAATAAGCTGCAAAGTGGATCAGACTTTATGCTGACCAAAAGTCTGGCTCTGTGAAACTAGCATATATGCACCAGTATCCGGTTAAAGCTAAAGCGGTCTGCTAGCAAAGTCAAAATCCTTAATCCTAACCAAGATTTAGAGATGACAAGACAAAAAAGACTGAGAAACTGCCAAAAAATAAATAAATCCCCAGTCTCTGCTGTACATGGACAATTGGACAGCAGTTCTTGTCAGACTGTCAGTTCCAATGTAATTCCTGTGAAAACAGAAAAAAGAATATAATAGCAGAAAAGGGCAAGGAGTGCAGCTCGAATGCTTGCTGCATTGTTTTTTTTTTATTTTTTTTTTATGTCTGGCCATGTGCTTCAGAATACATGATAGATGTTGTAATTAACATCATTGTTAAACACAGTGCTGTGTCAGGTGAAAACACTCTTTATGAAGCACTAGACAAAATACAACAGAGTCAGGTGCAAACAATGCTTCTAGCTTAGTAGTTTGTCAAGCTTAACAAACCACTATATGTTTTTGTCCTTTATCTGACCCTTAAAATGACTTTTGTTATTGTAACCTTAAGTTGATCTAGTCATAATAAATCATATCTTTGACTTATTAACCCTCTGCACTTAATTATATTGAACATGTACTGTTAATGTACTTAAAATCTTATGACTATGTTTCTTAACACACTTAACTCTTTCCCCACCAGCGTTTTTTTTTTTTTTTTTTTTTTAAAGTTTTTGATCGTTTTGATCATCTGAACTTTCTTTGCCCCCAGAATATTTTGTTGTATAAATATATGAACATGCAATATATCAAAAGAACAGAGCCACTGCTTTATATTATATATATATATATATATATATATATATATATATATATATATATATATATATTTCATTAAAAAAGCAACATTTTGAACAAAAAGCTGTAAAAATCGCATTTTTGTTTCAGAACGATAATAAAACAACATAGATGGAGTAGATCGAGTCAATTAACACCCCCAAAGCTTCACAGTCCTGTAGCTTACCTTATCCTGGGTCGACATTTCATTCGGTAACGATAGGCAGTTTTGATTTATATGCTGTTTAATGTTTAAATTATCACATTATTTTACATAAGCAATGCTTCTAGCACTTGTTTCTGCTTCTTCTTTGCCTGTGTTTTAATCCGAAGATTCTGTAATCTTTCAGAAGATGCGTAATAGCGCCCCCTACAGTATAACAGTGAAAACATGGATTGCCAGAAAATTCCATCAATGGTGGGGAAGCGTCATCAATGACGACACTTTTAAAAAGTGCACTTTGTAATAATGACAAATCAAAGGTTTTACTTTAAAGTGCATTTTTAATCACTATGTTTTAATAATCTTTTGTGGTGTTTAAAAGAAATACACTTATTTTAATGTGTTGACTAACATACTAAAGCACATGTAAAACACTTGACTATAATTTTAACTGTGTTATTCAATATTACATTTAAAGTTAAAATATTGTATTGTAGTTGTAGTAAAATATTGTTTTGTAGTGTAGTAAATTGCACCTTCGTCATTACAAATGTGTAAATATATTTTACATTTTTACCATCTGTCAGTACATTTTAACCATATTTCAAAGACAACAGAAGTACAAATGAATCACATATAGATGATGCAAAAAAAAAAAAAAAACACAAAGATGTAATTAAGCCCTACTTAAGCATGTCAGAAAAGCAATCTAAAGTTCAGCTAATTGAATTAAATGTTATTTTTATTATAATAATATAATATAATATAATATAATATAATATGGGATAATACAGTCAAGTCACCTTGTTGTCGTACTATACATACCTCCAAAACATTAACAAAAAACAACATTCTTAATTATTCTGTACAAACATCTTAAACAGATCAGATTCACACACATTTTAAATCTTAAACATCTTGAAGACATCTGTGAAATGTCTTTTGAACACCCAAGAGGGAACATTTTGGAGTCGTACTGCAACTGACATGACATTTTTAGACATTTTTCAAAAAGGCTTCTGAACATTCCCAGCATCTTTACATGACACTTAAAAAAGTTGAAACGTTGGTGGGAGTAGCATCAAGAAGATTTGATAGCCAGAGAGTCCCACAAACATGAATGAACTCTGAGGGCAAAAGAGTTGTGCTTTTGTCACTCAAGGGATGTGAGATATTAAAGGTCACCATGGGTGACCTTCAAGTCAGACGAAAAAGAAAATAGACCTCTCCTTCCACATACACTTCTCACCATACTCTCAACAGACAGATGTGATCCAGCCTCCTCAGACAGCTCAGAGGAGCTGTCTGAGAGAGTGTTTAAAATTTAAACCCACTCCATTTTAAATGGCTTGTCATCTTCAGCTATTATGCATCATGAAACATGTGTTCTACATGGTACTTGGATATTGAGCTTCATATCTCATTTTTAAAGCATTCACCTCCCATGTACAGTACATTATTAAAGACCTATGATGAAGCTTCATTAAAAAAATAAAATAATCATTTAGAATTATTTTGTATACATGTATGTGGGTCAATGACGTGAAGGGTCATTTTTTTGTCCAAAGGTCTTAATAAAAATCAAAGATATGACATCCAAAGTATGTGAGGTAGTACAATTAGATCTCTTTTACTGAATCCAAAAGGTTTTAATTGTTAGTCATTCGGTTTAACCGCCCAAAGGCCAATACAGCCATTTCATTTGTGATTAAAATATCTTAAAATGTAATAAATGTATACATTTTTTTCATTCTGGCATGATTTTATAACATTGTATATCAACAATTGCAAAATGGTATTAAAATTGTGTAGAAGTCGTTGCTTTGTTATGAGAAAAAATGTCCGGAAAAATGAATATCATTGATGTCATTCGGAGTAACCAATATAAAGGGACCATTTCGGATTAAGTCATGCGGTCAATATCATGTGACAGGATGTGACATCATTCAGACACCTGCAAAGGACCACATGGTCGTGAAGCAAAGTAACTAACTCTCTTTTAACTATTTGAAAAATTCATGTTTTTACTTGTTCATACGCATGTCCCGAAACATCAGGTCATTCGGTACAACGCTATAAAACATGGAAAATGTTGTAATATTTTAAAAACTTGTACTAAAAAGGTTCGATTGTCCCTTTGCTAGCTAGCTAGCAAGCTAACTAGCTAGATATCAGCCAGTTAGCATTGTTTGAAAATATCATAATTCGGCATAACCAAAAGTATCATTCGGTAAAACCAAAATTTTGGTTAAACCGAATGACTTTTTTGGTGACAAATTTTGTCCATCTTGTAAAAAATGACAAAAGCAGTGTTAATTGATAATAAAAAAAACACAATCTCATTGTTAACACTAAATAAAACGTCAAAATGAATTATATCTCCATTATGTTTTTTTACACTTTTAAAAACCTTATTCGTCAATGACCCATGCACATATGTGTGTATGTGTTACATTTATATAATTTTCCTTTTCTTTATCATTTACATGCTGATCTGTCATTGACCCACTGATGGAAACAACATGTTGCTCTGGCTCAGTGTTCAATGAGGAAACCAAAATGACATTCTCAACTTGTTGTGCCGGTTGGGAGAGTGAATGCATCTTGAATTATAAATTTATCCCCTCAGCAACTTGCCACAGAAATAACCACACTTTTTCATTTAGGGGTGAGGAAAGATTGAAGTAGACGGAGAGGGGAGTAAAATATCTCTCTGAGGAGATGTGGATCTACTATAAACCACCCTAACCTCATTCTCAGCTCTAGTGTTTTCCCAATGAGTATAAGGATACAGGGAGTAAGAGAAACCAAAAGACATGAAACACATTATCCACATACCTATTCCTGAGGCTTTGCCGCATGGGATCTTGTTGCTAATTTATTTCATTATTTCAACATTGCCGTAAAATAGAGAAAGACGGGAGAATGTGACCCGAGGCCCATCGGAAAAGCAATCTCAGCTTCAGGCTACCAATGCTTGAGAAAAACGGACTGCTTTTTATTTTAAATAAAGCTATTTGACTTGATTTAAACAGTTAATAATGTCGCTGTCAAGGGAAGAGAGTGATACATTTAAAATTAGGAAATGCTTATTATTGTAATTGCTAGACGCACTGAAATGACATGTTTAATTGTGTTACACTATAATTATCCTAATAGTTCAGTTGGGTGGGATCTGCACTATTGTTCTTTGATTCAAATTGTCTTTTTGACAGGTTCATCAAAAATAAAACTTTTTGATTAGGGTTAAAAAGCTTTTAAATGGTCCCAAAACACTTGATTAAGAGAAACAAAACTGCGCACTGATTTTAATGACATTGTCTTTGCAATGTAGAATATTTTGATTTTGATAGATTTTTTGACAATATTTATTGTGCATGCAACTGACAATCTCACAAAGGCATAAGTAGTTGTCTTTATTTGCTTATTTGACACAAGTTGATAATTACCAAAGAGATGAGTGATAATCATAATTTATATGCATGTAAATCACAAAGAAGTATCTTTAAAAACCACCAAGGCTGCAACTATTTGACTATTTCAATCAATCAATCAATCAATCAATCAATCAATCAATCAATCAATCAATCAATCAATCAATCAATCAGTCAGTCAGCCAGTCAGTCAATCAATCAATTCTAACTTTGATATTATACCTTGAAAAATATCGATATTTGATACCATTTTCGATACCACAAGGAAAAACAGCCATATATACTGTCATATCGATATTTTTAATATTATCTCATAATTTTTGTACATCCATTGAAATTCTAGGCAATCAAAATTTTCAAGCTTCAGAAAGTATGACACATCGTAACAGTAATCCATATGAATCGAGCAGTTTAAAAGTCCACTAAATAGACATTATAGCTTAATATGATAAACAGGTTTTAATTTAGGCTTTTATTTACAAATAAATTTTGATCAATTATAATATACTGTAATATAATAAAGATACAAATGAAATAAACAAAGCTTTAAGTTTTTCAGGTAGGTTTAACAGTATAGTATTCAGGTAAGAAATACTACAGAAATGGAATAATCAAATGTAAAACAAGTGGATCGTCTTCACTGTAAAATTTAAATACAGATTAATCCTTACTATTAAAGTTACAAAAGTTTCTTTTTCTTTTGTTCTTTGATTAACATTATTTGATAGACGTCAGTAGGAATGGGTATTGACAGGCTGGGTATTGAAATTCGATTCAATTTCGATTCACAAGCTTGCAATTCGATTAGATTCCGATTCGATTCAATATCGTTTTTTTTTTTTTTTTTCTCGGATATATATCAGGAACAGTATGGCAAATTTTCTCAAGGAAAAAAACTAATGCAGTAAACTAGCTATGGGAGTCAGTTGTAGGCTACATTACTATAATATTGAAGGTTAAAATGAACTGATTTGCAGGTTATACAAACACTTAAATTATACTCTAGGAAGTTTTTATAATAATAAAGTTAAAATAGGCCTACTAACTTTAATTACAATTACGTAATTATATTTCTACTCCAATGCGTTTTTTGAAATATAAATATAAATGGTGGCTGTCATAAAACTGTAGTATGGTAATATGGTGCATAAATTTAGCAAAATGCTAAATATTTTTCTAGCTAACAAGTTATGGTCACTGAATATGGTTTTTCTGAGGTAAATGTAACGTTACGTAACATATTGTTTACAAGCTGTTTTATTGACGTCTTCCCGCGGTTAAAACATCGACTGAGCGATTACATGAGACAGGATACGGATTTCAGTAGGTTGTACTGTATCTTTTAACATATCTTCGGGTGTTCATTCATGTTTATTTAGTGCTGTAACTGGTACTGAGACTGTTTCAGATCAAAAGTAACAAAGCACAAAGCTTATTGCCATTTATTGGATGTTCCGTTCATTCATTAACTGAAAACAGACTAGACTAATCGATTCTTGGGATTTAAGAATCAATATTGGTTCGTAAAAAAATAGGAATTGATTAAAATTGAGAAATCAATATTTTTTACCTAGCTCTAGTAGGAATATTAGACTGCCGTCACTTTAAGAGCGAATGTGCGGATACTGTATACTGATACACATGCGTTTTTGACTACACTAAAAAAATATTTATTAGGAAACCAAAAAATGCTTCATGTTGCAACATTTCAACTGGTTTTAAAAATCAAAATATGTCAAAAATTAGATTTAATATTACTTCTTAAATCTGACTAGGTTACACCACCGACTAGTAGACAAATTTCTACTGGTTTATCGTTTCATTCAGAATATATCCCAACCTAGCAAGTGCCACTCCCCTTCATCCCTCAAAAGACACCATCCCTTTCACGTGGTCAAACGTGTCTCTTTCTGAATCTTTCAACTCGCATCGAATCTTTAAATATTGAGACCAAATAGGAAGATTATAGCCCCTCTCCACAGCATGCTTTTGAACTAAAATCTAAAAAGAGACATGACATCAATACCATGCCAATATCTGGCTCAGCATTAGGGATGAAGGTGGCAGCGCAAAGCGATTTAACTCAGCTGAGGCTTATTCCCCACAGAGGAAAATGACTTCGGTGCCAACTTACTTTTAACTTAATGGATTTTGCCTTTGCTTTCACTAAGGCATCTTCATGTTTCCTTCGCTGTGTTAAAACCCTTTACTCTAACCTAATACTCTCCATAGCCGGAGAACCCAAGACACCACTTAGCCATGGCATTCTTAACAACCCCCTACAGTTTCATCCTGTAGATAGAGGAATCCTTCACTAAACCTTCATTAACCCAAATACTGGCTTATTTGATTAGCACAGCTCTGACATCTTATGAATTTAGAATAAATATAAATAAATAAACACATATATATATATATATGAGCAATATCACACGAGTAGGAGTGTGATATGGCTCTATATCAGCACGGCTGTGATTCGGCCGTAGGCAATCACAACCTTGCTGATATAGAGCCATGTCGCACGACTACGAGTCTGATATTGCGTTTATACATACAAATGAAAACGGGGTGCCTTAAAAACCCTTGTGTGTGGAACTACTTCCTTCTGCCAAAAATTCAAATCTCAAGTTTACAGTTTAACTGATGAGCCTCCATTACCAATTCAAAAATGTCACTTTAGAACTAGTAAAGAATACTTTAAAGCTATATGCTATAAGCTCTATGTGAAAATTATTATGTAGAGTAGAATATTATGAGAGAGCGTTCGAATGAGCTAGTGTGATTACCTGCTTCTGATGCAGCATTCATTCTTCAGGTCAATGTCATATTCATAATATGCTGAGGAAAGCGATATCTTTGTCGTAATATCCATACGTCTTATGCAAATAAGTCCCAGGACTTTAATATGAATAAGATATTATCACTTTAAAACATGCAGACAAAAATGGTAAAAACATTTCTAGGAATAACAACAACAGAACTACAGTACCCTATATGCGCTTCTCCACCATTATGACTTTGCATTGCGGATCTATTTCAAAAATGTCAAAAATCGGCTTTTCAACACAGTCCAAGTTTGAATTCAACCAATTCGACTCTGGCTTTGGAATTTCAGAATGATCATTGCATCATTTCAGATGCGATGAGTCTGAAGATAATTCCAGTTATGAATTAATTATTCTGTCACAGACTTTTTACTTTCACATGTTTTATTCCCAATAAATTTACTAGAAGTTTCTTCTCTAAATGTTTCCATGTGCATTTTATTTCGTTGAATAGAACGTATCCACCCCAGCGAGTGTACGAGTTACATATATTCACATCTTGAGCAGTATCTTAAAATGTGCAGACGTAGACTTTTTTTTTTCATAAAACCATTATGGCTCATTTAAAATTCTGTACTACTTACATTACTGCATACATAAGTTTCAGAAACCCACGTTAAAAATGACAGAAAAGGGATACAATAGATCATCGCTAAGACATGGCATGGACCATTTTGTGGTCCATTTATTTAGCTTCTTAATGATTTTTAGTAGGCCTACATTTAACATTAGATAGCAAGTTGACAACATTATTTCTATTATACTTCATTTTTCTGAACATATGTACACAGGTTCTGTCTCGCGCATAGACGCGCGTGCAAGCCTTTGAAGGTATTTGGCTGCAGAAAGAAGCGTTCGGCGTGTGCACTGCGCACTATCTAGTGGACTTTTGTTTTCAAGCACTCAGTTCACTCTCGCGTTTGTAGAGTACACACACTGTCCGTGCCATCACAAAAAGTGGGCTGGGAGTGTGGACGTCTGTGAACCCTCTTGGTGATGAAAATTACGCGATGCGGACGGTGCACGGACGCCGAAGTACACTTTGGGATTAAGCCCGTAATAGCGGTCCCCCAATCCTGCTCCATGACACTCGCTGTGAGAAATGCTGCAAGCGGAGTGATACCAACGGTAAAACGTTGGGTTGAATATCACATGGTTGGAAATGCCTCTCAGCCAATCAGAGTCGAGGACCAGAAGTAACTGTTGTATATGTGCATTTATTTATTTATTATATATATTTCTTTTTTTATAATACTTTTTCATTTTAATTCTTATTTTTTGTTTACATTTTGTGTATATAATAACACATATTTTACTTCTGTTTACATAGGAGGGTAAACTGTTTTTCCTGAATGCTTTGGGGAATGAGGCAATTGTCGCAAAACCTCCTAATCTCCCCTGAATGACACCAAACTCCAGTGGGAATTTTACACCACAAAGTTTTCACCACATATCTCATCTCCCTGCAATTGCTTTTTCTCTGTTTGCCCTTTATAACAGTTTCTGCAGTCTTCAGGCGCTATTTTTAGTCTGTTGCAGTCAGTTTTGTGCTGTATACTGCCTGATTTAAGCTCTGACTTACCTAGAACTGTGAAGATGTGTCACTGATTCTACTGGATCCCATATGCACTATACAGGTCAGAATAAAGCACAGTATGTATATGGAGGAATTTGAATAGACAGACATATATGAATCTGTGCTAGCACTCAACATTACATACTAAGGCTTTTTATGTATGTATTCATATGTTGCATTTGCATACATTACAAATTATTACAAAATATATACATGTATATAAACTTAACCCTTGATTTTTTTTTTTTTTTTTTTTTACTCTCTGGTTTGATGCTCATATAACAATAAACCAAATAAGTTGGTTTTGAAATCATTTCACTTTGCAGTCTGTTCTGTCACTTTTCCAGTTAAAGGTGAAGATTTAATTGACTTCATCATCAGAAATGACAGACCTGACTCGGGCAGAGACATATTTAGGGATGCTGTTTTTGGAGCCTGTGATTTACCTGTCGTATCTTATGAAACATTCAGCAAAATGTTTGAAGTAGGAGTAAACAGATGCCTCAGGATGTTTATTCTGCAGAAGAGCATTAAAAAAAAAAAAGAAAAAAGAAATTATATATATATATATATATACATATCAAACCTAAACTAAGCTATAATTTCAATATTATATTCACCAGACACATTCATCTAGTTGGAGCTTAATTAACTGAACAGAACTGCATGAGATAAGCGGTCTGCCATATGCTTAGAATATGTATCTTATTTTTAATGTATTTATTTCCATAACATTTTATTTTTATTATTATTACTTTTATAATTAATTTTTCTGGACAATTTAATGGTTAAATTAAATGTTAGTAATCTCAAAGCATTTATAATTAAGTAAAATCATGAAACTTTTACAATTAAACGACAATTCATTAATAGTTTAACAAAGAACATCCCCCCCCCATTTTTCTGGATTCCATTTTAATGGTTTAATTACATTTTAATAATCAAAAAGCATGTCTAATTAAATGAACTCAACTTCATCTCCCTTCCAAATAGTTTAGTTTATCAGAAAACTGTTCCTAAAGACATCTAAAGACTCAGCCAAAAGACATTTAATCAACTGATGTGTGCCACAACTGACCACTTATCTGTTTAACTGCCAGTTAATGCTTCTTAAGTGCTGGCCCATGGGGCTTCTACCTGGGCTTTTATGGAGGGGTAAAATTAAATGACAACCATATAGTGCCTTTTTGGATTGCACTTGAGCACCTAAGATTTCAACATGCAAGCTCTTCCTCCCCTGTGACCTCTAACATCTGTCTGTGAAAACTGCCTGAGTTGTTCATCCAACCACATCAATACTGAGTTACTTTGCTCTAATTCACACACACACACACACACACACACATATACATATATATATATATATATATATATATATATATAAGCAATATCACACGAGTTGGCAGTTTGACCAAGCCTCCTTACTAATTCTAAAACGTCAGTTTAGAACTAGTAACGAAGGAATGTTGAAACTTCATTGAAACTCACTGTATTTTGTATAGTATTAGAGAGAGAGAGAGAGAGAGAGAGAGAGAGAGAGAGATCGCCTGAGCGAGCATTATTTTACGGTGGATTTGCTCAGCTGCCATGACAGTCGCTTCTAGCGGAGTGATACAAACGGTGAAAAGGTAAGAGTGCTGTTATCACTACAATATCGCATGGCTATCAGCCAATCAGATTCGAGAACTAGAAAGAACTGTTGTGTGTGTGTATATATATTAGGGCTGTCAAGCAATTAAAATTTTTAATCTAATTAATTACATGATGTGGCGATTAATTAATCTAATTAATCACAATTTAATCGCACATCAATTTTGCCTGAGAAATTACCCCCAAAAGATGTCAAATAGATTACATAAAAAGTAGCATCAGAAAGAAATAATTAATTTTATTCAACAGAGAATTTATTACACATGAACTTTTGGACTATGAGTTGAGTAAAGGATGACTGAATTTACATTATTGGCTGAAGCATACCTTTATTTTATTTTATTTTAATAATATGGAAAAATGATTTTTAAATAAAATAGATCCTAAATAAGAAACTAAAACTGCCAGTAGGTGGCGGTAAATGTCTTAATGATACAGTCGTTTGTTCATTCATTCATTCGATTCATTCAAACAGCTTTGGTTCATTTAAAACGCGTATTCGGAAATGAAACACTGCTGTGTAATGCCCCTCAAACAGGGGCATTTTTGCCCCCATATCTTGAATTTAGGGACATTCTAATTGCATTCTATAGGCTTCATCGCACAGTGAGTTGTTGCCCTGCATCAATATGAAATGTCAAATAACCTACAAATGTTTGGGGTGGGGCAAGTGTGTTAAATGCGTTAAAAATTTCAACGTGTTATTTTTTACCTTAATTAATTAATTTAATTAACGCTTTAAATCGAGAGCCCTAATACATACATATATATATATATATATATATATATACATACATATATATATATATATATATATATATATGTGTGTGTGTGTGTGTGTGTGTATACATGAGATATGATGTACCCTACAAAACATGTTTTGACCAAAGAAATGTGAAATGATAAAAAGTACCCTTGTCTTATTTATTTATGCATAGGTGCATTTGCAGCAATGAACCAGGAATATTCTAAGTTAAAAACAATATACAGTATATGTGTGTGTGTGTGTGTGTGTGTGTGTGTGTGTATAAAAATATAACTTGTTTAAAGTGACGTATGGACTATGGGACACTATAGTAAAATCAGAAATATCAAGTGCTGAAATATTTCTTGTTTCATCTTTACAGCTGTACATTTGGATGGACAATCAATGTAGTTCTTGTGGGTGGATGTGAACAGAAGGTCATGTCCCTTTCTGGTATCCTTGCATGTATTATGAAAATTGTTAGGCTTACTAGGCCTATTTAATTAATGGCCATGGCATGTGTTAAAAGATTGTATATAGCTTTACACAAACAAGTTTAATAAGCTTAACCTTGTTTGTGTTCAAGTGTTTCGCCAAACCTGTGAGATTTGTTTCACTTATTTTTAACTTTATACTTTGGTGGAAAATAATAGCTTGTTAAAAATATTTTGGTATGCTTTGTAAGTGCATTCATATCCACAAAATTTATTTTTTATACATTACTTTCATTAAAAATCGACAACAACAGACAGCCAAAAACATTTAAACTTCAACAACTTCAGTTTTTCCAGTGATGCTAATTTATATTAGAGAAGTTGAGATGTAAAACTCACAAAACTAATAGATTCTGTAAAAGATCTTTTGAGTCTGTGAATGTTTGACAGCAACAAAGAGTTTGACGTATGTAAGTGACATTAAATTAAAGCGCTTTTTCTCTAAGTGGTTAATAATTTTGTGATGTTTGTTTTTGTGCTCCCCGTTAAAGGGCAATTTTATTACATGGCTAATTTTCCTGTCTGTTTCTAATGCATCAGAAATTAGCTTTGACTATAAGTTACTGCACAAAATGCTCTTCTACATTCCCACTTTTCCATCATTTATTGTAACCAATTACAATGTCAGTTTCCTTCTTTGTGCGACTGATATGCATTCGAAAATGTTGAGAAATCCTCAGTTACTAGAGTTCCTTTTAGAAATGTTTAATGGATGAATAACAACAGTTGTGGGTGCATTAAATATGTTTCACCAATGAAACTAGCTTTCTTGCACATCATCTGACGAGTAACGCTGACCAAATTTCCCCTTTTAAACAGGTTACAAAACATACCAAAAGCACAAAAAGCTTATGCAATGAAATTGTCTTCTGGTTTCATGTAAACCAGCCACTAGATCCTACATATTTCATGATCTCTTAGTCTTTTTGTTAGCCCGATTCTTTTTTCCTTGCACGCACACATACGCAACTGCCCCAGATTGCCTTGTTTCTCAAAATGTGTCTTGACCATTCTATTAAAATGACTTCAACGCTTAGTGACAAGAGATTTGGGATTTGGCTGCACTGATTACAGAAGCTTATAGGAAAAAAAAAAAGAAAGAAAGAAAGAAAGAAAGAAAGAAAGAAGGAAAGAAAGAAAGAAACGCCTCTGCACATCGAGATATATTATCAACATCCAACAAATATTAATGGTATTTTCATTCTCAGTAGGATTATCCAATCATGAAGAGAGACCTTGGAAACACGGCGCCTTTAATAAAGACACGCAAGCTGCTTTTCAAGGGCACTGAAGCCTGCATAACCAGTTTTTGTATTTTCATATTCAAGAAAGCTCAATAAACATGAGGTGAAAACAAGCTCGTTGGTCGATTTTTCAGTTCACTGTGCTGTAAAAAGGTTAACAGGTTCATGATTTGACATTACACTCAAGGAAGACGAGCAGGAAGAGATGAAGCTGAGGTAAAACCAACCCTGACAGATGTGCGCCAGCGGGTAGCAAGCATCTTCACGTGTTCCTGTGCTGCAGTACGGTCCCATGATTCTCCTTTCTGCTTATACACCACTTACAGTAGGCACCACCATATAGTATCTTCAATTAAAGCTACATATTCCAGATATAGCAGCAAAGAAGGCAACACTGAATGAATTTTCGAGTATCCTGGGTGCTCTTTTCAGAACTGGGGCTTTCAAACTTTGAAATAAAAAAAATAAAAAAAAGCACCATAAAAGTATAACAAAAGTGGTCCATATGACACATGTACTATATTTAAAGTCTTCTGAAGTAATACAGTAGCTTTGTAAAAGAAACTTCAGACTTTGGAGGAAATTTGCATCGCTATTCACAGGAAATCTTGACATTCGCCCTAGCTGACAAATCAAATAAGATCTGTGAACAAATTCTGTCAGATGTTTTCAATAGCTATGCACATGTAAGCAAAAAGTTGAATTGAATTGCAAAGTCTAGGGTTCATATATAGCTTTCAGAATTTGAATTACATGGATTGGTGCATGTAAATATAATGAATCAGATTTTTTTAATGAATTGCTTTATCAAGTGCACAGAACTGGTATGAATGATTTGTTCAATAGTTAACAGCTCACTGGAGGTGATGATGATCGGTGCATAACTAAAGGGACTCTAAGCCCAAAGTATATTTCATGTTGGCAAGCGCTTATGTGAGGGGGCTAATGGATACACGTAACTCTAGCTTGAAGGGTTAATTCACCCAAAAATTAAATTTCTGTCAATAATTACTCACCCCCATGTTGTTCCACACCCATAAGACCTTTGTTCATCTTCAGAACACAAATTAAGATATTTTTGATAAAATCCGATGGCTCAGTGAGGCCTGCATTGACAGCAAGTTAATTTACACCTTGAAATGCCCAAAAAGCTACTAAAAACTTTCTGTGCGCCAAAAAAACAAAACAACGGCTTTATTCAACAATATCTAGTGATGGGCGATTTCAAAACACTGCTTCATGAAGCTTCGAAGCTTTACGAATCTTTTGTTTCGAATCAGTGGTTCGGACCGTGTATCAAACTGCCAAAGTCACGTGAACCATTGAAATTTCGAAACACTTATGATGTAACGACGCCTCGTTTACTGAAATCGCGTGACTTTGGCACACTCCAAACCACTGATTCGAAACAAAACATTTTTAAAGCTTCGGAGCTTCATGAAGCAGTGTTTTAAAATCACCCATCACTAGATATTGTTGAATAAAGTCGTTATTTTGTATTTTTGGCACACAAAATTATTCTCGTTACTTCATAACATTAAGGTTGAACCACTGTAGTCACATGAACTGGTTTAAATATGTCTTTACCTTTCTGGGTATTTGAAAGTATAAATTAACTTGCTGTCAATGGAGGCCTCACTGAGCC